>NC_133327.1:398498513-398805009 GCF_042186555.1 Aquarana catesbeiana | reverse complement strand
GAAAAAGCTGAAGTTAAAGAGAGGATGGCTTCTACAAATGGATAATGATCCTAAAACACACCTCAAAATCCATGGGGGATTACATCAAGAGGCGTAAACTGAAGGTTTTGCCATGGCCTTCACAATCTCAACATTATTGAAAATCTATGGATAGACCTTAAAAGAGCAGTGCGTGACAGACAGCCCAGAAATCTCAAAGAACTGGAAGACTTTTGTAAGGAAGAATGGGCAAAGATACCTCAAACAAGAATTGAAAGACTCTTGGCTGGCTACAAAAAGCGTTTACAAGCTGTGATACTTGCCAAAGGGGACAGTACAAGATATTAACTCTGCAGGGTGCCCAAACTTTTGCAGACGCCATTTTTTGTTTTCTGTAATTTTGAAAGTGTAAATGATGGAAATAAAATCTAACTTTTTTTGACATATTATTAGAATGTCTAATCTGTAATTTGATGCCATTTGGAGATTTTTCCATCTTTCCCTGGCTTCGTTATGCGCATTAATACACATTTTTACCTGGGGTGCCCAAACTTTCGATCCCCACTGTATAGCCCCTCATCCTTAATACACACAGGGGGTTCCCCATTTTAAGACATACAGAGTCCCCCATACAAAGGGTCACACAGAGGACACCCCATAATAAGATAAATAGTGCCCCTCATCCTCAGGGCATGCAGGGGCTTCCCCATTATGGAGTGCAGAGGCTATGCTCATCCTCAGGTCACAGATTAGACCCCTCATTATAAGGCACACAGAGCCCCCACTCAGAGCAGAAAGGGGACCCCCAATTATAAAGCACAATAAGTCCTAATTCTCAGGTCACTAAGTGTGCCCATCATTACAAGGTGTGCAAAGCCTCCATCCTCAGGTCATACAGGGGTTCCCCATTATAATATGCACTGAGGTCCCCATCCTGGAGGTCACACAGGGGGTCCCATTATAAGTACAGTGCCCCCCCCTTTAGGACACACAGGGGTCTCTCAATATGAGTGCAGTCCCCCTAATCCACATGACAGGGGCTCCCCCATTGTGAGTACGCTGTTTCTGCTCAGGACACACAGGGGGCCCCCATTACATTTAGTACAGTGCCCCCCTCCACACACACACACGGTCTGCTACCCCCCATGTTCCGGCATACATGTTGCATTGCTTCACCCCCTCTACCATCAATAGTGAACATGAGTGCAAACAGGGTTCAGTGTACACAACTGTGACAAGAGGGACCACTGGCTCTTACCCCTCTTGCTCCAGCAGACATTTTATTCTCAAGGCTGTACTTCCCGCACAGCCTGGCCTTCAGGAGGAGGTATGTGCAGAGCTGAGTGACAGGGCAGTAGACAAATCGGCTTCCAGCTATATTTGTGTAAAACAGCAGCCAGACCTCCTGCTGGAACTATGCAGATAGCAGTGTAGGAGAGGCTTTAACATCGCTGTTCTCACTGACATGAGGGAGATGAATAAAACAAGTCACACATGCAGCCCATTTGCCGGCAAAGCTGTGAACTGATGCTGACCCCTGCCCTGAATTCACACACACACACACACACACACACCTTACCTGAGGAAAGGACGGAGACAGCAGGGAGCCCAGTATCTGGCCACAGTACAGGCAACACCCCCTCCAGAAGAGCCGTGCATGCCAAGCCCCGCCCCTCCTCTGCTCACCGGCCATCAGGATCCCTCCCCTGGCTCCGCTTTCCGATCACCACAGATAAACTAAAGCGTCCATGCTGCACCCTCTCTGCTATGGGACGCAGGGTGGAAGTTTTAGTTCGCTAGCTGGAGGGACAGGTAGGTCTTTTAAAAATCTGAATCCCTAGCGAGTGGCTGGGGATCCGGATTTTGCCTGGCGCCCTAGGCAGCTGCCTAACCTGCCTATTGGTAGCACCGGCCCTGATAAAGTGGCCGGTGAGTGTATACATCACATCCCTACAATACATGTCTACTTACATGTCTACTTGCCTCTTTCACACGGACGATCCGTTCAGGTCCGCCTGTCAGTTTTTTAGGCGGACCTGAACGGACGCTCCATAGACCTCTATGGAGCGTCGGATGTCAGCGGTGACATGTCCGCTGACATCCGACCCGCTCCGATCAGAAAAAGTGTGACGGAGGAAAAAAACTACTTTTCCATCTGTCTGCCGATCGGATGACGACGGACTCTATGGTCCATCGTCATCCGATTCCCCCATAGGGGAGAGCGGTGCTCTGACAGGTTCGACATGTCATCTGCCTGCTCAGTGGGGATCAATGGAGCGAACCCCCCCGCTGAGCAGAGCGGGCTCCGTACACTGACGCGTCCGTGTGAAGGAGCCCTTATTTTATCACTTTAAGACACCATTCACTCTAAAGTGATTTCAGATGCGACTTGAGTTGCACAGAATCGTATGACAGTGGAAATCACATTATATAACTGTGCTGAAAATCTGATCAACAATCCGAACCTAGCCTAAGCATGCAGGTATAGAAAAGGAATTGTTGATGTGCCAGAAATATTGTATATTCCTACCTTCCTCTGACATGACAAGTTATTTTGAGCCTTGAATTATTAGCACGTGTTGTCAACCCTGCCTACTTAATTTCTGATGGATTACAGAGAACACAGCCCTCTTCTCATCTCCATAACTCCTTTTTGTACACATGCAGAAAGCAAAGGAAGTTATCAGATCACAAAAAATATCAACAGGTATTTTTTAGTTATCGAATGGATAACAAAAAAGCAGACCAAAAAAGAATGGGAGAAGTTCATTGTTAGTATGTACACACACTTTAAATAAACAGCAAACTGAATCTGGTACAAACTAGGATATCAGGTCTACATACCACTAAACACTCATTAAGGGCTTACGGACACTATAAAGGTGTCCAAAGTCTTGTTTTGTTTTTTCTTTAAAAATAACAAACTTGTCATATTTTCCTGCAATCTGTAATATGGTTTTGCACAGAGCAGCCAAGATCCTCCTCTTCTCAGGTCCCTCTTCAGTGTTTTCTGGCTCCTCCCTCCTGTTCAGTGCCCCCACAGCAAGCAGCTTGCTATGGGGGCACCCAAGCCAAGCCGCAGCTCTGTGTATCCATTCAGACACGGAGCCATGGTTTGGCCCCCTCCCCTCTCTCTCCTGATTGGCTAAGTGACTGATTGACAGCAGAGGAAGCCGATGGTGCCACTGTTGTCTCTCAGCCAATCAGGAGGGAGTGTCCCGGACGGCCCGAGGCAGTTTTGCACATCGCTGGATAGAGATGGGGCTCAGGTAAGTATCAGGGGGACTGCTGCACACAGAGGGGTTTTTACCTTAATGCATAGAATGCATTAAGATAGAAAACCTTCTACCTTTACGATCACTTTAAAGTATTGTATTTTCTTTATTAAAAATAACAAACATGCTATATATACTTACCAGCTCTGTGTAGTGGTTTAGCACAGAGCAGCCTGGACCCTCCTTTTCTAAAGGTCCTTGTTTGGAGCTCCTGGCCCCTCCCTCCTGATGAATGCACCCACAGCAAGCAGCTTGCTATGGGGGCAGCCGAACCAAGCCGCAGCTCCATGTGTCCATTCAGGCTAGGCCCTGCCAAGTCTCTCCTGCAACGTCGATAGATGGAGATGGGGGTCAGATAAGTATTAGGGGGGCCGAGGGGGGCTGCTGCACACAGAAGGTTTTTCATCTTAATGCATAGAATGCATTAAGATAAAAAAACCTTCTGCCTTTACAATCACTTTAATCCTCATGCTGCTAGCATTAGTACATAGATAAGTAAATATGATATACTTTCCTGTTTTAAACTTTTTTTTCCACATTTCTTCAATTACTTCCCGATTTCTTGCCTAGGCAAACAAACAATGTCATACATTCCAGGATTCTTTAGGAGGGGAGGAAGGGTTTTCTCAGCTAAGCACACCCTGCTATGTGCATGCTTGAGCTAAGGGCAGATGAATTTCAGTAAGTAAATTCTACATTTGCCCTTACTCAAATTGGCCAGAAATGCAGGGAGGGTGTTTTACGAAGTGATTTCTCAACAAAATAAAGCATGGAGACATTAGTGGATGGGGGCGTTTGTATTGAATATTAAAAATGAAATAAAAAATATGTTTTTGGTTGTGGTGCTCAGATACAAACCACCAAGTTTTACTGAAAGTGTTCCTCGTTTCAGAAGTATTAAAAGTTTTATACTAGGACACAGCATGTCCTTACAACACATGCAGACTCAACGTGATTGCTACACCCAAGTTATGCTGTAAAAAGGTGAATGCAATTATTAAGACTGCAGTTGCTTTGCTGCATTTTTTAAAGATGACATTTTTAATGAAAAATGTTAGCTGCAAAATATTAATGTATGTCTCTTCCTCCTAAAGCAGATTTTTCAAGTTGCTGGGAAATCAATGGATTTCTCTTTATACTATTTATAATTTCCCAAATTAGCCCCCAAATGCAATACCTTGATAAGCTGGCCTCGAGTTGTTAGCATTCCTAACTGTGGGTGGCCTTGTTGTCACTGCCCAGGCTCAACAGACTTCACCTGAAAAATGGAAGGAGCTGGGTGGAAATCCGTCGGGCAAACAAGGACTACAGCCAATCAACTGCAGTCACTGTTTGTGTATTCTGACAACCCTGGGTGTCATTTGCAGAACACAATAGCCAGCAGGGGAGATTCATTCAACCACACTGGAATCAAATGCTTTTTCTCACTCAGCCCACTGGGATGAAATCCAAAAGTTTACAGCAGTCACCAAAACAGTTGGCAAAGGGATATCTTCTAATGGGGATACTTGTTCTACTGCCAAACGTTAGAGGGGTGATTACAGCCCATCTGTAGTCTTTATATAACAAAATAGACAAATTGAGGATACATAAAGAAAAAACAACTATTTTTAAAAGACTCACTGTAGTTTTTATTGCATTGCACTTCGCTCCAGCCCAAAATTCATTAGCGGGAGTGTTTTAGTAGGTAGCACAATTATTGCTGACTGGAGAGCAGAAGTTGTCGCAATGCAGCGGGTCAGACCACTGCATGCTCTCATGGTAAGCAGTTGGCTTTACCTTCAGCCTACTGCTGGGATTATGAATTTTGGACTGGTGCACAATGCAGCAGAAAGCTACAGTAAGACTTTAAAGCGTAACTTTAGTTATTTTTTCAACGTTCCATCTATTAAATCTTCTGCCCTTGTTGTTTTACCTTTGGATAGTAAAACGTGTTTTCTGCCAGTAAATACCTTATACAGCCCACTTCCTGTTTCTTGTCTAGTAAAAAGTCTAGGCTTATGACATCATGCACAGCTCTCTCTCACTCTCGTGAGACTTTGCCAGGAAGGGAGGGGGGATGAGTCATAAGAGGGCCAATGAGAGCTGCAGAGCTGGAGGTGTTAGTCTGTGTAAATCCAGGAAGTGAACAGGCAGCAGCTTCAGCTGCCCACAGTTAAAATGGATGCAGCCAGACTCAGTGGAGGGAGATTTCTGCAGCATATTTTATTTGGCAAGTACAGAATCACAGTATATATAAAATAATATGCAAAGTGGTTGGAGGGAAGCTTCAGAATGGCAAAGATGTTTTTAGTACAAATTATGCGAGCAGACTGCAGTTCCTCTTTTAAGTACAATTTCTTGCCCTCTCCCCATAATTTCTTCCTCATCTTTGTCAATGGGTTATCTACGAGACAAAACAAAACAAAACAAAACAAAAAAAAAGACAAACACACTCTCAACTAGCAAATCCATGGTGTTCTATAGTGACCCACCAGTCTGGTGCTGCCATCCTCTTCTGACATCACTGGGAGCCGGCTGTCCCTTCTGGATTCTTGCAGCTGCCCACCAATAATACTGTGGCGCATATCATTAAGGGGATGTTTGCAAGAACCAGTTAGAGAAAGCCGACCCTTGATGATACGTATTATGCATTGTATAGTACACCAGGGCCTCCTGGGATGTAAGACATGGTTTCCCAGGAAACTCCAGGCAACTGGATACTTTATTCACGACTAAGCCCCGTTTCACATCTAAGTTACATAGGTTGAATAAAGACACCAGTCCATCCAGTTCAACCTGAGTGAGTGTGGGTGCGTGTCTACAATTGTCCCTATCCCTGTACATTGTGTCTCATTAAGTTGCTTATCTATTATTATTTAAGGTACCCATATAACGCCATCAAATTACGCAGCTCTCCACACATACATCGCACACTCACATCGGTCCCTACCCTCAAGTTTTGAAGCTTGAAGTTCAAAGCTTCAAAAACTCACCAACCAAAATACCATGTCTTTAAATTGTGCTTGTTACAATATGAGCACTCAGTAGCCTGTAGCTCGATGCCTGAAGCTCAAAAATCTACACAAGCTACTTCTAAAGCAGAATGAGGCATTTTTGGACCCAAAAGACTTCAATTGGAGCACCTGAAAAACACTTGAAAATTAGCGTCGTTCAAGCCTAAACAACCAGCTCTTCATCCTAGCAGCGTTCCTTGGCGAAAACAAAAAAAAAACTGAATAAGCCTGAAGAAAAATCTGAAAAAGCGCCTGGAAAAAACAAACACACACACTCCAAAATAGGTATTAGGGAAGGTTACCCCAAAAGAAGCATAAAAGAAGCATAAAAAAATAAAAATAAATAATAAAGAGTAATGGAAAGTGGGTGATCAGGGTGAAGGACTACTTAAGTTACATTTAAAAGGCAATTTTTTTCTTTAGTGTCAATGGATTACGATTGCGCTGATCAGCACGTTCTTAGTCCACTGAGAACTACAAGGCATGATGACAGATTCACAGATCAGATTTTAAATGAGATAGTGGCTGTGGGAAAGAGAACACCTGCCCGCTGTCACAGGGGATGGGGCTCTAGGGGTGGGATGAGGGTGCTTAAAAACATGTTACATCCTAAACACGAGTGCAACTAAAAGGTAAACGTAGCCTGTAAATGCACCATGAGCTGGTTTGTTTTGTTTTCCAACAAATTGCTACTGGACAAACTTATTGGCGAAAGACCAGGTTTGGTATGGTAATACTGTATCTAATAAAGTTTTAAAATGCTTAGTCCTACTAATAATGGTAACATACTAGGTTACATATTCAAATCTTTCATTCATTTACTGTGCATACACAGTTTCGGCATTTAACTACGAGGACTCATTTCTTTATGAAAGATAAAAGGGAAATGGATGTTCTCACAAGTGATATTTGCTACTGTATAATGTATAGGTTTTACAGGACTCTTATTGAGGACACCCTCACTAATTCATAAAAAGTATGGAAACCAAGAAGCCTTGGCGCTTTACACCTAGTTGTGCGATGGTGGCAGTTACGGAGACACTCGATCTTTGATCAACGACTTAAAATGAAAAAGGCTTTTCTCTTAGCAGAGGTTACAAAATCAGAGGCACATTTCTTTTTAAACCAAACAAAAAAATCTGAACGTCTGTACAGGTTTACATTCCCACTTCACCTTATAAGGTGGTACTATAGGTAATTTTTTTTTTCATTTTGGATAGAGTAAGGGAGGGTTATAAACCCTGTATGGTTATATTTTTGCCATCTGTGCCCCAATGGGGAGATTTACAGTCACATCCTGTCCCATAGCCAAACAGGGAGTGAGTGGAAATTCCTGCAAATTAAGGGAACCTCTTAGGGCACGTCACCCAGTGTCCCCACTGGAAGATGATCCCTCTATTACTTTTCTGGGAACAACCCAAAATGTGGGATTTTCTTTTGCTTCCATTGTCAATGATAATGGTAAACAGAACAAATAGAGTGTATGTCCCTAAACGGTGGCACCATTTACCCTCTCTCCAAAACGAAAAAAAAAAAAAATATATATATATAATAATAATAATAATAATAATAATAATAATAATAATAATATTAGCTCTTGGCATATAGGGGGTAGATGAAAAATAATACTTACCCTATCCCTCACATCTGAGCACTTCTCTTTGATGCTTCATCTTATGGACAGGCCCACACATACAATGCAACACTATTGGCCCTTCTAAACAAAGCCCATCCAGGCCACATAATGCTATTATAATAATACATAAATATGTTCAATCATATTACAGTAGGTTTTCAAGTGACAAATAGTAACACAGTACAGCTTCTATTTATTGCCTTTCTTCAAAATGAATACATAACACTGAAGGAGTTTGTTGAAATACAGTGAAGTCACATGCATCTGCTCTTGTTGAATCACTTCCACACCTACAGAATGCTGTGTCATCCAAGAAATGCAAACACAATGTAACGCAGATACATAATGCTGTGAGCACACCTCTTACACCAAGGGCTGTGCTGTGTAACTAAATATAACCAAAGGATTATGCATCAGATCAGCCCACTTTTCTTTACAACAGGAAGATATACAAGAAAGGCATTTCCAAGCCCATTATATAAGCAGCTGCGCAACAGCATAAAGTCACCCCATCCCAGACTAATCATAAACCACTACATATCACTTTACATTATAAAGATGTAAACTATTTTTTCTGCAGTTTTCCAGAGGGACAAATTAAAAAGGACAACTGTGGCTTTGTTTTTCAGTCCTATTGGAAAGCAATGCTGGCCTCAAGAATTAATGGAGCAACAGCATGCATGTGCAGTTCAGTGCGACCATTTTGCAGAGAAAAAAGTCTGTGCAGCCTGAAAACGGGTCAGGTCTAAGCAGAAAGTACATTTAAAACAATAGTGGCAAAACCAAATTCCAAAGGAATTTTTTTTTTTGGGGGGGGGGGGGGGGGGGACCATACACAACAGAAAGTACTTTGCTGAGTTAAGAGTATATACTTGAATTGAATTTTTGAAACCAGATTTTAGTGTCGGTTTAAGCCTTTTCTTTTGAATAATTTTCATTATTTTTAAAAGAAGGTGTACAAAACATTGCGGGGATAATACGCAAGTACAAACTTTCGCCTAGCCTTGAAAAACAAAAAAAAACCAAATGCGTCACTCACTTTAAGACAGGGTTCACACTAGTGTTGGATGCGGCTCACAGCAGGGGTCCAATGCATCCCTGTTCTCAGTTTCAGGGACGAAAACGGGGCCAAATTTTTCCCTGAATTCAGCCCTGAAACAGAGCCAAAGACGCACAGGACTCCTGTGCAAGCTGCTCTGCAGCCGCCCTGGAGGTTTGTGAACCAGCTCCATACAGAGCTCCATAGAGAGCTGGTCACAATCTTCTGTCATGCGAATTGGATGCGGTGGAAATCCACATCCAATTCGCACTAGTGTGAACCCAGCCAAAGCCTTTTGAGACACAAAAGGAATTCTGTCTGTGGAAAAATAGGATTTTTGACTTACCGTAAAATGCGTTTGAGCTCATTGACAGACACAGCCTTCTTTATTCAGAACCATAGGGTTATATCGCCCTCTACAGGAGTAGGACACTAGGCAGAAAAAAAAGACTTGGCTACGCCCATGGGCAGTCCTAGGCGATATAAAATTGTGCTCATAAGTTTAAATACCCTTGCAGAAGTTATGAATTCTTAGACATTTCTTAGAGAATATGAATGATAACACAAAAACCTTTCTTTCACTCATGGTTAGTGTTTGGCTGAAGCCATTTATTATCAATCAACTGTGTTTACTCTTTTTAAATCACAATCACAACAGAAACTACCCAAATGACCCTGAACAAAAGTTTACATACCCAAGTTCTCAATACCGTGTATTGCCCCCTTTGACATCAATGACAGCTTGAAGTCTTTTGTGGTACTTGTGGATGAGGCTCTTCATCTTCTCAGAGGGTAAAGTTGCCCATTCCTCTTAGCAAAAAGCCTCCCTTCCTGTAAATTCTTGGGCTGTCTTGCATGACGTTTGAGTTGTCCCCAGAGTGGCTCAATGATATTGAGGACAGGAGACTGAGGTGGCCACTCCAGAACCTTCACTTTATTCTGCTGTAGCCAATGACAGATCGAATTGGCCTTGCGTTTTGGATCATTGTCATGTTGGAATGTACGTCCCATGCACAGCTTCCTGGCTGCTGAATGCAAATGTTCCTCCAGTATTTTTTGATAACATACTGCATTCATCTTGCCAACAATTTTGACCAAATTTCCTGTGCCTTTGTAGCTCACACATCCCCAAGACATCAGTGATCCACCTCCGTGTTTCACGGTAGGAATGGTGTACCTTTAATCATAGGCCTTGTTGTCTCCTTTCCAAAAGAAGCGTCTATGATTGTGGCCAAAAAGCTCAATTTTGGTCTCATCACTCCAAATGACTTTGTGCCAGAAGGTTTGAGGCTTGTTTCTGTGCTGTTTGGTGTATTGTAAGCGGGATATTTTGTGGCATTTGTATAACAATGGCTTTCTTCTAGCGACTCGACCATGCAGCCCATCTTTCTTCAAGTGCCTCCTTACTGTGCATCTTGAAACAGCAACACCACATGTCTTCAGAGAGTCCTGTATTTCACCTGAAGTTATTTGTGGGGTTTTCTTTGCACCCCAAACAATCTTCCTGGCAGTTGTGGCTGAAATTTTAGTTGGTCTACCTGACCATGGTTTGGTTTCAACAGAACCCCTCATTTTCCACTTCTTGATTAGAGTTTGAACACTGCTGATTGGCATTCTCAATTCCTTGGATATCTTTTTATATCCCTTTCCTGTTATATACAGTTAAACTACCTTTTCCCGCAAATCTTTTGACAATTCTTTTGCTTTCCCCATGACTCAGAATCCAATAACGTCAGTGCAGAACTGAATAAAAGATGCAAGGGTCTGTCAGGCGTCCAGAAACTCATTGACTTTTTATACACACAAACTAATTACAAGCAAACAGATCACAGGTGAGGATGGTTACCTTTAATAGCCATTCAAACCCCTTTGTGTCAACTTGTGTGCATGTTATCAGGCCAAAATCACCGGGGTATGTAAACTTTTGATCAGTGTAATTTGGGTAGTTTATGTTGCCATTATGATTTAAAAAGAGTAAACACAGTTGATTGATAATAAATGACTTCAGCCAAACACTAACCATGAGTGAAAGAAAAGTTTTTGTGTTATCATTCATATTCTCTGAAAAATGTCCAAGAAATCAAATTCTGCCAGGGTATGTAAACTTATGAGCACAACTGTACACCCCCCTCTCTGCTATAGGCCTTCAGTTATGTAACAAGCAGTACTAGAAGTACTAACAGCGCCATAGAGGGGCGGGTGCTGTGTCTGTCAATGACCTCAGAGACACTGATTTTACGGTAAGTCAAAAATCCTATTATTTTCTCTTTCGTTCATTGATAGACACTGCCTTCTTTATTCAAAACATAGGGATGTCCCAAAGCAGTGCCAAACATGAGGGGTGGGGCAGCCAAAAAAAAAAAAAAAAAAACACAGGCCAACCAGACAACCTGGAGCTCAGCAAGAACAACTGGAGCTCAACCTGAACAGCAAAAAACCCCCTTCATGAGGGGAAAACCCTCTAGACCGCAGCCTGCAGAACCTTGCGGCCAAAAGAGGCATCCGCAGATGCCAGCACATCCACCTTGTAAAATTTTGTGAAAGCACGCACAGACGACCAGGTGGCCGCCTTGCAAACTTGTGTCACTGACGCCTAATGACGGAAGGCCCAGGAGGCACTCAGCACCCGAGTAGAGTGCGCCTTCACCAGGATGGGAGGAACCCGACCCTTGATAGAATAGGCCTGAGTCACAGTCTGTCTGATCCATCTAGAAATGGTCGCAGAGGATGCAGATAGCCCCTTCTTTGGTCCGTCAGTGATCACGAACAGAAAGTCTGACTTCCGAAAGGACTTGGTGGCCGCCAAATACACCCTGATCACCCGTACCACATCTAAGATGTGCAAGGCAAATTCCCTTGGATGTTGCGGCCTGGGACGCAGAGAAGGCAACACAATGTCTTCATTTAAAGAGAATTCAGAGACAACATTTGGAAGGAATGAAGGACAAGGACGAAGCACCACCTTGTCCTTATGAAGCACCAGGTAGGGCATGCGGCAAGTATAGTGCCGCCAACTCCGATACCCTGTGAGCAGAAGTAAATCGCCACCTTCTGTGATAGCGTGAGCAGGGGAATATCTCAAATATTTTCAAACGGGGGCTTCTGTAGAACCAAAAGTACCAGATTCAACTCCCACGGTGGCAAGGGAGATCGCACTGATGGAACCACATGTCGCACTCCCTGAATGAAGGTATGCACCGGGGGATGCAAAGCCAGGGAGCGTTGAAAGAAAACCGCCAAGGCCGACATCTGGCCCTTGACAGTACTCAAGGCCAAATTCTTTTTAACGCCCCTCTGAAGAAAAGTCAAAATTCAAGCCACCGAAAAGGAACGTGGGTGAAATCCCACTAGTTCACACCATGAAACGTACGCTTTCCACGTCCGATGATATACCTTCCTGGAAGTAGACTTCCTAGCTTTGAGTAGTGTCGGAATCACAGACGCAGATAAGCCCCTATCCTTCAACACCTGGCTTTCAACAGCCATGCCGACGGTAAAGCAGGATGGAAGATTGGCCCTTGGGCTAGCCGATTCTCCCTGAGAGGCAGTCGCCAGGGGGTGTCTACGACCAGACACATCAGGTTGGCGTACCAGGACCGATGAGGCCAGTCCGGGGCCACTAGAATGACCGTAATTCCTTCGGCCTCAATCCTGCACAACAGCCGCGGTAAAAGCCAACTAAAAGATTTCAGTTTGTTGTTCAACTGAGTTG
Source organism: Aquarana catesbeiana (assembly GCF_042186555.1). Taxonomy (NCBI): domain Eukaryota; kingdom Metazoa; phylum Chordata; class Amphibia; order Anura; family Ranidae; genus Aquarana; species Aquarana catesbeiana. The sequence continues at coordinate 398,792,372 of NC_133327.1, read as the reverse complement.
TACAGTTTATAGGTCACATTAAAAAGGTGGAAAAAAGGGCACGATCTGGGAATGTCACAAAGCAGTGATACGGGGAGAGCTTATCGCCCTAGGCACCAAACTGAAAAGGGAACGATAGGCAGACTACCACAGAGTCTTTTCTGCACTTCAGCAAGCGGAACTCAAACACAAAACTGGGGGAGACCCCGAGGCCCTACAGGAACTAACAGAACTTAGGGAACTATTCTCGCGTTTACTAGAACGTCAGGTGCGGAGACAGCTGAGGTATTTATCACATAAGTACTATGAACATAGTAACAACTGCGGCTGCATGTTGGAGAGAGCCTTGCGAGCAAAACAAGTCCAAATACATAAACTCCCCTCCTCCACAGGGGAAATGACGTTTCAGTCATCCAAGATAGCAGCAGGATTCAGAGACTATTACGCCAACCTTTACAACTTAGATGTCAACATAACCCCGGATGCCAGAATAGCCAGACTAACGAAAATCCGTGACTACCTATTCGTTAATGCCCCCCCTGACTGAGTACCAACAAGCTAACTTAGAAACCCCTATCACTACTGCAGAGATCAAATCCACCATCAAATCACTTCCCAATGGGAAAAGCCCAGGCCCTGACGGGTTTACTAAAGCGTACTACGCAAAATTCTCCCAGACACTCGCGAGCCATATGCACAGATATTTTAACTCCTTAGCGAGAGGTTGTAACATCCCCCCTGAGGCCCTTCTAGCACACATCGGTTATACCGAAAGAGGGTAAAGACCCCACAGCCCCACAGAGTTACTGCCCCATAACCCTCTTGAACACTGACGTAAAGATACTGGCGAAAATCCTGGCAAACCGACTGAAGCACCTCATACCCCACGTAATACAGGTTTCATCACAGGATGCAAGGCTAGAGACAACTCAACACGAGCGATCTAACTCATACACTGGGCCAAGAATAGAGAGGACCCCCTCCCCTACCTAATACTTTCCACTGATGCCGAGAAGGCATTCGACCGCATTGACTGTCCACGTTAGGGTTAGGCTCAAACATGTTAGCCTGGATACTAGCCCTCTATTCAGAGCCTAGTGCACAGGTTAAAGTCAATGGCATTTTTTCATCTAGGTTCTCGATCAGGAACAGCACGAGACAGGGGTGCCCCATCTCGCCCCTCCTCTTCGCACTGGCTCTCAAACCGCTACTGCGCAGAGTGAGAGTGAATACCGATATCAAGGGCCTGACAGTAGGCACTGTGGAACATAAACTGTCGGCTTACGCGGATGACGTACTGTTCCACCTGTCTAACCCCCTGATCTCGTTGCCGGTCCTGATGCGGGAACTTCAATATTTCGTGACGCTCTCAAATTTTAAGATTAACTTTAATAAATCCGAAATCCTGCCCATATATCTATCTACATCTATGACAAATAGCTTAAAAGACGCATTCCCTTTTACATGGACTAAAACCTCCCTACGCTACTTAGGTATACAACAGATAGTTTTGACACGTTATACACAACAAACTACCCCAGATTACTAACTGCAGTCTGACAAGACTTACTCCACTGGACGAAAACCACCTTAACTTCTAGAAATATAGACAGTTACACCACTTTTTTGAAGTACACGGTAGCTCTATAAGAGATATTACATTGCTTAGACCTTTTGAGAGACTGTGTGTGGCGGAAGAACCGATCCCACGCATGATTTCAGAACTTAACCTGCTGCTGGGGTCCTCGGCCTCCAAACCCATATGTATACGTGCCTGGGAGAGAGACCTAGGAAATGAATTCTCTGGGTCACAGCTAACACACCTTTACCAACTTACCCACGTCAAGCTCAGTAGACTCTAAGATGCAGGAGACAAACTATAAGCTATTGACACACTGGTATAGGGTCCCCTCAGATCTAGCACGGATATACCCAGCCGGCTCTGATGTGTGCTGGTGGGGATGTGGAGGTCAAGGAACCCTGTTGCACCTGTGGTGGGAGTGCCCTCGGATAGAAGCCTACTGGCAAGATGTTAGAGACCAGATCAAAGAAGTTCTTGGGTAAGATGTCGTTCCCCCCCCTGACCGTTTCCTCTTGCATATCCCTCTCATGCTAGTCAGCTGCTACAAGAAGAGCGCGCTGCCCCACTTACTAAATGCTGCCAAACGGCTACTTCCTATATACTGGAAGAAGGCACAGGTAACGAGCAAGGAGGAGTGGATATGCAAGGTAAATGAGATAAGAGAAACAGAGAAATGGGTTGCAACAAGTAAAAGGTACTAGAGACAAACATACCGCCATATGGTCACTATGGATGGAACACTTTTCTGATCTCACCCATGTGCCTTCCAGCCTGGATATGTCCTTATTAAAGCTAACGGACCCAACATTAGGCCAACGAGACCAACCTAGGTGATAATCACCAGTATACTCCCCTAGACCAGAGCACAGACCACGTGCATTGCACATTCACTTTTTATAGGAAGGGGTGGCTACCTGGCGGCTGACTGTCCGGTGCGGGCCATGTGAGATCCTCATAAATTCCAGGTGAGACCCTGTCTTTTTCCCCCCACCCCACTACCCCCATCTTCTCTACCCCCTTTTTCTATGACCACTCTCTGCCCCCACCCTCTTTCTCTCTTCCCTTCTTTTCTCATCTTTTCTTGCTGTCATACTCATCCAGACTAAGAAAATAAGTCACTTCTGGAGTCTGACTAGCTCAGCAGGGAGGTGAAAGAATGAATTATGATGGGGTACATAATTTGCTTTTCCATAAATAATAAGCTCGCAAGCCACAAAACATAACCTACTAATTAACAGATCATCTAGACTGAATCATAATTCCTCAATCAGGAAGCTACAAATAAATCCAAAATGACCATCAGAGTTTTAATCGCACAACGTCCAAGGATTTAATTCCCCAAATAAAAGAAAAAAAGATTTTTTACAATATAAAAAACTAAACACCAAAATTATTCTGTAACAAGAAACACATTTCTCAAATAACAAATCCTTGCTAGTTTTGTTTACATGTTTGTACACAACAAAGTAAAAGTAAAAAAACTTAAAGTATTTGTGGACCCCCCCCCTCCCAAAAAAAAAAAAAAAAAAAAAAAAATGAATACTGTTCCCTTAAAGCATGTTGTATAGCACAATGTCTGTGCTGTGTATTTTGGCCCCCTGTATCACCTTAAATACCTGGCTGATCCTGACAGTTTCTACCCTCCCCTCTGTACACTGACCACGTAATATCAGGGCTGCTGAGCCCTGACACCATGGTCAGAGTACGTGCCTCCGTCATACACTGCTATCTGCAGCTTTGCCTGTGTCTCCTCTGTCCTCCTGCACCTCCCCCTACCTGCCTGTCAGCTCTCACTAGCACCGCTCTGCTCCTCTCCCCACTGTTTCAAGACTGATTATATCATCCCCTCTGTCTCATAAAAAGCTGTGTCCTAGTGCCTGTGCTTTATTTTTTTTTTAAAAAGCAGATTTCTACCTGTTTTAAGAGTGTCTTCCAGCGATCACATGACTCCAGGCTCTCTGCTCCTCTCCGCCTCCCTGGCTGACATCAGCAGGGGAATCACGGCCCCGCCACTGGAGATCACACAGGAAGAGCTGAGAGGCTGGTGTCACGCTATCCCTGTAAGACACTTAAAACAGGTAGAAATCAGCTTTTTTTTTTTTTTTTTATAAAGCACAGGCACTAGGATACAGGTTATTATGTGACAGAGTGGATGATATAATGATCAGTTAGTGGCTTAAACACTTCAGCAATCTTCTTCTGTCCTAAAATCTTATGTGGCAATCAGGACACCAGCCATAACTTTTTATTAGCAAGGTTTAAACTAAACTATATACAACTCCATTTCCAGCAACAAGAAAACTCCATTGTTGTGGGAAGGCATCCTGAAATTCTTTTATCACACTTGTACTTCAATAACTTAAATTTGATTAAATCGTGGTAGGACAACTAAAACAAGCAGATATTTTAGATTTCACACCAAATTATTGACACTTACTAGAATGCTAAAATGTCCCCTCTTAGGCTCCCTGTACATGGGGCCATCTAGGTTAAGTGCATCTTCCCCCCCCCCCCCCCCCGTTATAGAGAACCTGAGAGGTTCTAGCTGCAGGCAGCCTATCAAAGTTTATGGCAGGCTGTGGCTGGATGGACTGAATGCTGTACCGAGTAGTACTTGCTTTTAGGCATGCAAGGACTTGCATTCTGGACCTCCATCCCTTAAGGTGTCAAACTCAGACTATGAAAAACTCATTGCATGCTATACATGCATACTCACAAAGCCACGAATCCTCACAGTGGGTTGATATTGTGTAGACCAGCTGGTGTCCTCTACAGAGCATGGCCAATTTCAGTTCCCATTCTAAGCTCTTAATTTCCTTCTTTTTTGTATCCGTGCAGCCCACATGACTATACAGTCACACATGTGGGTGTATACACAGTGGTAAATGACAATCCCCTCTATCCCTCCTACTGCTAAACATTATGGGGGAGGGATATAGCATGCTGATTGATTAGATTCACTACGAATCTCACAAAAAAATGCTTAGTTTTAATATAAGACAGTATTCAGTATATGAAATGTAATTGTGTATATCAGTAATGTAAAATGAAATAAAAAAATAAAAAAGAGCCTTGGATGCAGATGCCATATGAACAAAATGAAAGCTAGCGTCAATCAACTTTTTTTAATGTAAATGAATTAAGGCAAATAGCATTTTTCTCTTTGGGGTTTTCTTTTAAGATGCATTTATTTTGTAAAAGGGGCCTAAGGCCAGGTTCACACTGGTGCACTGAGTTTTTGCAGCAGCACGGGTGTATGAGCGGTTTGCATGCATTTTTAGCCATTGTGCCATTAACTACCATTAGGTTACGCCTTTTTGTGTACTTTCAGAAAATGCAGCAAAGAGTCACAACCTAACTGAACTCAATTAGATCATGGCTAAAAAGACAGGTAAACTGTACACATACCTGCGCTGTGGCTGAAACACGGTGCAACAGTGTGAACCTTGCCTTAGTCTTGGCAAGAGCAACTGTCAACTTCTAAGGCCTCATGCACACTGAACGTTTTTTAAAGTGGCTGTTTGGAGTGTCCCACCCTTTATTTTTTTTATGCCCCTAAACGCCCCTGCATGTTAGCCTATATGTCCATGCACACATAGGCACTTAAGAGGAGTTTAGGCAGAAAAAAAACCCCACAGCCAGTGTGTCCAGGAGCAGCGGTGTTTTGGCACAAAAAACGCTTGACACTTGTAAATGTGTCTAAACGCGTGTTAACGCTGGACACATTTAGCGGTTGAGTGTTAATTTGTTTCAATAGGCAGATTAAATTATTCTGGCTGATTAAATGAAGTAACACCCAAGCGCTTGACGCGCCTAAACGTGTTGGACGTGTTTACAAGCGTTAGGCATTTTCTTTCTGCCAAAACGCTGCTGTCAGGAGGAAAGGAGTCTAGGAGAGATAGCAAAAGGTCCAGTGTGCATGAGGCTTAAATATGTGATTGGTCTAACTTTACCGATTACTACATAAAAGATATACAAATCTGAATATCTTTTGCTCCCATTGGGCATAGGGTCAGATAGTAGGCCTCGCACCTCCAGTATTTTAGTGAACAAGTTTCTCTAATACAATTGTCCCTTAAAGACTGAGGCAGCCAAGACCTATTCTATGAAACAAAGGAGATACATATTTAGCCTACAGAAGCTATACCATTTTGCAGTATTTTTGTGCTCTTTTTGTACTTACGTTGATGGGTGGGGATATTGTCCAGTCAGAATTGAAAATGTAGCCTTAAACGCTTACGAGGAACATGACCTAACATTTTTCATTCAGGAACTGAAACAGTATACCCATTTATCCCACTCCCTTTTGTTGGTAATGTGATACTCTGGGAACTCCTATTGTTTACATGTAATGCAGAGAGGTTTTCCCTATAACAAATTGCCAGAAAAGAGAGTGAGGGGTATCTCTACAAAACCCACAAAAGGTTTTCTTTAAAATAAGGTGGTGCTCCTTATTAAAAAAAGCCCGCTAATTTCAAAATGCATACAAAGTGTCTTCAAAATAAAGCGGCTGGAAAAAAAAAAAAAAAAAAAAAAAAACAAACACACACTTATCTTGGCCCCAGCACCCAAAACATCCTGGAGGTGCAGGTGACTTTACCGCACCTTACTGCTGCCTCCTGTGAAAGCTTAGGGCTTTAAATTCTGGGAAAATACATTCCAGATCATTGGAAGGGTGCAATCATGCAGGTTTTTAGAGGGCTCAGCTTTCTCAGCAGGCAGCGGTGAGGCAAGGCGACGTCACTTACGCCTCCAGGAAACATCAGAAGCTGTAGCAAGTTTTTTTTTTTTTTTTAAATCTCCTTTGTAGACATTTTGACTTTAGGGGGCATGGGATTCAAAACAAAGCAGACCTTCCATATTCATTTTAAAGATTTCGCAACTGTGTTGCACAGCAAGGCAGTGAGTAGCAGTAGGATAGAGTAACTAAACAACGATGACTTAAAGTGTTACTAAACCTAAAAACGTTTACCTTAATGCATTATTGCATCAAAGTAAAAAACTGTTTTAGTTTCTCTGGGCCCCCCTTTCCCTGTATGAAGGGAAAGAGGGGGGGGGGGGGAGCGCTGTGCACGGCTGCATCTATTCTCCCCTCTTCCTCTTTACACAGCATTCGAGCAGCAGCCATTGGCTGTTGCTGCTGTCAATCAGATGCTGTGAAATGGAAGTCAGGGGGCGCGGCTTCATAGACACACAGGTTGGGAGCGCATAGACTACTCACCATAGTCAGTGGCTGGCTATGGTAGTCCTAAAAAGAAGAGGAGGAGCCAAGATTGCCGTCGAGGACCCCAGAAGAGGAGAATTGGGGTCACTCTGTGCAATACCACTGCACAGAGAAGGCAAGTATAAAAGGTTTGTTATTTTAATAATAATAATAATATTTGACTTTAGTAACACTTTAATTCATAGGATGAAATGATTGCAGCTTAAAATGGATGTAAACCCTCTCTTATACCCAGTGAAGTGAGCAGTCTCAGATGATACACATAGGATTAAATAAATCTCCCTACATAAGTTTTATTTGTATATCTGCTGTCTTCAGCTTTCTATCACTCTTTAGAAAGTACAGATCATCTTAGAAATCTTTCTTCCTGTTCCCTGCAGCACATATGGGGTGGATGTGGAATCTGGGCTTACACAGTGTGACAGCTGATTGGAGGAAAGGCACACACCTCCACTCCACATAGGCAGAGGAACAAAGAAACACGTAAAGCGGCAGTCTGAATAGACCAGCTCTCTACTAATCTACTTCTACGCTCCCACCCCGACACAAATTTCCAGCTGCTTTATCTCGTGTGTCGGAGAGCTTGTCAGAAGTTATCATGCTGATAACAGGAACGGAGCAGCAGAAAGACACCGCACTTAGACCTTTTGAGACAGATAAGTAAGCACTACATATACATGTGCCTAGGTCAGATTTCAGGAATCGGATTTACAACCACTTTAATTCGTAAACCCCCCTCTCTATGCCCATGACCACAGGGTTACTTTTTTTTTTAAATAGATGACCTATAAACAGAAGAGTTTCTATATTCACCTTGCTAGTAGGCCGTGCATTGAACAGTCTTCTCATCTTTGCTTCCCAGCCATTGCATGCATTTTACACTTTCAGGTGTGTAGGATTCTTGTTCCACATCTAGTAATTGCGGTTCCTACCAGGGTGTTAGTCACTACAGGACACAAACCACCAGGAGGAACCCCGGTGGCTGGTCATGGGCGTATGTATTGGAAACAATCTGACGGTTAAATACTTGCAGTTGCTGGGAAGTTGAGATGCAGCAGCTTCTCAATATACAGCCTTCAGGAAAGGCAAGTATATAAACACTTCTTTTGCAGGCACCATCTTTGGTAAAACTGACCTTATGTAAAGTTGTTTTTATTTCTGTTTGTGTCCATTTTGCATAGATTTCCCCTTACTTGCTGACAGTGACAGAATAAATATATGGCTTTTCTACATTTAGCACAGTTAGAGTGTTTATTGGATAGCATTACCGGGCCCGCTCCCTGGCAGAGTTGGAGGAAAGAGCAACTAGGCTGGAGGCGAAATGTGTTTCTGTTACGGACGGTGATCAATATCGGGCATGGCAACTGATTCTACCAATAGGGTAGCCCAGACTGACAAAGCCCTCTTTCACTCAGCCTCAAATGTTTTAGAATTCAGGGGGGGAAAAAAAAAAAATAGTAGATTGCTGGCTTGGCTAGACTAATATTCCATCCAGTCACAAAGAGGTGTAGGGGGAAGGGTTGGGGGGAATGGAGATGTGCGAGTATTCACCTGTATCTGGTCGTGTGATAATATGACCGATACTTAACCCTGTACCAAATGGGGTACTGTTGCTGTAACCATATGCATGTATAGACATCAAAAAAGGGAAAGGAAGGGGAAAAGGGTATGGTAAAACCGCCCGTTTAGAGACGGGCCCTGAAAGGGGTTACTTAATGCAACAGAATCATCAGGGATAAAATTAATTAAAAAGCATTACAGTTTAATTATAAAACATAAGGTGCACATTATTAATGGTCTTGCAACAGTTATTGCCAGTAGCTACAAATCTTGCGGACACAAACAAAAAAAAACTTACATGTAACAATAATCCTGCTAGCCTAAACCGAGCAATTGTCTCAGTCCTTCCTGACTCTGGGCCATTCACAAACAGATGGTGCTAAGATGCGAATTTGGAGGGGATCAGGTAAGGGCTGAGACAATTAGGAGTATAGAGAGAATTAAGAGGAAAAAGAGTGCTGGTGCCATCCTACTTCCTAAATCACAAATCCAGTAATACCATTTTATGAAGAACCAAATCATTAGGAAAATATCAATGGGTGCATTATTACATTCCTAATATTCTGGTGAGGCACCGAACAGTCCTGTGCCCCACTCAAAAATGTATATTTGATGATTTTCAATCTGGAAAGTGTAATCAGATGATGGTAATAGGGCAGTACTAAGGTGATGGGATCTATAATTATTCCAATGTCCTAGTAAAGGGTTAACAGTCCTAGTACTGAACGGCCATTCAGAACTTAACAAGTGGAATTCCAACACAGGGTCTGGTGACCTGACAAGCGATTAGGGATATTAGCACAGTGGTGTAAGATGGCAATAGTATCCATATTTTACCGAGCCGTCCTCAAGTAGCTTCCCTGTAGACAGTGCTGCTATCCTAGTTCAGATAGCTCCTCCGCATTCATATGCTGATCTGCTGCATTGGGAAAGGAGGATGACATCTCGTGCCGTCTCCTTGATAGAATCACTCACACATGTTGGTTAACTGTAATCCAGTTCGCTCGGAGCGCCGATCCCTGCGGTTTATCAAAAGCTCAAAAGCTAATCAGAAGCTCCGGTCCTCTCCTCTCTATACAGCGGCTCATCGGAGCCTCCAGCTCCCTCAGACAGGCTGCGTAGTGACGTCAACGTGTTTCGCCGTGACACGACGTAGCTTCTTCTCGGACGTTCATTGGTTAGGCCGCCTCACTCCCTTCTTATAGTGTACTTGCTGTGGGTGGCCGCCAATGAGGTTGTAATAAGTCGAAGGGATAAAGTCCTGTTCATAAATAAGTCAGCTGTCCGCTTAACCCATTGTTGTTTTAACACGAACATTTAAATGATTTGGCTGTCAATGGCATAAAAACCTATGCATCCTCATCGATCAACTGTATGGTTTTTCTAAGGGCTTCTGTGGGTGAAAAGTAGTGAAAGGATAGACAGCAGAACGTTGAATAGAGGAACATAGAGGAAAAGTAAAGTAAAGTTTTATTTTTTATTTTTTACTTTTCTATTTTTTTATTTTTTTTACTTTTTTACAATTTTGTCATTTTGTAATTTTTTTTTTCCACTTTTTGTTTAGATAACAGGAACAAGCACTAAGGCACCAATTGTCACCCCTTAAATCTTAGGGGGACACTTCGGCTGCCATATGACGATTTGTGGATACCAACTACATACATCTTATGCACTTGTCATACAGTGTAAATAACCAGTGCTAGCCAATGGACAATTTCTTTGTGTGGGCAGTACAAGCAGAGTGCATAAAGGACGCCCTGGTCAATGAGCTGCGGTTACAGTAGGTACTGTGGGATTTGTCTTAAGGACACATAATGGCTTATGTCCTGTCCAACAAAGCTCAAAGTATAAATGGAGGTCCTAGTGCCCCACTTCGCCGACGTTTGAGGTCTGCACATAGGGGGTCACTTCACGTTTCCAAGAATGCTTGTAAATTCAGTTCGGTGTTCAAACCCTCCAGTATTAAGGACCTCAATTTATATACCCACCACTTTTTTTTTTGGAGGAGTATGCAATCATAATCTCCTTGTCTAGGGGATAATTTTAAGGCGTAGATCCCCTTTACTGCAAGTCCGTCGGTACTCCCTCCATGGCACAAGTAAAAGTGTTTGGCTAGAGGTTTCTCAGGGATTTTTCCCTTGGCTATAATTTCTCGTAGGTGCTCACCTATTCATATCTTTAGTGACCTTTTTGTCTTCCCTACATAAATCTTAGGGCAGGGACAGGTGATTACATAGATCATTCGTGATGTGCTACAATTTATCAGGTCACGAATCTCAAAGGTCTTTGTACCCAGAGCATCAGTGAAAATAGAGGTTCTGTGTACATAAGGGCATATCTGGCATCTATTACAAGGGGACCTCCACTTATACTTTGGGCTTTGTTGGACAGGACATAAGCCATTATGTGTCCTTAAGACAAATCCCACAGTACCTACTGTAACCGCAGCTCATTGGCCAGGGCGTCCTTTATGCACTCTGCTTGTACTGCCCGTACTAAGGAAATTGTCCATTGGCTAGCACTGGTTATTTACACTGTATGACAAGTGCATAAGATGTATGTAGTTGGTATCCACAAATCGTTATATGGCAACAGAAGTGTCCCCCTAAGATTTAAGGGGTGACAATCGGTGCCTTAGTGCTTATTCCTGTTATCTAAACAAAAAGCGGAAAAAAATAAATAAATTTAAAAAAAATTACAAAAAATTGTAAAAAAGTAAAATAAAAAATAGAAAAGTAAAAAAAAAAAAAAAAAAAAAAAAAAAAAAAAAACTTTACTTTTCCTCTATGTTCCTCTATTCAACGTTCTGCTGTCTATCCTTTCACTACTTTTCACGCACAGAAGTCCTTTGAAAAACCACAGTTGATCGATGAGGATGCATAGGTTTTTATGCCATTGACAGCCAAATCATTTAAATGTTCATGTTAAAACAATGGGTTAAGCGGACAGCTGACTTATTTATGAACAGGACTTTATCCCTTCGACTTACTACAACCTCATTGGCAGCCACCCACAGCAAGTACACGATAAGAAGGGAGTGAGGCGGCCTAACCAATGAACGTCCGAGAAGAAGCTATGTCATTGTGTCATGGCGAAACGCGTTGACGTCACTACGTATCCTGTCCGAGGGAGCTGGAGGCTCTGATGAGCCGCTGTATGGAGAGGAGAGGACCGGAGCTTCTGATTACCTTTTGCTAAACCGCAGGGATCGGCGCTCCGAGCGAACTGGATTACAGTTAACCAACATGTGTGAGTGATTCTATCAAGGAGACGGCACGAGATGTCATCCTCATTTCCCAATGCAGCAGATCAGCATATGAATGCGGAGGAGCCATCTGAACTAGGATAGCAGCACTGTCTACAGGGAAGTTACTTGGAGGACAGCTCGGTAACGTATGGATACTATTGCCATCTTACACCACTGTGCTAATATCCCTAATCGCTTGTCAGGTCACCAGACCCTGTGTTGGAATTCCACTTGTTAAGTTCTGAATGGCCGTTCAGTACTAGGACTGTTAACCCTTTACTAGGACACTGGAATAATTATAGATCCTATCACCTTTGTATTGCCCTATTACCATCATCTGATTACACTTTCCAGATTGAAAATCATCAAATATACATTTTTGGGTGGGGCACAGGACTGTTCGGTGCCTCACCAGAATATTAGGAATGTAATAATGCACCCATTGATATTTTCCTAATGATTTGGTTCTTCATAAAACGGTATTACTGGATTTGTGAATTTAGGAAGTAGGACGACACCAGCACTCTTTCCTCTTAATTCTCTCTATACTCCTAATTGTCTCAGCTCTTACCTGATCCCCTCCAAATTCGCATCTTAGACCCATCTAGCACCATCTGTTTGTGAATGGCCCCATTATATTCAATTGGCTAAGAGTCAGGAAGGACTGAGACAATTGCTCGGATTAGGCTAGCAGGATTATTGTTACATGTAAGTTTTGTTTGTTTGTCTGTGTCCGCAAGATTTGTAGCTACTGGCAATAACTGTTGCAAGACCATTAATAATGTGCACCTTATGTTTTATAATTAAATAAACTGTAATGCTTTTTAATTAATTGTATCCCTGATGATTCTGTTGCATTAAGTAACCCCTTTTCAGGGCCCGTCTCTAAACGAGCGGTTTTACCATACCCTTTTCCCCTTCTTTTCCCTTTTTTGATGTCTAATATTCCATCCACACCCATTGGCTGCATCAGAGATAAAAGTGGTCATGTGCTCACATCGCCCGATTGCATTAACAATCGCTTCCTTTTTCAGGATATATACTCCTCCTGGGTTGATTTTTCGCAATCTGATCTCTCCTCTTTTCTCGATGCTATATCTTTCCCTACCTGGTCTGCAGAGGATAAGGAGGAGAGGTTGGAGGTAGACATCACTCTAGAGAAGGTTCAATTGGCTTTGGGGCGGTTGCAGGGTGGGAAGGCCCCCAAGGCGGACGGCTTGCCATCCGAGTTATACACAAACTTCATGGAGCTACTTGCGCCCAAACTGACCTCACTGCTCTCCGATTTTGTGGCCTTGGAGTCGTTACCCAACCCTATGGATGAAGCCATTATTGTGCTGGTTCCCAAGCCTGGCAGGGATCCTCAGGACTGTGCATCTTATCAACCTATATCCCTATTGAATGTGGATGCCAAGATCTTTGCTAAACTCTCTCTCCCAGATGATAGAGGACCTAGTTATTATAGACCAGACTGGATTTAGGCCGGGAAAGGGAACAGACATCAATATTTACTTGGACTTATCTATCCTTCACGATACCCGGGCTCTTGAGTCATCGCCTCACTTGACGTCAAAAAGGAGTTTGATTTGGTAGAGTGGCCTTATCTCTAGGAGGTCCTTCGTTGCTTTGGGTTTGGTCCCAAATTTCTTCGTGGGCTTCAGTTGCTTTATAGAGCTCCCAGGGCGCAGGTCTGTACAAACAACTGGCTCCCTGACTCCTGTCACCTTTTTTGTTGTACACGTCTCGGCTGCCCACTCTCCCCCAGCCTGTTTGACCTGGCCCTGGTGCCCTTGGCCATTTTGAAGGGGAATGCTCCGGATGTCCTTGGCCTCCAACTGGGAAAACTGGAAGAAAAACTGTCCCTCTATGCGGATGACGCATTATTATATCTAAATGATGCTGGACCCGCACTTCTGGCCGCCCTGCAGATCTTTGATACCTTTGGTACCTTTTCAGAAAATAAATTGTTTCAAGTCAGTTCTATTCCCTATAGATGAAGATGCTTTTAGGACAGCCGCCCCCTCCCCCTGCGTTGGGTGAATAAATTCCACTATCTTGGGGTTGTAGTGACCAAACATCCCTCTAATTATTAAGAAAAAAATAAATATTCTCCCCCTACTGTCAACTCTAAAGACACAATGTTCCTCCTGGGCTAATCTTCCCCTGAATCTTTTGGGACGTATCAATCTCATTAAAATGATGATGTTACCCAAATTCGATTAACTGTTTAGGAAATGTCCGATTTTGTCCCCATTTCCTTTTTTAAAAAGATATTGATAAGTGTGTGGGGTCTTTTCTGGAATGGAGCGGTTCCTTGACTAGCATGATCCACCCTATGGTTTCCCGCCCCTCTCCCTAACTTCCAAATTTACTATACGGCAGCAATGGTGGTGAACATTCAGGGTTGGTTTATAGGCTCTAAATCTAATGTAGCAACATGTTTGGAGGCGGTTTGATTTGGGCTCCTTGGCTGATCTGCTTAATTTCACAGAGACCCGAGGGCATATGTAGTGGTTTCTGGTCCGACACAAGCTACATGGAGGGTGTGGGTGGCAGCTAGGCTGCAGTTTTTATGTCCTAACCAGTGGTCACCAACTCAACCACCATGGGGGAACCCTAGTTTGTCACATTTTCATACCCTTCCAGATCCTCAAGTATAAGCAAGGTACGGAATTACATCTTTGGGTGATGTTAGGCCTCAGGGTGTATTGTTGCCATTCTCCAAGACTTCCCTCAAATTCAGTTTGCCCCACTGGATGCGGTTTCGGTACCTGCAGTTACGACACACCGCTAGGGCCCAGTTTTCCCAGTTGCCTCTCCTCCAAGCTGATCCTATAGAGGAACTATTATCCCTTGGAGATCTAAGAAAACCCCTCTCGACATTATATACACACATATGCTAGCGCTCAGGATATTGGTAAAAAGAAAAAATTAAAAATGGGCACAATGGATAAAAGTCCAGGGATAGGGAGTTAAGAAAAGTCCAGGTAGATTTGAGACAATCGGTCTTTAAAAGGTGGATGTTTGTAACATCTCAGAGATAAGACCAGCACTGAGGGCACAGCTTTTCACATTAGCGAAGCCAGCTCTGGTAGACAAGACACGAGAAAAAAAAGCAGAAAAGTGCCTCTGAGTGCAAGGTTTAATGTGTACAATAATATGTTATCCAAAAACTTATATAGAAGGGATGACAAGCTCATGGAAGGTGAAATCTCCTAGATCGGTCTCCAATGTCTCTGGCGTGTCCTGTATGAGCAGAGTGTCCAGCTGCAGTAACCATGATGCCCCTGGAGGAAGCCGGCTAATCCTCTTGGTGGCTGGAGGAGATGGAGGTATTCAGCTCTGTGAGCAAGCCCGTGAGGGTGTGATGTCACCGGCGTATGGGAGAAACAAGGTGTTTCAGAGCATGCGCAAGACTCACACAGAGCACTGGACTTGGACACTTCAGAAAGGAGCGCACGTGCTCCGTGTGAGTTTTGCGCATGCTCTGAAATGCATTGTGTTTCTCCCATACTCCGGTGAGCTCACGGGCTCACAGAGCGGAATACCTCCAACTCCTCCAGTCACCAAGAGGATTAGCTGGCTTCCTCCAGGGACATTGTGGTTACCGCAGCTCATACAGGACACACCAGAGACGTTGGAGACCAATCTAGGAGATTTTACCTTCTATGAGCTTGTCATCCCTTACTTCTATGTAAGTGTTGGATAGCATTATTGTACAAATTAAATCTTGCACTCAGTCGCTTTTCTTCTTCTCTCGGCATTATATGGTGCACTTTTGGGCACTGACTCCCGAGAGGTGAACAAATTGTGGGAGGCATGGCACACTGATATACTGTCACTGGATAAAGGATTGGGAAGACTGCCTTGAGTATGGTCCCAAACTAGTCATTGCCTCCAGGGCTAAGCTTATTCAGGTGAAATTCTTACATAGAATCGATTACACACACACAGAAATTAAATCGTATTTTTCCAGAAAAAGACACTACCTGCCCAAGCTGCAGAACGTACGTAGGAACATTTTTCCATATGTTTTGGGAGCGTCCAATTATTTCATCCCATCGGATAGCAGTGTTCACCAAAATTAACCTTATGTTGCAATTGTCCCTTCCGGTGTCGCCGGAGTTGGCCTTGCTGGGGGTTCATGAGGATGTCCAGCGCTCTCACCATTCTTAACTGTTGATTTCCTACCTCCTATTCTATGCAAAAAAAGGAGATTCTCCTGAAATGGATCTCGCCATCCCCTCCTGCCATTTCCTCCTGGGAAGCACTGATGGATGCAGCCTTACCAATGTATAGGATCACATACATGAATAGAAGATGTAAGTGGAAGTATGATAAAGTGTAGGCTCCTTGGACCTCCACCTGAGGCTCTCAATTTGGTATACACAGTATTGTACCATGTTTGGAGTCTGGTGTGTGGGGTTGGGGAGGCTTGTTCCTCCTCCCCTTGACTCATCCCGTTCTCTTGACCTTCCTTTGCTGTCACACCTGTCTGGATTCCCCTGGAATAGATTTTTTGATTGTATTATCTTTTATGACCACTTGTCAATTGTACCCTGTGAGTCATTATATATATATATATATATATATATATATATATATATATATATATATATATATTATATTACCTGTAATGATTTACTTTTTTACTTTACGTATTGTCAAATATTCTGCTTTGTTTTGTGTCACTCTGTATACTGTATATTACCCTGCGTGATACCAATAAAGCACCTTTGACTATTAAAAAATAAATTAAAAAAAAAAAAAAGGATAGCATTACCGGTTTACAAAATAGTTTCAATAGTTATGTGGAACTACTAAGTGTTACTGGAAACTCGCTAGGTGTGTCAGTGTTGTAAGGCTTGCCCATAAACAGTTTGCTAAAAGCAAGTGATGTTTCCAATGTCTACAGCATGATAACAAACATTTCTAACAGTTTAAATTTGATGGCTAACTATCTGAGGATACAAAAATTAAAAAAAAAAAAAAAAAAAAAGTGCAGCGCTAAATAACCAAACATGAGAAAAAGCAAAAAACACAAAAGCAAAAACAAAAACTGAAAAAAAAAAAAAAATTGAAAAAATTGTGCAGTGTCTAATCAATGGAATCCAAAGGTGATAGTAATACAAATGATGCCCTTCTAAAAAAAAAAAAAAAAAAAAAAAAAAAAAAGTAATCCCATCCACATATGCCCATGTTGAAAAGTAGAAAGGGAACACCACTTTGTGCACCCTCACCATCCACTCAAAATTCGCTTACTAGATGGGATTGATTTCCAAGTTAGAACAACTCAAAAAGTGCATGTATCACAGAAAGGCATGTACAGTTGTGGCCAAAAATATTGGCACCCCTGCATTTCTGTCAGATAATGCACCACTTCACCCAGAAAATTGTTGCAATTACAAATGTTTAGGTATTCTTATGTTTAGTTTCTTTTGTTGGTATTGGTATGACACAAAAAAGTGGAGAAAAGAAAAGCCAAATCTGACATTCCACACAACTCCAAAAAAGGACTGGACAAAATTTTTAGCACCCTCAATTTGAGATTTGGTAGAACGACCCTTAGAAAAAATAAATGAAATCATTCGCTTCCTGTAACCAATGAGTTTCTTATACCTCTCTATTGGAATTTTGGACCACTCATCTTTCGCCAACTGCTCCAGGTCTCTCAGACTGGCATGGTTCCTTTTCCCAACTGCTGTTTTATGATCTCTCCACAGGTGCTCTATGGGATTTAGATCTGGACTCGTTGCTGGCCAGTTCAGCACTCTCCAGCGCTTTGTCTTAAACCATTTCTGGGTGCTTTTTGTCATTGTCCTGCTGTAAGACTCATGACCTCTAATGGGGACTTCTTTGGTAGTCTTAAGATTTCATAATGCCATGCACACGGTCAAGACATCTGGTGCCTAAGACAGCAAAGCAACCCAAAAACCATCAGTGAACCTTCACCATGTTTGACTGTAGGGACCTAATTTCTTTTTCTGAAAACAGTAGAATGAAGGTCTTTACCAAAAAAGCTGCAATTTTGTTTCGTCTGTCCACAGCACATTATCCCAAAATGATTTTGCCTTCCTCAGATAAGTTTTGGCAAACTCTGATCAATTTTTCTCTGTTGTCTATGTCGGTTACAATTTTTGTTCTCAAATCCTCAAAACAAATCTTTGTTGCTCTCTTCTCCATGCTCCAGTGTGGCACACAAACACACAATATAAAGTTTGAGTCAGTTTTTCACCTGGTTGCCAGTGTGATTTATATATTGTCAGCACCTATTAATTGATACAGACGAGTTCAATCACAAATTACAGGAGCATCACAAAATTTGGGATGCAATATTTCTTACAATTTTGAGAAGATGCCAATAATTTTGTCCAGTCGTTTTTGGAGCTTTCTGTGGAATGTGTCAGATTCCGCCTTTCGTTTCATCAATTTTTGCATCATACCAATACAAACAAAAGAATAAAATAGAGAATGCCTAGATATTTATGATTGCAACAGTTTTATGGCAAAGTGGTGCATTATCTGACAGAAATGCAGGGGTGGCAATATTTTTGCCCACGACTAGCTCCACAGCAGCACTGGGTCTATGCGCTCCAATACTACTCATCACTGGCTCAGGGTTGTGTTGGAGGGTGGATATTTATTTTTATGTAAACTGAGGATGACTGGCTTTTCTCTTCAGTAAACCAGAGTTAAAGTGGTTGTAACCCCTTTTGTGTGACATTTACCTATAGGTAAGCCTAGAATAAGGCTTACCTATAGGTAGTGGAAATATCTCCTAAACATGCTCTGTTTAGGAGATATTTCACTTGTAGTAAACCAATCATTATTGACACATGCACTGTGAAGAAACGGACCACCGTGCCGTTTCTTCCCCCAGCGTGTGCCGTGACTGATGGCTTCCGCGTGCATGCGCAGCAGTGACGTCACGTGGCTCCGGCCAGTCACAGAGCTGGAGTCCATGGCCCCAGAAGAAAGAGGGGGGCGAAGATGGGTCTTCACAGGGGACAGCGCGGGCTTTGTTTGCAGGTGTCATAATGGGCTAGTATGCGATGCATACTAGCCCATTATGCTTTTAATTTGCAGGGAGCAAAAGAGGAAGTAAAACCCATCCGGGGTTTACATCCTCTTTAAGGATCTAAAATATTATACATGTGCTTATATCAGCATTGGAAGTGGTGAAAGGATGGGTGAGTGACCCGATTCCTGAAAAGGTCATGAGTTAAACTGGAAGTCCAAACCCAATACCTACAAGCAAAGCAAGGACCTGTGCCAATTGGCTATGGACTTGTGTTGATTGCATTGGTTTGACATCAGTTTCAGAAGCTTCTGAGATTATTCAAAATTCATAGACAGGTGCATTTGACCTGAATTCTGCAGCTGAACTCTTTTTGACCTGCATATGTTGGTTTTGAGTTCCCATAGATTTGTATTAGGATGCAAAACCTGCTTGAAGTGAACAAACGCCTTTGCTACAGTAGAGCAGCGCAAGTCCTGAATGATAATGATCACTTGCATTCAAGCACTTGTAGGTTTCATCTTCTCCATAGTGAAAAGAACAGTTTCTTCACTGCACATGCCCCTTATACTGTACATGTCAGTCAAGCTGGGAAGGAAAGGGACACAGTGGTATACAATCTAACGAGGGACCCACAGATCTACCTCTTTCAGGGTTGAGGGATCTGCTGCTAGTTCATGAGCACGCTAAACCGTTCCAAAGCTTTCTCACACTGTGCAATTAAACAGCAAAAAAAAGTACTATACAAAACCAAAAGGAAATACGCTTTCAAATTCAATAATGCTTCAAAGAACTGTCACCACAAGAACCTTTGCTTTACTGTAAGGCTACTAAAGGAACACAAAAGAAAAATATAACTGATCTGAGTGCGATTTTTCCCATGTAACAATCTGCCTGATACGGTTTAAACAGATTAGACCCTGCTCACTAACACAAAAAAAGCAGATACTAAGGCCACTGAAGCGAGAGTACAGTATGGTACACATCACCTTTTGTTCTAATGAAAGCAGTTTCTGGGGCTGTGCCGCTGTAAAGAAACTCTTTGTCAAAGCACACGACCAAACAATTACAGCCTGATAAAATTCTCTCATGGCCAGAATAGAACTGTTACATTTGTCAGGAGCATCAAGGGTCACCAGTCTATTCAGCTGCTAAGGAATTTAACCCATCCAAACACATTTACATTCATTCCACTATGGGAAACTGGGGAGCTGGGCTGTAAACCTATTTACATACCAACTACTCAACTAAAAATTCCCTGGATTTAAAAAAAAAAAAAAAAAGAAGAAGAAAGAAAGAAAAGAAAAATGTTGTCATAGTAATGTTTTTTTTTCTCTGCTTAATTGATTAAAATAAAAAAAAGGGAAAGATCCTATTAGTTGCTATAGGTAACACCATCATACAAGATGATTTTTCAAGCTTCCACTATGAAAATCGTAGAGCACATGGGATAAATGTTATAAAAGTTGACAGTGAATGATCAAATATAGGACTTCTGTCTGTTGAAAAAAAAAAAAAAAAAAAAAAAAAAAAAAAGGAAGTACTTTGCAAAGCACATTTCTCTGAACTTTATAAGAGTTCAAACTTTTGTTCATATATAATCCCCGTTCTGCACACATTTAACACCATTTCCCGCATCTCTACAGTGTGTGAATGATGACTCAGTGAGCCATAATAGTCCAGAACTGCAACTCTACAAAGATCACCATGAACTGTGTTGCCATATTTGTATCTCTTTACCTCAAAGCTTTATACTGCATTTTTGCAGTGGCACCATTCATTTGAATGACCTCCCTCTGTTCCAAAAACATGCTAAAGAAGCTCAATTACCAATTTCTGACACTGAGCCAAGCGTGTTTTGCCATGGACAGTTTTTTGTGTGTTTTTGTCACATGACTGCTACCCGTATTTGGGGTGCCATTAAGAAATAATTACTGTTTGCGTTTCTGCTACGCCCAGTTGTGAACAGGGCATAAAAAAACAGAACTTATTTCTCTCATATGAATTATACTGGAAAAGGATTGTGTGATGAGTCATGCATACCAGACAATTGTTTAAGGATGAGCAGAACTGAATGTTAAAAACACAAACTAGCTTAAAAGGCAACACAAAGAAAAGGAACTATAAAAAGCAGTCGTAAGGGCTGACCAGTAGTGCAAGAAGTGTATGCATCAACCTATATTTATCATTCTTGATGTAAGCACTGCATCTGCATTCTTATGTTAGTGCCAATTATGCTATACATTTATAAAGTTTATGTAGGAACATTTCGTTATGATTATAAAAGACAAAAAAGGCAAATATTGCATACTACTTCACCATACAATTTCAGTTTATATTTAAAAAAAAAAAAAAAAAAAAAGAAGAAGGAAAGACCTATGCATTGTTCATGACATTACTCAATGTATAACTAAAAGGTAAAAGTTATTTTTTTAGTTTTGGATAGAGTGGAGCTGGATTAGACCCACTGTCAGTTGTTCTTGCTGTCTGTGCCCAGAGATTTAGGCTCCTGTCGCACTTGTGCAACTTATCCTGCGACTTGGGACTGCAAAGTCGCATTACAAGTCATACCCCATGATTTCACAATGGGTACCGTTCATATCCATGCAACTTCAAGTCGCAGTAACTTCAAAGTAGTCCCTGCCTGCATTACTTTGGTCTGACTTTGATGGGACTTGAGGTCCATATACCACAGGCATTGCCTGAAGTTGCGCAACTTTCAGGTTGCACGAGTCTGAAAGGGGCTTTACCTTCTCTATTTGTCATGTTTATCATTATTGTTGAAAGTGAAATTTAACAAAAAAAATCCCAAATGTTCGGTTGTCCCCAGAAAAGTAATAGAGGGGAACACTAGTTCTGGTGCTCCTCCCAAGAGATTTCCTTAAATTTGCAGGATTTCCTCACACTTCCTATTTGGCTATGGGATAGGAAATGAAGGGAAATCTCCCCAACAGGGCAAAGATGACAAATATAAACCTTACACTGGTTATAACCCTCCCTTACTCTATCCAAAATGAAGAAAAGAAAAGTTTTGCCTATAGTTCAATTTAGATTTTACATAAACTAAAGAAAATCAGGGCTACTTATAATTGTGCTAAAGTATTGCAAGCCCTAGACCAGTTATTTTAGTGGGGAAAAAAAAAAAAAAAAAAAAAAAAAAACACCACATATTTATCTAATTCCTAAACAATAAATCTGCTCTAATATTTAGAGCATATAATCTATTATGCCATGAATTGTCTCACAGGTGAAATAGCTTAGCAAGGCTAAGAAAATTAAGGAAAAAGTAGTTTTTGCGAGATAAGATTTTGCCGCCTGAGATTAAAAAAAATTGGCCCATAATGCCCTAGGTTTAAGACAATTTTGTAAACTTTCCGGCCAGCTACATAAAAAAATAGCATGTGAGAGTTGCATTTTCGTGTTGCTTGGTACAAAGGGTCAGTTGTAGGTTATGTGTCATACCAGGGGCAATTTACAAATGTCAAGAGAGACCCACCTGGGGAGCTGGTATCACCCAACCAGCTGGAGAAAAAGTGCATTAGTATTAAAAACACTACCGCACCACTGAAAACAAGCTCCGGCCCTTTTCTTAAGCAGTGGGGTTTTTTTGTGCTACTGCAGGAGATTGTTATATTAGACTAGACTAATGAGAATAACCTCACGGGGTATACTAAATTAAGAAAATTTGGCACAAACCTCTTAAAATGAGTGATTTCCAAGTGTGTAAGCTCCCATTGTAGTCAGGGGAAGACTGTTGTTTCTATTCCTTGAATAAACTGCACCACGGTGCAATTGTGGAATAGCGATTGCTCCATCACCCTACTGAAAATCTCATGTAGCAGCTAGCATTAAAAAAAAAAAAAAAAAAAAAAAAAAAAAAAAAAGGAAGGATAAAAAGTTGCTTGTGTAGCCCTAATCTAACACTTTCTGGGGCCGACTTATAATATAATTTAAAGGATCACAAAATAAAATTTTTTTGAGAGATTACATTTATTGTGAGACTATTTTTTTTAAACTGTTCTGGGCAATTTCTCCATCTTTTAGACCCTTCCATCTCAGACTTCAATACACTAGAAAACGAAACTAGTTGTAAACAAAAAACAAAACGTAAAATGAAAAACATTTGTTTTGACAAACTTTAGGCCTCAGGCTCGGGTTCACACTGCTGTAACGGCACTGTTGTACGACTTTGCCCTACGACTTCTTTCCGACTTGGATGCTATTTAGGAGCCTGTACAAGGGCTAAAATCACACCCCAATCGGCCTAAAGTAGTACAGGAGCCTTTTCTAAAGTCGGAGACGTACGGTCTGACTCTGACTGGGGCTCACCTCTGCAGCTGTATCTGTACTCTCTCTGCATCCGACCAACGTGACCCTGCTGCCAGTGCGAGGAACCAACAATTTTAACGCTGCCCACCCTCAGTGAGTACAGGCAGGCTCCACCTGTCACCAAGCACGGAACGCCGCCAGTGACTCCACTGACGCTGCCATTGTTCCAGTCAGAGGACAGGCAACACCAGGAGAAGGGAGAGTAGAACAGCCTACACAACGGGGGGGTGGGTGGTGTCAGGAATCGTGCAGCGTATATGGACACTGCGCAGAGAGGCAGAGGTCACTGGCACTGATCATCAGTGGCATGCAGCAGTGCAGGAGGTTTCCTTTCCTTCCTTCATTCAGTGACAGTCGGCCGAGAAACACACACAGACAGTCCTCACTCCTCTGCCGCCGCTCCGCCTCTGAAACTGTATGGAGGGACTTGGGAGCGGCTGCCTGTTGTGTTGAGATTAGTTGGCTGCAGAGAGAGGGAGTAGGATCACCACTGGCCGGGCGCCATAGGCGTGTGCCTAGTAGTAGCGCCGGCCCTGCATGCAACCTGGGGTCTCAAAGTCGGATCCCATGTCACAGCAGTGTGAACAGAGCCTCGCGCACACTGTTTTTTTGTAAAGGCTGTTTATCCTAACAGGAGGAGAAATCCTTATAAACTCATCTAAGCTGCATTATTTCAAACCAGTTTAGACGAGTTTAGCAGGGTTTGGAGTTGGGGAGATTATTTCACTGGGCAGAATTTTAATCTATTCTGGCCATTGAAATAACGCTGAAGTGCTAAACGCGCCTAACGTTTAAGCGCGTTTAACAGCGTTTGTGTACCTCTCCCATCCCAGATGACGTCTATTCAGACGAAATGCGTCGGCTCGAGTGCCGCCATCACTACTGCACCTTATGTCCGTTAAGCCTTCGACTGCTTCTGAAATGTGAGTGTTCAATTCTACCTTTTATTAAAACATTCTCAGAACAATATCACACTATGTGGAACTTTGTTTCATTTCTTGGTTTCATCGTGTGAGTATGTGAATCGCCTCTGGCCATCCCTCTCTCCATTTAAACCATATTTGCCCGTTTATGAGAACATTCTGCTGACCAGTGCCATTCATAGTCCCTATTGTGATCGTGGTTATCTGGATCGTTAAAGGTTCCATATCATACATAGTGTTTATCACAAGCCTGGTCGACTTAAGAGGTATATGCCCCCTTAAGTCCACTATTTCCGGTAAGCCTTCATGCAATTGGTGGTGAACTCCTCACAAGATTTTCTTCCTTTTTCAACATTCCCTTTCAACATGTCTCCATTGGTGTTATCTGCCTTGAAGATGGTTTAGAAATGTTGTTCCATTGATATTTGATGCCAATCATAATTCATGTGGTGGACTTTATTATATCATTTTTTTAGTAATGTTGATACACAATATTATATTTCACATTTTAATATATCTAAGCGCCACATTTTTTTCCTTTTGATACGGTGCGGTTTGTCTTCGGCTGTTCTGGCTTCTTTTCATTTTTTTATATACACACACATCGCAGTATATGTTTTTGATATATTTATGTGCTTTAAAAAACTAGCGATATCCATACAGCTGTTGAGCTTACACTGGTTTATAGTGGACACAATATTTGACCTTTCAGCTGTTCTGCAAAATGGGCAGAAAATTTAAAGAAATCTAAAAAAAAGGACAGACATAAATTAGCTTAAGGTTTAAAATGCTGCTTTATACATTTCAGAGGAGTCCAAATTCTATTTATTTTCATTTATGATACAACTCTTGACTTACATGAGGGTTCAAGTCTCTAACCCAGTACCGTTGGTCTAGGTGTCTTAGAGCCCATTCACACAGGGGCAACTTTGGATCCGACTTCAAGTCGCCCCAAGTCGCCCCTAGTCGCCTCAAGTTGCGCTACATGAAAAAATCAATGTAAGTGAATGGATCCATCTTAATGCACACTACTGCAGTCGCTCCGACTTCAGAAAAGGTTCCTGTACTACTTCAATCCGACTTGAAGGCAACTTGTACCCATTGATTTCAATGGAAGTTGCCTCCAAGTCTGATCACTATTCATACTGAGGCAACTTTACAGGAAGCAGAAAGGAAACAGAAAGTAATTTCCTCCACTAAACAGCCAGCCCCCTCCTTCTCACACACAGCTGATAAGCTCTGATTGGCCACTTGTAAAGTTCCCTGTCCTGCAGGCGACTTCAAGTTGTGTTGTAAGTTGCCCCAAGTCGTGCTGTGATTCATACTAAAGTCGTGTCCAAGTTGCCTCCCAAAGTCGCGCTGGAAGTCGTGTTGCCCCTGTGTGAATGGGCTCTTAGTACACTTGTATTTATTTGAGAAAACTTTTTCCTGACACAAATATGGAGGCTGCCATTGCTGTATCCAAGTGGTGTTCAAATTACCTGATATAAGGACCTCAAGTGCGCACATCACATTCAGTTGTTGGAGCCTGGAGACATGCATTAGAAGATAGTCATTGGCTTGAGCAGTTTAGGAGGTGCAGTGCACTCCAAAGTTGTAAGGCCAAATCCTGACAAGCTTTATATTGAATTAATGTGTGGCACATTCATCATAAATCTTTATACGCAGAATGGCACTAGCACATTGTGAGCTCCATCAAAAGTCCTTTATGGGCTCAAGTAGGGTTGCCACTTTTTCTTCAAGCCAAACCCAAACACTTTAGTGGTGCACAGTACATTTTTTTTGTTTTTGTATACACTATAGGAGGATTGTAACAGAACTGGGACACCTTTGGGCACTCCAAAAGGAATAGTAATGTGACTTGCATAGTGCCCCCTCACCCCAAGGTCAAGCCCTGTTCAGAGCCACATTCCTGTCTGAATATTGTGTCCGGGTTTCAGGTGGACTGAAACCCGACACATGATTCAAAACCCTGACTGTCTGGGTGAATCCCGGACAGGTGGCAACCCTAAGCTCAAGCACATGGCCAACAAAGGTTATCAGGCATGTTTTTTTTTTTTTTTTTGCAATGGATCTAAATGCAGTGCTATTGTTTTCTATAGACTCATGCAGAGTGGGTAATAAGTAAACTTGCATGGTGTACAGATCCATAAAATCAAAACATAAAAATCTGTTTCTGTGGTCAGTAATTTATGCATACATGCATATTATTGCATGCATGTGCGTGCACGTGTAAAGTTAATTATTTGAAGTTGAAAATGACAGTCTAAATCAGGGATATGCAATTAGCGGACCTCCAGCTGTAGCAGAACTACAAGTCCCATCATGCCTCTGCCTCTGGATGTCATGCTTGTGGCCGTCAGAGTCTTGCTATGCCTCATGGGACTTGTAGTTCTGCAACAGCTGGAGGTCTGCTAATTGCATATCCCTGGTCTAAATGCTTTAACGAAGTTTAGGCATCTAGCTCCCAAAAAAAAAAAAAAAAAAATGAAAATATTATACTTGTGCCATAAAGATGACTGACAGATGTTGATCACCATAGCAACAAGCCCTAAGTAAACCCAACTTCCCCTGCAAGTGACATCAGCCAAGTGGGTAGGTACTCGGCTACATGACAAAACATGAACAACATGCCACCAGAGCTGAAGGGGCGCAATGCACAGTCCCAAGAATGGGGACCAATAAGGTCAGTAGCTGCAGTATGTGTAGCTGCTGGCTTTTAATTTTTGCAGGGGTGGGCGGACCTCCTCTTTAAGTTTATTAATTCTCATCCCAGGTATTTTGTTCTGGTCTTCAACATTTGTATAGTCATGTAATGTTGATGTATCACATTACAATGGAAAATTGACTGTATATTTATTAAGCTCACCAATACCAACAGCAACAATTGAAGAGGTGCCCCTTATGTACGGATCTCGAGCATCTGGTTGTGCTACATGTCTTTTTCTTTGTGAAGTCAGAACAGGCAGCCTCTAAATTTTTACTAGGAATTATCTTGCTCTTCTCTGTTTTAGGCCTTTAAAGTAAATATCCGTTTCAGAGGTGTCTGCGGGAATCTGCTATTGCCCAACTCTAGTCTGCATATTTTTATTTAAAGTGGTTCTGAAGACAGAACATTTTTACCTTAATGCATTCCCTGGAAGTATCGCCCCCCTTACCCCTCTTATACTATTGCTAGGTCGAGAGGGGGCTCACATAAGTATTAGGGGAGGCTGCTGCACACAGGTTTTTTACCTTCATGCATGAATGTCCAAGTACATCCCATGCACAGCTTCCTGGCTGATGAATGCAAACGTTCTTCCAGTATTTTTTGATAACATACTGTAATCATCTTTCCATTCAATTTTGACCAAATTTCCTGTGCAGTTCACACATCCCCAAAACATCAGTGATCCACCTCCGTGTTTCACAATAGGAATGGTGTACCTTTCATCATAGGCCTTGTTGACGCCTCTCCAAATGAAACGTGTATGGTTGTGGCCAAGAAGATACATTCTGGTCTCATTGCTCCAAATGACTGTGCCAGAAGGTTTGAGGCTTGTCTGTGCCGTTTGGCGTATTATAAGCGGGATACTTTGTGGCATTTGCGTAGAAATGGCTTTCTTCTGGCGACTCGACCATGCAGCCCATCTTTCTTCAAGTGCCTCCTTATTAAGCATCTTGAAACAGCAACACCACATGTTTACAGAAAGCCCTGTATTTCACCTGAAGTTATGTGTGGATTTTTCTTTGCATCCCAAACTATTTTCCTGGCAGTTGTGGCTGAAATCTTAGTTGGTCTACCTGACAGTGGTTTGGTTGCAACAGAACCCCTCATTTTCCACTTCTTGATTAGAGTTTGAACACTGCTGATTGACATTCTCAATTTCTTGGATATCCTTTTATATCCCTTTCCTGTTTTGTACAGTTTCAACTACCTTTTCCCGCAGATCCTTTGACAATTAATTTGCTTTCCCCATTACTTAGAATCCAGAAACGTCAGTGCAGCACTGGTTGAGAGATGCAAGGGTCTGTATGGAGTCCAGAAACTCATTGACCCTTTATACACACACACACACACACACACACACACACACACACACACACACACACTAATTACAAGCAAACATATCACAGGTGAGGATGGTTACCTTTAATAGCCATTCAAACCCCTTTGTGTCAACTTGTGTGCATGTTATCAGGCCAAAATCACCAGGGTATGTAAACTTTTGATCAGGGTCATTTGGGTAGTTTCTGTTGTCATTATGATTTAAAAAGAATAAACACAGTTGATTGATAATAAATGGCTTCAGCCAAACACTAACCATGAGTGAAAGAAAAGTTTTTGTGTTATTTACATTCTCTGAAAAATGGGCAAGAAATCATAAATTTTGCCAGGGTATGTAAAATTATGAGCACAACTGTACATCAGGAAGACAGAATTCAGGGGCAGTTAATCATGCCCTTAGTCCAATAAATGATACTACATTTTTAAAATGCTTACTTTTTCCTAATTGTACAGCCGTAACTTCAAGCTTTCTGTGCTCAGTTTCCCTAAACTTTCTGTTGGGGTGGGCACACACCTAACATCAGTACTACTCTTTATAACAGATTCTTCAGGACTACATGTCCCATCATGTGCAGCCACTCATGGAGAACATTTTGCTGGTGTAAAGATGCCGCCTGCGCCAACATGCACAAGCAACCAAGAGGGCACAGGACAGGACCGGGCCAAAAGGACAGTGCTGCCTCAGAAGCCATTGTCAATTTCCTTTGGAGAAGCAGCAAATGCATGTCTTTGGGGTTTGTAGTCCCCTCGGTCTGTGTGTGTCCTGCCACGCAGCATACCAATATTGCCCTGTAGTTCAATGCCAGGGAAACATGAGAAAACGGTTGCTCTGATAGGGCTTAATGAGACCCTACAAGCAGAAGGAGCCACCCCAACACCAAAAAGTGGGGAAAAGGTTGAGGGGTCCAGCAGCAGGAAAGCAAAAACTTAGAATACTGAAAAGCAGCATAGAATGCAAGTTCTGGCATCAGCAGTTAAAAATAGCAAAGATATTTAGGCTTGAATATCACTTTAAAAGCGGTCACAAACTTAACACCCTTGTGCCCAGTAAGTTGAGTGTGTTTATATTTTTTGTCTTATCCATTAATTTCTAAATATACTATACATCAAATGGGCTGTTAAATTAGTTTGAAACGAAAATGGTCTATTTATAATGGTCTATTTATAACTATAATGTAGGGAAGTACAACTTCAAAGAATAGTATGACACAAGCAGGGCTGAGATGTATGCAGGATCCAGATTCTGCAATTTAGGCTCCATCACACTGAAGCTCATAAAGGGGCGTTTTTGGGAGTTTGGGCGTTTTTTTTAATAGCCCATAAACTCCCCTCTATGTTATCCTATGTGTTCATGTACACATGGAGGTTTTTAGACGTTTATCAGCTGTTGTCTGAACACCCTAAAATCGGTCAGGAGCTGTTTTTTCTGAACACAAAAATGCTCAAAAACGTTAAACATGCATAAACGCTGATTAAACGCCCCAAAAACGTAGCTCACCAGCATTTAACGTTTTTGAGCCATTGAAAAAAAAAAAACGCTACTTTGGGAAAACGCTAATAAACGCTATTGCAAAAACGTTAAAAACCTTGAAAGACTCACTGAAAAGCTACTGACGTTTCCAGAATGTTATTTTAACTGCCAGTGTGCGTGGAGCCTTAGGAGCAGGATGAAAGAACTGCCAGTCATTACCTAGAATCAGTGTACAGCTCACTTTTATTTTGATCACAAAGTCTACAAAAATCCTGGATAATACCACACCTAAGAAGTACAACTAGTTTCACATTAATACTAAATAACACAGCTATTACACGTAATCTCTTATTTGCAGATAAAACAACTTTTGACAGACATTAATACACCATGTTTTGACAGACATTAATGTGCAATGTTTCATTATAGTCAAACCGAAATAAGTCAAAAAAAAAAAAAAAAAAAAAAGAGAAAAACTCCCTTTTTCACACACATAGTAGATAGCAACCCTAAGCCTACTTAGGGTCTTCAAAGGCCACCAACTATCATTTTTGTCAGATAGCAACATTTATGATTGCTGAAGGGATGGAGCTAAAGAAAGAAGGTATGGATAAGAGCATGGAATTATGTTCCAGTTACCAGGCCATTGCCAGAATCATTTATATCTCCAGAATTCTGATTCCGGATGCGGTGTACACACATGGTGCTCTGCATTCACTGGCAGCCGGGAGAAAGAGAGGAGGCGGCGCTTCTGTGGTGTGGGACCAGGGAGATGAGCTGCCCCCCAATATAGCAGGAAGCATGTAAGATGCTTCACCACCCAGGGTTTCCCACTGCCAGGAGCGGGGATATTGGGAAGTGAGAAGGCCAAAGAGAGGACAGCCATACCATTAGAGGGGTAAGCGTTTGTATGCATATACAGTGCTTGTGCATGTTTATAAGTGGTACTGTTGTCCTGCACTTTGTACATTACACACACCTGACCTCTGCACCCCACGTACATAACTACACTGGACCCTACACTATGTACATTACTTACCCCTGCAAACTGCACTCTGTACATTACATATTACTGACCCCTTCATGCTGTACACAAGTTCAAATTTTAAGCCCCTCCCACTGTTAGAATTTTGTCACACCCACAACACCAATTACTAATGTACTAGTGGATCAAAAGTCCTACTTTACCATTCTTATGCCCCGTACACACGGTCAGATTTTCAGACGGAAAATGTGTGATAGGACCTTGTTGGAAATTCCGACCGTGTGTGGTCTCCATCACACATTTTCCATCGGACTTTCCGACACACAAAGTTTGAGAGCAGGCTATAAAATTTTCCGACAACAAAATCCGTTGACGGAAATTCCGATCGCGTGTACACAAATCCGACGCACAAAGTGCCACGCATGCTCAGAATAAATTAAGAGACGAAAGCTATTGGCTACTGCCCCGTTTATAGTCCCGACGCACATGTTTTACGTCACCGTGTTTAGAACGATCGGATTTTCTGACAATTTTGTGCGACCGTGTGTATGCAAAACAAGTTTGAGCCAACATCCGTCGGAAAAAATCCATGGATTTTGTTGTTGGAATGTCCGACCGTGTGTACGGGGCATAACACAACAAATTTTAAACACAACTACACATTTATGCTTTGGTTGTACAATTACCAGGCACTGCCATATGATAAGCACACACACACACGCACACACACGTTTGCAGTCCAAACTTCAGGATGTCCCAAGGATAATGATACACGCTTTTTTTTTGTGGCTCTAAACAAAAGTATATATAATATCACACACATCATATAATGGCACCCAAGGGGCTGGGGTGGTTTTACTAAAAACAGCAGAGGCTGTTAAGCAAAGTAAATGGCCCATATTCCTTTAGGATCTGTTCACAACAGAAGCCAAATTGAAAGCATGGCTGCTGGCGTGCTATTGGAGGAAGTGTCAATGCACCAATCCTGCTCCATCACATTGTTTTTTTGTGAGAAATTTATGAAATGTCACATTCTACTGATTGAAGCGTGGAAAAAGTGAAAAAATACTGCATGCCATACTTTTTTCAGCAAATAGCACCATGGCACTGTGGTGTGAACGGGCATGATGGGGACTAAATGCCTTGTCTTACACTGGGACTGTGCTAGGCAATGCTGCCCAGCGCAGTCACAACATACCTCATGTGAACAGGCACTTAATGAATCATCCCCATTATCTGCATGGGTTTCCTCCCATAATTTAAAAACATGCCAGTAAATACTCTGTCTTCCTCCCAAAACCATTTCCTGGCTGGAAAAGTATAAAAATGAAAGTTGGTACATTTTTTAAATTTTACTACAATGAGAAAAGAAACACTTAGGTCTCTCTTAAAGCCAAACTCCAGTAAAAATCTATTCGTTGGACATTTGTATTGTAAAATAAAATGCCTCTAATGATGAGTGTCCCATATGTGGATGGTGCTGCATTAGGAAAACTTGTAGTTTCATTCATCCTGGACAAAACTGTAAGAACTGAACTTCCACTGTGGAGACTCCATACCCCACTTTTACACAACACAATCCACACACAGCAATTGTCCAGATATAGCTTCCTTACCCCGGGAGTTCAACTTTAAAGTGTTAACATGACAACATAAACTTGGAGGATATTTGCCTTTTTTGCCTGGTTTACTGTTTACTATAACTAGTACAAGATGGCCCTGTTCTAGTACAATGTTGTAATGATGTTATAATAAAAAACAAACCTTCAATCAAAGCAGCATGTAGATAAACAATATTAAAACGGTGCAGTTGTAATCCAGCGAGAAACAGGTTTTTCTCTATGATGCACCCATGTGCCACAATGACAGGTTGAAGCAGTCAGACTTGATTACCCTTCCCATAACAGACATATAGCAACATCATGTGCCACAGAAGAACACAAACCAGAAAGCAGAACAGATCAACATAACACAAGCTTTGAAGTGATTGGAAAGGCTAAAGATTTTCTTTCCTAAACCCACAACAGTAAAATTAGTGTGTATATGCAGTAAAGGACGCTTGTTATACTCACTGCAGAACCCAAGGGGTTAATCCTCCGCATTGTGTAAAAAGGCTGTTTGATCCTGTCTTCTGTGATCCTCCCCTTCTACCATTGTATTCAAACCATTTTCTGATAAGACAGAGCCTTTGGAGTTACTCTGCACATGCTCAGTTTAGTGTGTATTGCTAGAGAGTTTTTTTTTTCCCGGGGGGGGGGCTGATGCATGTGATCAGCACTGACCAGACAGAGGATTGGGTGTCCTGCAGCTTCACAGGACAGTCAAAGTAGTATGAAAACTCCTACAAAATGTAACCAGACACTGATAGAAGTCATAAGACTGCTTTATACTGCTGATGAGAAAAGATATTTAGCCGTTTATATTTACTAAAATATTTGCATCTCCACGTTCTGTGTACTGTTGGAGACTAGATATAGTGAAGGCAGGGTCCTCGGTTTAAATAACACTTTAGTGCAATCTCTGTATTAAAAGGTAAAAAAAAAAAAAAAAAAAAAAAAAAAAAAAAAAAAAAAAAACACATTGTTTTGCTCCGCTCCCCCTTCCTAAATAGTTACCTGAGCCCGATCCCAATCCAGTGCTGAGTTTTATAGGGTTAGTTCCTGAAAGGAGTTGTAAAGGCAGAAGGGTTTTTAATCTTTTATCTATCTCTAAAAAAACTTGTGTGTAGCAATCCCCCCCCCCCCCCGATTACCTACCGGAGCCCCCTCTCTCTCCCCAGCGATGTCCACGATCCCCTCAGCCATCCAGTACACTCCTCCTGATTGGCTGAGACAGAGCCGCAGCGTCATTGGCTCCCACAGCTGTCAAAGTCAGTCAATCAGGGGACAGAGGGGGCAGGGCCAGGTCAGGGCCCTGTATCTGAATGGCTTGGGTGCCCCCTGTAGCAAACTGCTGGCTGAGGGGAACTGAAAGGAGGGAGGGGCTTGGATCAGCGAAGCGGGACCCGAGAAGAGGAGGATCCAGGCTGCTCTGTGCAAAACCAACTTCACAGAGGAGGCAAGTAGAACATGTTTTTTTTTTTTTTTTTTTTTTTTTTTTAAATAACACACAAGCCGTTACCATCACTTTAATGTCTCTTGCTTTGGGAGGCTACCCTATAGTACTCTTCAGGAATCGACTGCACAGATGTAGACAAATGGGAAGAAAATGTGGGCCTGTAGGATGTAAACACTGCAGCAGCTACAAGATCCTTGTAAGAATGGCGCTGGGGAAAATAAAAATCCTCCCTTGCAGTGGGGCTGTAGCCATACTTCAAGGATTAACTGCATGTTTCTGTCTAGGGGGATGGAATTTACCTGATCCTTTGCTGCCCTGGTAGATGGCACACCCCAATGCTCCAGTGATACTGTTCCTCTGTGTCCTCATGTCCAGTGCAAGAAATTCCCAGAGTTCTGCTTCATGGTGATGCAATTATTTTAGTAAATATAAACTGCTAAATACCTTTGTCTCATCAGCAGTATATAGCAGTCTTGTGACTTCTATCATTGTCTGGCTGAGCACTGGTTAAAACTTGTAGGAGTAGTTTTCATTCTCCTCTGACTGGCCTATGAGGATGCATGACCCCTGACCCTCTTTCTGGACAGTGCTGAATGGCCCAATGCTGATCACATGCACCCTCCCCAAAAAAACTCTACAAATACACATCAAACTGAGCATGTGCAGAGTGCCTCCAAGGCTCTGTACTATCAGCGGATGGATTGGGGACAGTAAAAAGACGAGGGTCAGAGAAGACCGGATCAAAGATCCTTTTTACACAATGCAGAGGATTAACCCCTTAGGTTCCACAGGGAGTATAACAATGCTTTACTGCATATCCAGACTGATTTTATGGTTGTGGATTTACTAACAATTCACCACATCAAAAGCTTAGATAAGCACTGTGCCTTTAAAAGTAATGGAATAGAACTTGCATGGGCCATTACAGTGTACAGAGGTCCTCTGACAAAAACAAAGTCAGAGAGCTTGTAGACATGTACACACAATCCAGCCACCAATATATAGTAAATAATCAGTTAGCCAGTGTTAAGCCAAGGATTCGAAATAGCTGAAATCTACAGATCCAAGAGACTATTTCAATTTGTTCACCTAAACACTACATAGATATAAGGGATCATTACAACCACATGTATAGAATGGATGCTGGTCAAGCTCCCTGCAGTAGCAAATGGCTGTGGAGCAATCTGGCAGAAAAAGCAAGGCAAATCAGAAAAGTCAGTTCTCCAAACTGATATACATATTTTTGGCAACACTGGCCTATGAAGGTTGTTTTGCTATGCAACCGATTCATGATGGTGAACAAACTAATTGTATTTTAAAATAATCTCTTGCCATATATCTGTGGCTAAGGACACTTGCAAGATTTACAGAAAGCGCTACAGTTGACACAGGGGTACTCTAAATGTATCCAGTAGAACTATGTTTAGCTACATTGAATACTACAGTGCAGACTGGATCTCACAGCAATGTAAGATACAGTATGATTAATAAGGCACAAGCCCCTCTCTCAGGATGATAGGTGAAAAATTATCACATGGGGGATGCAAGACACTTACAAATATTCACCGCTTGCATTTATGGTAATCATCAAATCCTATCTTAGCATCTTAGACAAAAAATGATCCATGTGATATATAGCAAGGTGCCAGGAATCTACAAATCATTTAATACTGCAAAGTCTGCCTCCTTTATTAAACACTATCAGGGTTCATCCACACCACTTGCATTGAGGCAATGTGCATTGTGCACTGCAGTGCTGTTTACTGTATATGACACCCTAATGTATGTGTTCTGCATTGCACTGCAGCACAACATAAGGCATCTGGAATGGGCTGTTTTAAGTAGCATGTGTTGTAGCGCACTGCATTCTGGTGTGAATAGGCCTTAACAGCAAAAGGTTCTTTTTTTTTTTTTTTTTTTTTACACGATCAGTTATACTGGAAATGCCATATGCAGGGCTACTAAACAAAGCACGAGATTGTGAAATACTTTATTACTCTATCAATTTTACAGACATGCACACATCTGCATGTAAAAATGGAAGTTAAAAATGTTACTAATCTTCCTCTTTACGGAAAGTAACCAGGTCTGATTACAGCTACCCCACATCCAGTT
Organism: Aquarana catesbeiana; assembly: GCF_042186555.1. Classification (NCBI taxonomy): domain Eukaryota; kingdom Metazoa; phylum Chordata; class Amphibia; order Anura; family Ranidae; genus Aquarana; species Aquarana catesbeiana. Next base: position 398,756,834 of record NC_133327.1, on the reverse strand, counting down.
ATACCTCCCTTCATAAAGCATGCAGTTATACTTACCTTCATTACATAAGAATGATTTAAACAAAATGTCAAAGTGACATAAAAAGTGGCCATATTAATAGAATATAATATTCCAATATTATCAGCAGAACTGAACATTGTTTGCACTTAATTTAGAATCCTCATCATGCTGGAAAATCTCATTGTGTTGTGACCATGTCCTTTTCTGAGCTGCATTGTGTACCATCAGCCGGCTCAAGAAGTGAATTGCAACAAGTCTCTGCACTCTGGCAATCAAGATCTGTTCTTGTCCATCATTCACAATGATAAAACTGCCCAATTAGGACTACCCTAGTTCACAGCAATTTATTAACATTCACCTTTAGACCCAGTTTACAGTATGAATTGCACAGGAATGCATTTAAACACACGCGATTCAGTGCTGTGTTATTTAAGCCAGTTCATTTTGAATGCTCAAATCGCATCACATCGCTCCAAAGCAGTGCATGCACTATTTTTGGAAACGCACAACTGGATTGCATGGTAGTTTTGTACCATGCAATCCGGTGCAGACAAACGCAGCGCATTTGCGACCTGTGTTTGGGGTGTCATTAACATTGCAGGGATACTCGCTGCAGATAGCAAGGGTAGTGCGTTTTGAATATGGTGCGGGAAACATGTACAGATTAAGGGTTTCCCAAACCACATTCTAGTGTGAAGAAGGGCTTATTGTTCAAGTGCTCTGTACTGCTAAACATCCTACAGAAACCAGAGGGCCTTTAGATGTGCCAGCACAACCCACCTTCCTGAGTAATCTGTTTGTGGCCAGGCCCCAAAACATGAACATATGGTGATGTATATCCCATGGAAATAAGCAGCAGAGGCATTTACTGGATTATCTTGGGTGGGAACTACTAGGCAGAGTTTTCTAGCCAGGGATATCGTTATTCTTATCAAGAAGCCTTGATTAGTGGTATCCGTGCATAACTTATCGGTATTCGATTGTCCCGCAATTCAGCCATCAAATGTTTATGGACCCCTTCCGAACAAGACATCAGAATTTTTTCCCAGATACAAATCAGAATGTAATTTAACTACCCTGTTTCCCCGAAAATAAGACCTAGCGTGATTGTTAGTGATGGCTGCAAAATAAGCCCTACCCCCCAAATAAGCCCTACGGTATATTAAGAATAAACAGTGAGTGACTAAGCAACTTTTGTAAAAGGGGTCTAATAGACTCCATAACAATCCACAAATGGATGTGGTCCTCATTGATTGACTTAACCATCTGCTTTGATTGGGTCAGACAGATTTGCTGTAAATTGTACAAACTGCCTTAAATACAAAATTATTACTCATGAAAAACAAAAAATTAGTTTCAGTTACCATCAAATGCATTTTTCAATGGGTGAAATGGATGATCATATACCAGAGACTCCAAGCTTTCCTAAAGACTAACTTGTAAAGAATAGGGATAGAGGGTATTCCTGCGCTATCGTGAAACGGGGGGGGAGGAAGAAAGGAGAAGCCAAAATATATGTAAAGTAAGGAAAAGCAGCCTACACCGGGTAGGGTACAGCCTGCCCCTGGCTAAAATAAGGATGAATAAGAATGTGGTGTTGCGCTAATCCTTTAAATAGACAATAATTCTATATGTGATACCGCAGTGATGGTGGGTGTCTCCAAAATATAAACATATGACAATAAAACCCTACTACCTAAATGTGACTCTGTGATAAAAAAAAATATAATGATGGTATGTCTTCTAGCAAAAAGTATAACTATATTCCTATCATACAGGTAATCCGCTAGGTATGACAATCAAACCAAATTTGTGAAAAGTGACTAGTGCTTATAAACAAATCCTAGTACACAAAATATATAAAAATAGTAGCTAACTTTAAGCGTTACTAGTCTCTGACTGGACTAGTATACACCTGGTGTGACTCAACACACACTCAGGTGTATATATGCAAAGTGAATAGGGCATAACATAAAGTGACAGTCTTAATATGGCTGAGTGATATAAAGTTCATTCATATGCATGCAAAACACATGCAAAATAATAGTGCTCCACTTGAAAGTAATCAGCTATTCAAAGTCCACAAAATATATATAAGTGATCCACTTGGTGCCAGGTATACGTGACGGTAGTGATAATTCTTCATGCAGCACAGCACACACTAGTGGGCAGTGGCCCCTTACCTGAAGGTAATGGGGTACTCGCATTTAGCCACTTTTGGGCATGGCAACCTTTTGTTGTGAAAATCATGGAATCAACCAGCTGTGGGGGATGGTGGTAATGCAGTCCTTATCCTGGTTTATCTCCTTAAAGGGCGTATATTCCTTCAAGTAGTGTCCCGGGGTCATCCAGATAAATCAGAAAAGGAAGATCCCACAATGGTATAATATTGTTTGGCAAACGTACAACTCTTTATTAAGAACTCACATGTAGTGACACTAGTGGAGCACTATTATTTTGCATGTGTTTTGCATGCATATGAATGAACTTTATATCACTCAGCCATATTAAGACTGTCACTTTATGTTATGCACTATTCACTTTGCATATACACACCTGAGTGTGTGTTGAGTCACACCAGGTGTATACTAGTAAAGTCAAAGACTAGTAACGCTTAAAGTTAGCTACTATTTTTATATATTTTGTGTACTAGGATTTGTTTATAAGCACTAGTCACTTTTCACAAATTTGGTTTGATTGTCATACCTAGCGGATTACCTGTATGATAGGTATATGGTTATACTTTTTGCTAGAAGACATACCATCATTATATTTTTTTATCACAGAATCACATTTAGGTAGTAGGGTTTTATTGTCATATGTTTATATTTTTGAGACACCCACCATCACTGCGGTATCACATATAGAATTATTGTCTATTTAAAGGATTAGCGCAACACCACATTCTTATTCTAACTTGTAAAGAATACTAAAGACACGTCTTACATAAAAAGGGAAGTTAAAGTAGATGTAAACCCAAACCCTAAAATCTTTTTGTGTAGCTTTAACATGTTGATACAAACTCAAGTCAATTTTCGCACTTTTAAATCTGCAGCTTCCATTAAAAGGATAAGTTCACCTTTGGGAACATGTTACATGTTCCAACTCCTGCAGCCTCTCACTGACCCCCTACCCCCCACCCCCATTGTGACAGCAGGCCAGGGATATTCTCCCTGCACCTGCTGTCACAATTTGAAAAGAAGATCACAGAGATCTGTGAATGAATGACCTACAAGTACCGACATCCTTTGCAGCTGACTGCTTGTAATGCTCAATGAACTATCAGGGCGCTATTGAGTGCTCTAGGTTGTTAATTGAGCACATCATCCGGCATGACTTCCTCCGTCAATGGTGCCTGGCTGCAGAGGCTCTGGTATAGCTGACATGGAGGGAGCTGCGCTCTGGTCTTCCATTACCACAGATATCCAGACTGCACACTGATTTCAGAGACATGCTTTTATCTACGTTTGTTTGCAAGTGCAACTTTTACATTTTTTTCCTCTCTACAATAAACTCGCTTACTACACTATGGTCTGCTTGGTGCCCCTTTCTCTTTTTTCTGTTCACAGATTTGGGGTTCCCAGCCTGACAGAAAAGGCAGCCTTGCCCAACCTCTAGTCAGCTCATCACTAATTAGAAGTTGCTCACAGCCTCCAGATTAATACTTTTACAAGCTGTCATTTATTTAGCTATCAATTGCATTTTGTTTCTTTGTCTGTAATCGTTTGTATATATCTATATCTATATCAAATCAGACACTGTTTCCAGCAAGCTGCTACACAGCAATTCTCAGGAGCAGTTTTTTTGCTCTGGTTATTTTATTTTGTCTATGGTTTGTATTTTTATTTTCCCTGCATGAATGAGTGCCAGACGTGTTTACAGCCAGTTATGTGCCCTGTTCACACCACAGGGTTGATGTCACGTCAGTTCCCCCCCCCCCCCCCCATGTAGAAAACTGCATACACATTGCAGATACCTGCGCAGAAAAGAAAAATATGTCTCTGCACATGGTGTGAACGAGGCCTTAAGAGTCAAAGTCGCACCTGAACCACTGGATAGAAACCACACTGGACACTCTTACCAACCGTTGAAAAGTGTATCTAACAGACCAGAACTAAACCAAACTCTGTGCAGCCAGGATTAAACTTTGCTCTGGGCAAATTTAAAGAAAAAAAAAATGGCAATACTGGTACAGTAAAATTATATACACACACACACACACACACACACACACATATACATATATATATATATATATATATATATATATATATATATATATATATATATATATATATATATATATATACATATACACACACATACATATACATACACACACACACACATATACACACACATATACACTAAACTGCTGGCAACAAAAGTAAGTACACCCCTAAGTGAAAATGTTCAAATTGTTCCCAAGTAGCCATTTTCCCTCCCTGGTGTCATGTGACTCAATGTTACAAGGTCTCAGGTGTGAATGGGGAACAGGTGTGTTACATTTGTTGTTATCGCTCTCACTCTCTCATACTGGTCACTGGAGGTTCAACATGGCACCTCATGGCAAAGAACTCTCTGAGGATCTGAAAAAAAGAATTGTTGCTCTACATAAAGATGGCCTAGGCTAGAAGAAGATTGCCAAGACCCTGAAACTGAGCTGCAGCACAGTGGCCAAGACCATACAGCGGTTTAACAAGACAGGTTCCACTCACAACAGGCCTCGCCATGGTTGACCAAAGAAGTTTAGTGCACGTGCTCAACATCATATCCAGAGGTTCTCTATGGGAAATAGTCGTATGAGTGCTGCCAGCATTGCTGCAAAGGTTGAAGGGGTGGGGGGGTCAGCCTATCTGTACTCAGATCATACGCCGCACGCTGCATCAACTTGGTCTGCATGGCTGTCGTCCCAAAAGGAAGCCTCTTCTAAAGATGATTCACAAGAAAGCCCACAAACAGTTTTCTGAAGACAAGCAGACTAAGGATATGGATTACTGGAACCATGTCCTGTGATCTTATTAGAGCAAGATAAACTTATTTGGTTGAGATGGTGTCAAGCGTGTGTGGCAGCAACCAGGTGAGAAGTACAAAGACAAGTGTCTCTTGCCTATAGTCAACCATGGTGGGAGTGTCATGGTCTGGGGCTGCATGAGTGCTGCTGGAACGGGGGAGCTATAGTGCATTGAGGGAACCATGAATACCAACATGTACTTTGACATACTGAAGCAGAGCATGATCCCTTCCCTTAGGAGACTGGGCTGCAGGACAGTATTTCAACATGATAACGACCCCAAATACACATCCAAGATGACCACTGCCTTTCTGACGAAGCTGAGGGTAAAGGTGATGAACTGGCCAAGCATGTCTCCAGACCTAAACCCTATTGTGCATCTGTGGGGCATCTTCAAATGGAAGGTGGAGGAGAGCAAGGTCTCTAACATCCACCAGCTCTGTTATGTCATCATGGAGAAGCGGAAGAGGACTCCAGTGGCAACCTGTGAAGCTTTGGTGAACTCCATGCCCAAGCGGGTTAAGGCAGTGCTGGAAAATGGTGGTCACACAAAATATTGACACTTTGGGTCCAATTTGAACATTTTCACTTAGGGGTGTACTCACTTTTGTTGCCAGCGGTTTAGACATTAATGGCTGTGTGTTATTTTGAGAGGACAGCAAATTTACACTGTTATACAAGCTGTACACTCACTACTTTACATTGTAGAAAAGTGTCATTTCTTCAGTGTTGTCACATAAAAAGATAAAATATTTACAGAAATGTGGGAGGGGTATTAACTTTTGTGAAAAAAATATAATATATATATATATATATATATACTATATATATATATATATATATATATATATATATATATATATATATATATATACACACACACACACACACACACACACACACACATATACATATACACACACACATACATATACATACACACACACACACACATTTATTTTTTTCAACCATTTAGCTTTCTGGATGCAATGACAACTGAGGTCAAAGTAGATAATATTTGTCTGACTCAAAAGTATAGACCCCTTGACAAGAAATATGTGCGTTCAACTGTCATATAAATCAAATGACGTAAAACATGTACACAAAGTGAGTACTACCCATACACAACTGCCATTGAATCCCTTGTCCCTAAAAAAAGGGAAGGAGAGCAGATTCCCCAGGTCTATCTATATACCACACCATACAGAACTGTGTGCAGCAGCACCAATTCCATTGCAACCCTAACATCTTTATGTGGATGATCTCATTTTTGAATAGTTTAAGCCTTCCTAATTTGGCATATTTTCTTGATGTTGGTGATTTATATGGAGCTCTGTAAAATGAAAGTCTTGTCACAAAGCGCTGCCAATATCCTCAAGCTTTGATTAATTGTGTTCAGTATGAAAAGACCCAAGTGCTGCTAGGATGACACAATGTTTGTGCACAATGATGTGAACATTATTTACAGGACTGTAAGAGCATGCCTACGCAAAGGCACAAATACTTTGCTTGTTTTTTAGTCATTTTCTAAAGTGTTAATTCCAACTGAGGGGTTTTATACTGTAACGTAGTTAGGCATAAGCTGAAATACATTTGGGCAAGTTTTTAAAGTTTTCTTTTCTTACTGTACCATTCTGCTGCAGCATGCCCTGTGCTGAGGCCTGGACTGCAGCTCCACAAATGCCCAGCGCTATGGATCTCCAATAGTGTGACACACCCACTGCTCAATGTCCCAATCACCACTGCTGCTCAGGGAGCATAGGAGCTGTTGATTGGAGCACTGTGCAGGAGGTGTGTCTGCACGGAGTTGTTTTACAGTCCAGATGTCCTGTGTGCTGCCAGCACAGGGAATTATAACCCTAGCTGCAGCCCCATACTACAGTAAAAATTGGGGGGAAAAAAAAAAAAAAAAAAAAGAGACATTTATTACTGTTTATACAGCTTAACTGAATGACAGAAATAAAACAAGTTTCAGTTGGGCTTTAAAGTGAAACTTTCCCCGCCAATCTCACGTAGGCGGGAAAGATGTGTCCTTGGTTCTGAAGCCTCATAGAATAATATGATGATGCAGGACCAGAGAGACAGACTGGCCAGAGATCGTGCCCATCACATTATAAAGGTGCTGGTTGTCTGAACCCAGAGGAAGTAGTCAGCTACCATTAGCGAGCAGGACCAGAATGGCAGCACAAAACCTACAGAGTAGATTGCAGTGAGAAAACACTGAATCTGCTGGGCAGATGTTATTGTAAAAGATCTCAACAATACAGGTAAGAAGGGGGGGGGGGGGGGGGGGGGCCCACATGGTCGCCAAGTTAAGTCCCTCTTTAAAGATACCTATGCTGAGAGAAAACGCAAACTGCCATTGCTAATCAATTTCTCAAAATGCAGGACTCCTAGCTGTTCCTGGAATGATGTTTCAGAAAACAAAAAGGGGCAAAAGAATCAGCATGAAAGCCATGCCACTAGCATTTTTCATAAGGTCAGCAATAGCATTTCTAACAGTGCAGGTATGCTTTTACGCCAATATGCCCACAATGTGTATAGTAGAGCTGCACGATTAATCGTTTAAGAATCAAAATTGCGATTCAACCCCCTCATGATATTAAAACTGCATTTCCTTGATTCAGTGCAGAGAGTTCTCTGCTCTCAGTTGACAGCTGTCAAAAAAAAAAAAAAAAAAAAAAAAAACACAGGTAGCCTGCCAAGTTTATCACAACATCGCTTAGAGCCCTTGCACACTGGGGCGGTTTGCAGGCGCTATTGCGCTAATAATAGCGCCTGCAAACTGCCCCGAAAGTGCCGCTGCTTTCATTCCAGTGTGAAAGCCCCGAGGGCTTGCACACTGGAGCGATGCGCTGGCAGGACGGTAAAAAAAAGTCCTGCCAGCAGCATCTTCGGAGCGGTGAGTATACCGCTCCTTTACCGCTCCTGCCCATTGAAATCAATGGGACGGCGCGGCTATACCGCCGGCAAAGTGCCTCTGCAGAGGCGCTTTGCGGTGGTATTTAACCCTTTCTCGGCCGCTAGCGGGGGGTAAAACCGCCCCGCTAGCTGCCGCATACCGACGGTAAAACGCCGCTAATAATAGCGGCGTTTTACCGCCGACGCCGCCCCCCGCCCCAGTGTGCAAGGGCTCTTAGGTCAGTGGTTCTCATCCTTTGTAATGCCGTGACCCCTTGATAAAATTTCCCAAGTTGTGGGGCCCCCTAACAGTAAAATTATTTTTGTAGCGTGGGTTGCCAGCACCCAAGGCAAGACAAGTAATTTGCGCCCCTAACCCACGGACATTTAGTGCTCCACGAGTCCCTTCCACACGTATAGTATTAAAACCTCTTACGCCCCTTTCACACTGGGGCGGCGTCGGCAGTAAAACGACGCTATTTTAGTGCCGCTTTACCGGCCGTATTCGGCCGCTAGAGGGGCGGTTTTACCCCCTCCCGCTAGCGGCCAAGAAAGGGTTAAAAGCAGCACTATGCCAGCGGTATAGTTATACACAGATTTCAATGAGCAGGAGCAGTGTATACACCGCTCCAAAGATGCTGTTAGCAGGACTTTTTTTTAGCATCCTGCCAGCGCACCGCTCCAGTGTAAAAGCCCTCGGGGCTTTCACATTGGAGACACAGCAGCAGCTTTTTCAGGGCGCTTTGCAGGCGCTATTTTTAGCGCTGCAGTGCCTGCAAAGTGCCCCAGATATACCACTCTCTATGTTCTTTCTTTCCCTTTTATCTCTCTATCCTAATTTCTATATTTTATGTCACTGTATTTGCCCAGCTGTCTTTCAAACGCAATTTTTTGAGAAAAAATACACTTCAATTAATTAAAAAAATAAACAAAAAATGAAAAACAGTAAAGTTAGCCCAATTTTTTTTTTTTTTTGTTTAAATGTGAAAGATGAGGTTACGCCGCGAGAATCATGATTTATCTTCTAAGCAAAAAAATCGTGATTCTCATTTTAGCCTGAATCGTGCAGCTCTAGCTGACACCTAAACATTTTTTACCTTAATGGAAGGAATGCATTAAAGGTAAAAATGTTTAGATTTTTACAACCCCTTTAAAAACTAAATCTTTTTTCAGACACTTGTTGCTTACAAGTTAAAAATCTGTATTTTTTGCTAGAAAATTACTCATTATATATATTTTTTTAGCAGAGACCCTAGAGAATAAAATGGCGGTTGTTGCAATATTTTATGTCACACTGTATTTGCACAGTGGTCTTTCAAATGCATTTTTTTGAGGAAAAAATACACTTTAATTTTTAAAAAAACAGTAAAGTTAGCACAATTTATCTTGTATAATGTGAAAGCTGATGTTACGCCGTGAGAATTGGGATCTTTATTCTGAGAAAAAAAATCGTCATTCTCATTTTAGCCAGAAAAGCGCAGCTCTAGTGTACAGTAACATTCTCAGACATAGTTCTTCATACTGTTATAAACACAAATTTATTTTCTACCTAGAGTACTAGAGGGACAAAGCTTCATTCACTTCTAGTTCTGTGATGTATGGTCACCAATTGCTGTAAGCCCCAGACTAGCATTTGGGAACCAGTCAGCGTGGTTCCTTATGAATATTAAAAATAAATTAAATAGTGCTTTGGTTGTGGTGCTCAATTTTTTTTTTTTTTTATTCACAGCAAACTCCCCCATCCATCTCTACCTCCATGCTTTATTTTGCTGAGAAATCACTTTAAAAACACTCCATCGCATTTCTGGCTGGAATCCATCTGCCCTTAGCCTCAGACATGCAGGCAGAAGGGTGTGCATAGGTGAGAAAACCCCTCTTCCCCTCCTGAAGGCTTCTGCAATGTATGACATTTGCCTAGGCCTAGAAACCAGGAAGTAACTGAAGTATTGTTTAAAAAAAAAAAAAAAAACCCATGTAAAACACGTCAATATGATATACTTTCCTATTTACTAATGCTAGCAGCATAAGAATTAAATATAGTCAATGTTGAATGAGAGAGTGAAGTTCTGCTTAAGACCTCACCCGGGCTTATGCAATGTAAATTCTGATGTATTTAACGTAGGGTGACCAGACATCCCCGGTTTCTGGGGACAGTCCCTGGATTGAGGACACTGTCCCCGGACCAAGTCCGTCCCTAGTTTTGTCCCCGGATTGGATTTGAACAGGGGCTGGGGCAATTTCAAAGCCAGTCAGTGCAGAATTAAAAAAAATAATAATCTTACTAGCTTAGGGGGTTTATTTTTTCCATTATTTGTGCCCCTTTCTGATGATCATGTGCTGGTCAGAGCGGAGGGAATATTTCTTCAGTTTTGGGTGCATGCCCATTTAGCCCGCTCACAATGTTCTTCTGCCTTGGCTCAAGTCCTGGCCAGCCGCCTGCCTGCTTATCTCCTTGCCTTCCATGGTGGAGTGATGTTCCTCCACTCCCCACCCAGTAGTAGCCGGGGCTCTAAGAGTAATACCTAACAGGCTGTGAGGCGGGCAGCGGCGGAGTCACTGATTGTCACCATTACTGGTAATAAAAAAAAAAAAAAAAATATGTCTCCAGATTTCATTTTAAAAATCTGGTCACCCTAATTTATCGCGCCCTGGAAAAGCCCAGGTGCTGCATACAGCTGTGCCGCGCTGTATTCATGTATACGCCAGAGCTCACATAAGCACAAGCATAGCGTTTGTTTTTGGTTTCTTTGCAGCACTGGAGTATACCAGAGTACAGCACTTGGGCTTTCTGGGTGGGGATAATACACAAGCAGCTCAGATAAGATTTCTCCATCAAAGTCTGCAGCAAAAAAAATAAATAAATGAATAAAAAATTGTCATGTGACCAGTGGCTGGGGAAACCCAGTAAGCAGTACAGTGTTCAAAGCCGAGCATCAGGCTGGATAAGCTCTCTGTGAAATGTACATTGCCTGAAAAGAAACTGGGAATTTTACACTAACCTAATCCTTCACAGTGCTGAACCTATAAGCAACTTCTTTCCTCTCCTTTACCAATGCTTGGGACTCCAAGGCTGATTTCATTTATCCGTGTTGTGGTAACATGCCTATTAACATAAGGTACTATGGGCAATGTGTTTGCAGTGCTTTCCTTCAGAATAGCACCTCAAAACACACATACAGTAGCCGTTTATGCACCTGTGTTACAGTGCACCCTAAAAACACATATCTGATGATGCGTGCTGAACTGTGGAAAATTCAGCGAAGGAGTCATTTTTTGTGCACTACATTTACACGCACATTACCTTTAATTGCATCCCAGTCTTATGCCCCGTACACACGGTCGGACTTTGTTCGGACATTCCAACAACAAAATCCTAGGATTTTTTCCGACGGATGTTGGCTCAAACTTGTTTTGTCTACACACGGTCACACAAAGTTGTCAGAAAATCCGATCGTTCTAAACGCGGGTGACGTAAAACACGAACGTCGGGACTATAAACGGGGCAGTGGCCAATAGCTTTTATCTCTTAATTTATTCTGAGCATGCGTGGCACTTTGTGCGTCGGATTTGTGTACACACGATCGGAATTTCTGACAACGGTTTTTGTTGTCAGAAAATTTTATAGCCTGCTCTCAAACTTTGTGTGTCCGAAATTCCGATGGAAAATATGTGATGGAGCCTACACATGGTCGGAATTTCCAACAACAAGGTCCTATCATACATTTTCCGTCGGAAAATCCGACCGTGTGTACAGGGCATTAGTCTGTAGGGTTCAAAATTGAGTTGGCCCACTTTTTGCAGCTTCACTCTTCTGGTAAGGATGTCCACAAGGTTTAGGAGTGTGTCTATGGGAATGTTTGATCATTGTTCCAAAAGCGCATTTGTGAGGTCAGTCACTGATGTTGGACGAGAAGGCCTGACTCGCAGACTCTGCTCCAATTCATCCCAAAGGTGTTCTATCGGGTTGATGTCAGGATCCGACATCAACCCGATACTACACCTCCCCCCCCCAAACTCACTCATCCATGTCTTTATGGACCTTGCTTTGTGCACTGGTGCGCAGTCATGTTGGAACAAGAAGATGCCATGCCCAAACCGTTCCCACAACGTTGGGAGCATAACATTGTCCAAAATGTCTTGGTATGCTGACACCTTAAGATTTCCCTTCACCGAAACTAAGGGGCCAAGCCCAACCCCTGAAAAACAACCCCACACCATAATCCCCCCTCCACCAAATGATTTGGACCAGAGCACAAAGCAAGGTCCATAAAGACATGGATGAGCAAGTTTGGAGTGAAGGAACTTAACTGGCCTGCGCAGAGTCCTGACCTCAACCTGATAGAACACCTTTGGGATGAATTAGAGCAGAGACTGCAAGCCATGCCTTCTCATCCACATCAGCGCCTGACCTTACAAATGCTTTTCTGGAAGAACGGTCAAACATTCCCATAGACACACTCCTAAACCTTGTGGACAGCCTTCCCAGAAGAGTTGAAGCTGCAAAGGATGGGCCAACTCAATTTTGAACCTTACAGACTAAAGCCTCTTTCACACAAACGATCCGTTCAGGTCCGCCAGTCAGTTTTTTGGGCGGACCTGAACGGACGCTCCATAGACCTCTATGGAGCGTCGGATGTCAGTGGTGACATGTCCGCTGACATCCGACCCGCTCCGATCCGAAAAAGTGTAACGGAGGAAAAACCTACTTTTCCATCCGTCTGCAGATCGGATCAGGTGAAGGCGGACTCTACGGTCCGTCTTCATCCGATCCCCCATAGAGGAGAGAGGCGCTCTGACAGGTCCGTCGCTGCACAGTGTGCAGAGACAGACATGTCATCTGCCTGCTCAGCGGGGATTGACGGAGCGAACCCCCCGCTGAGCAGAGCAGGCTCCGTACACAGACACGTCCGTGTGAAAGAGCCCTAAGACTGGGATGCAATTAAAGTGAATGTTGTGCAGGATGTGCAGGAGATTGTCAGACTGCAGACATGATACAGGAGGTGGAACTTTGTCACATTATTATTATATTATTATACAGGTTTTATATATAGCGCCAGCAGCGCTTTACATCATGAGACAATTCATTCAGTTCTATTCACTGCAGTGGTGTTGTGATGCGGTGTTTTAGGCTCCATTCACACTAGCGCGTTTTTTGATGCATTTTGCAGAAATGCACGGGAATTTTTTAACATGGGTTCCTATGGAACATGTTCACATCAATGCCTTTTTGTTTCTCTGCATTTTTGGAAAGGGTCAGGGACTTTTTTACATGCAAAATGCAGCGTTTTGCATGTAATAGAATTCAATGGACAAGCATCAAAAACGCAAGTGCACCGTTTTTGCAGCATTTTTGCAGCGTTTTTGGCGTTTTTTTTAATTTTTTTTAAGACTGTAAAAAAAAAAAAAAAAAAAAAAAAAAAAAAAAAAAACGCAAATCGCGGCAAAAACGCTGCTCAAAAACGTGGCAAGCATGAAAAAAAAAACCTCCAAAAACGCTCAAAAGCAACATGCATAGGTGTGAATCGAGCCTTAAAGGTGGCAGTATGTTGTACCGGAAAAAAAAGAAAAAACACAACGGTGTGAACTGACTTCATAGAAAACAAGGAAAACCGCCTTGTCTTACGATGGGACTGTACTGGACGAGGCTTACGAGTGCAGCCCAATGCAAATAGTGCGAATAGGCCCTGACTGTCTACAAAAGCATTGTGTTACTATTCATTTCCGTTTGACAATACACGCAAGCAAGAGCATGGTTTGCTTTGCTCTTTAAACAATCTGGATACCGTAATTATCACTATTTATAATCAGTAAGAAATCTCCAATAATCGAGAGCCTTTTACACTGCCCCTTCCTAGATATATTACTACAGCAGCCAACACTTAAAGCAGTATTAAACCCAAAAGCAAAGATTATATTGCAGTTTACCAATTCTTAGATGTGATAGCTGCATTAGTTTCCTACTTTATCCATCTTGTGATCTGGCCAGTAAGTCTGTTTTTCAAAAGAACAAGCTGTCCAGTAGAATGTATTAGTTAAAGAGATAAGACAAACCATTTACCACTGGCAGCGGGGTTTACAACAGTCAGGTTTTTTTTTTTTTTGTTTTTTTTATTCATGTCCAACCTTTATCCCAAAAAAAAAAAAATAAAAAAAATGGTTGCTCTAACTGCTTGTGTAACTGCATGCGAGCTGGAGTTTGATTTCATATTTGTTAGTGTATCAAAATCTGCTAGTACATCTAACACTCCCCTCCCCCCAGATTAACAATGCTGCTGTCCAAAATGTGCCCCCTGTGCTCCTTCATCCAGAGTTAGTGTAGGAACCCTAACAGAAGGTGTGTTACTGGCCAGATCACCAGGAAACAGAGGGATAAAAGCCTAGAGAAAACAAATGACGCCACCACATCTAAGGACTGGTGATATATATTTTTGGTTGTGGGTTTAATACCACTTTACAACAAGTAAATAATTAGTGTAGTACCCTCCAACCCTCATATGGACCCAGATGTCAGTTTCCACTGGTGGGGAAATACACATTTGTGAGCAAATGTGTTGGTTAATGATTAATGCCCAATGAAAAAGTGAGTATGGTTTCTGTTGGGAGGGGAATGTCTTCTATCACACATATTAATAAGCTAATGGAGGCACAATGTTAATATTAAAAAGATGGTGACGTAGATTTGATATATTGTATATTTGGTGTATATACTGTATAAAGTGGTTAAATGTTATTTAGAAGGGTGAGTTTAATAGTGCAAACTATTTATTTCATCCTTATTTATGATGACCACAGAAAAGTAGCAAGTGTAGCATCCTGTTCTTTAGGGTAAAACACATCAGGTTATTAGAGGAAGCATGCGAGTAGGTATTTTTATAAATAAGCTCCACTATGAGCAATTCTAGGATAGATGTAGAGCTGTTACATACTTAAGTTTCTTGCTTCAACTGAAATCTGACAGGTTGCAATAGGCAACAGCTGCAACTTGGCTCCGGTATCCAGATAAAAAAATGACAACTTCCGCAGTACACAGCTAAATGAGCAGACTGCATTACCGAGTGTGACTAATACAAGGTACAGTTTATCTCATTTCTAACATTTTCTAATGTATTCACATCCAAAGGTTATTTTTAAAAAAATACATTAGATGTTGGGCAATGTTTTGCTGCCAACTATGGTTTATAGCAATTGTTATTTAATTAATGACAAATAAAAATGATAAAACACAAGTAACCAACTATTGGGCTTTCTCTATCAAAAGAAAAGAAAATATGAGAGTAAAAAACAAACAAAAAAAAAAAAACTAAACACGACATGCCCACATCCTCTCTGACATTATCTCATGTCATGCTGTGTGCCTGGGACAGGTTGTTTTCCTAGCAGAAGGAAGATAAAACATTCAGCCACACAGGAAGTGACCCTGTCACCAAAGCCGAAGGGGGTGGGTGAAACTTCTACTAAAAACACAAAAGCGACATTTGAGTTCCTATGTAGTAACAAGTCTAGAGAAAAATAAACAATTAAGCAATGCTGCGATACTGTAACTTGGCATTGCAGTCGCAATATTTTTATTTATTCCACAAGGCCTTCTGGTGTTACTACAGAACTCTATGTATAAAACCTTTCAGAAATATTATATTCTTCACACAATTGCCTTGTAATAACAATTGCACCCCCCCCCAATCAATTCTCAACCAGCGTTTCTCCAGAGGTTGCTGTGGGTTCCCTGAGCACTTTCTGCCTCTCAGATAAATAACCACCGACCCAGTTATCTTTTTAGCGAAGGGATGGATTCTTTCTACTGGCATCATGCTAATGCACCATGAGCTGGAGTTAAAATACATTTTAGCAGGGGTTCCCCGAGACTGGAAAGTTATTTCAAGGATTCCTCTGTGCTTAAAAAAAAAAAAAAAAAAAAAAAAAAATTTAAGCAGTATTAAATACATGTTTAATGCATTAAGGGGCATTTCCAAAGGCATACAAACACATATGACGTTTATGGTTTCATGTAAACTGTGCATTTATCTGTGCATTGGTGACATCTAGGGCCCATTCACACTACCTATACTCATGAATGCTGCTACCCGTCTGCCAACAAATTAAATTCAAGGTACTAAGAATAACTTACAAAGCCATTCATAGCCCCCAGCTTCATCACTAACCTAGTCTCAAAATACCAACCAAATTGCGCTCCTCATCTCTCCAGCTCCCTTGTCACCTCCTCCCATGCCCGCCTCCAGGACTTCTTCAGAGCATCTCTCATCCTCTGGAACTCCCTACCTCAATCTGTCCGACTATGTTCTACTCTGTCCACTCTAAGAGGATCCCTGAAAACTCATCTCTCCAGAGAAGCCTATCTGGCCCCCACCTAACAACTGCACATTTATCTTCTCCATCAGACCCCCCCCCCCCCCCCCCCAAGTTATTACGTTCTGTATCTCTTGAGCTTCTCTCTTATGCCCCGTACACATGGTCGGACATTGATCGGACATTCCGACAACAAAATCCTAAGATTTTTTCCGACGGATGTTAGCTCAAACTTGTCTTGCATACACACGGTCACACAAAGTTGTCGGAAAATCCGATCGTTCTAAACACGGTGATGTAAAACACGTAAGTCGGGACTATAAACGGGGCAGTGGCCAATAGCTTTCATCTCTTTATTTATTCTGAGCATGCGTGGCACTTTGTCCGTCGGATTTGTGTACACACGATCGGAATTTCCGACAACAGATTTTGTTGTCGGAAAATTTTATATCCTGCTCTCAAACTTTGTGTGTCGGAAAATCCGATGGAAAATGTGTGATGGAGCCTACACACGGTCGGAATTTCCGACAACAAGGTCCTATCACACATTTTCCGTCGGAAAATCTGACCGTGTGTACGGGGCATTAGAGTGTAAGTTCTAACAAGCAAGGCTCTCTGATTCCTACTCTATTAAATTGTATTGCAGTTGTACTGTCTGCCTTCATGTTGTAAAGCACTGTGTAAACTGTTGGCGCTATATAAATCCCGTATAATAATAATAAATAACAATAATAAGGCCCCATGTGCATAGGAATTAAAATACATGTCTCCAGGTGCATTTGGAGCCAAGATCTAAATTTACTTGGAAGAAAGTAAATGCTTAGCTATGGAAGAATAAACACACAGACATTCAGCTGAGTCTAGGAGGTAATATGGAGGTCGAACAAAAAACATTTCAATTTGTATACAATCAGGCAGACCTGTGCACTACATAGTTGAAGGTGAACCTAAAGGAAATTGAATAAGAAAACTGTATAATGTATGGCCAGCTTTAGCCTAGTATCATGTGGCTAGGTGCATGTAAATGTGCTTAAATGCAATTAAACCCAGGAACATCTAAAACACAAAAAAAAAAAAAAAAAAGGCATTTGAGCTGTATAACAGTTGTTTATACATGCCAGATAAATTCTACTGAGGTTGATTTACTAAAACTTGAGTGCAAATTCTGTTGCAGCTCTGCGTGCTAGCCAGCTTCTAACTTCAGGTTGTTCAATTAAGCTTTGACAAAAAAACCTGGAAGCCGACTGGTTTCTATGCAGAGCTGCACAAGATTTTGCATTCGCTAGTTTTAGTAAATCAGCCCCACAGTGTGAAGGAATTCTTAGAGAAAATACATTTCTGCTAATCCCAGGTCTGATTAGAAGCTACACATGTATATGTACAGTATTAATAGAGGCCTGTTCACACCTGACAGGCACGCTAAACGCACAGCTGCTGTAAGCTGACAGGAATAGTGCTGATGTGCCAATCCCAAAAAAACTGCACTATTTACTTTTTTTTTTCAGTCCAAACTTTATTCAAACATCAAAGTTACAATTCATAAAGTTTTACTGACACAATAGTGTTGTGATGTGGCAGTATGTGTCACAACCTCCTGCACTGAAACAATGTACTGCATGTATTATTCTTTCAGTGCACATCACTGCAATGTAGTTGTGTTAAAGTATAGCTAAAGGCAAAAATGTATTCTTTCACATTGGACAGAGTGAAAGTGGATTAGAACACCTGTCAGTTTAATATTGCAGTCTGTGCCCCCCCCCTTAAGGAGATTCATCCTCCATTTGTCCTGTTTACCATTATCATTGAAAGTGAAAGAAAATCCCAAGTTTTGGGTTGTGCTCAGAAAAGTAATGGAGGGAAAATCTTCCAATAGGAGATTAGGGGGGATCCCTAAGAAATTGCCTTAATATACAGGTATTTCCTCTCACTTCCTGATTGGCCATGGTACAGGAAGTAAAGGGAAATCTCCACAATGGGACACAGATGGGGGGGGTGGTAGGAATCTGACGGGGGTTATAATCCTTCCTTGCTCTATTTAGAATGACAAAAAAAGTTTTGCCTATAGTTCTACTTTAACTGACAACTTAGAGAACAAGGCTTTTTTGCCTCATCTTGTGCTGGGAGTGCTATGGGCAAGGTTGCCTAGGGTATTCCCAGTACCTTACATGAAGGAGCCCCAAACCTGCATAAAAGGCAGGTACACCTAAATGCAGGAGAAAGTGATCTAGAAAGCATATAGTTTGTTTATACTTTTCAGATAATTTTTCATGTGTTTAAATAACTTAAACACTTAAATACGTGGTGTTAATGTGAATGTAGCCTAAGACATTGGTTGTCAACTTGCAGCCCCTGATAACATGACTGTATAAAATATCCAGTATATGAAATGCTACAGATGACTGTCAGACACTGCAGACATACTAGGGGAAATAGACTTGTGCCACACTACAGGAAGGGTTGGAGACTGGGGACATGCTGCAGGAGACAGTAAGTGACAGGGAACAAGCCACATGAGATTGTTAGAGATCACTACCATTACAGCTCTGGAACAAAGAAATGCTCCTAATTCTGACCACTGAGGTCCAAGAAAAACAGCAATATCAAAAAAAAAAAATAAAATATTGAAAAATATTCTGCTGAACTGATTTGATGCAGCCTCTGTTCGGCTATTCAGTCAGCTGCTGGAGCCGGCTGTAAGAATACAGTAGCCACGGTTGAGGATCATCCATTCGTGCTGTAGTGCATAGATGGAGGAGTTTGTTAGATTGTTTTTGTTCAGTCCACAAGCTAAACTATTGGTAGGCTGAATTAAAAAAAAAAAAAATCTAAACAGATTTACAAAGCTTTACTAGAGGAAAAAGACAGCTAACATACTAAGGCAGCCCAAAGACAGTGCAAAATCTTTCCTGCATCCACAATTCCCCCATCAACACAGACAGTGCTGACAGGTGAGTCCCTCCTGCCGGGACACTGTCTTCTGCAGGAGGGGGAAGCCGCCCCCCATCGTGAGAAGACAGTGATTATCGCTAGCAGCTGCTAGCGATAATCACAAGCAAATCTGGCAGGCTGTTTGTATTGATCAACTTGGTACATTCAGCCTGCCCATTAATGGTTCGAATCTCGGCCTGTTCCTGCAGAACCAGCCGAGATTCGAACTGTGTTTGGCCAGCCTTAGGCAGTGGTTGGAGTCTGGGACATGCAGTCAGAGACTGGGAAACGGAACATGTTACACAAAACTGTTCGAGACCACTGCAGTGCAGTCCCTTTACAAAGCTAAGTTCCTATTACTGGGCCACAGCAAGTACCAAAGGGCCACAGGTTGGATGCCAGGAACCTAAGGAGTACTGTGCTCCTGGACCTAGTACACTACTGCAGCGGATTGCTTTTTCAGAGGGTGGTTGACAAGTGGCAGGCGATATGTCACCTTCTGTTTTAAAGTGTACATGACAAGCAGAGTGGCTGGTGTGTGGGCAGGTTTGGGCAGGTAAGCTGTCAAATGCCAATATGGGGTGTCATTTTTGCTGCGACTGTGCACCAGCCTGTCCAGCCGCCATTACTTAAATTAGTACTTCACCACCTCCCCATTCCCCCACAGGTACCTGCTCCCACTTTCACTTGGATAGTCTTGGTCAGTGGTCTCCAAACACTTTGCTTGCCTTTATCCGGCCCTTGGGGCACTATTCTTCCCACCAACGATGGGACACTATTCTTCCCACCGAATGCAATATTCCTCACCCACACGTTTCTGAAAATGGCTGTTCAGTAATGCTGGGTGCTGTAATGACCACAAGCTGGAAACTGTAGACAAGATTGAAGAAATGTCATCAGCACACCAAGGATTTCTCAAAAGGGTCCAAAGCTTTAATTTCAAGGTCACATGGTACACATATGGAAACGTTTCAGAGCCACACAGGGCCCCTTCGTCAAGCAAGTCACTTGCATGACATTTAACTATTCCTTCTTACCAACACCAATACTGGGGCACTGTTACCAATGCCAGGACATTTTCTACTCCCACTGGAGTAGACCCCTGGTCTAGGTTATATGTGCGGAATTTTGCACCCCAACAGCCTTTTGGGACATGTCACAGAAGGCTGCGGGACCAATCACAAAGCGCAGCTGTGAAGCCGCAAGGAGTCACAGACTGATTTCCTAAGTAAACATGCAAGGGATGTAAAAACCGGTGAAGAACCGTCCCAGCGCTGGATCCCTGGACAGGTAGGTGTCCTTTAATTAAATGTCAGCAGCTACAGTATTTGTAGCTGCTGCCTTTTATTAATATTATTTTCTCCATACAGCATGAAGATCCTCTAACTTTTGTCACAAGTGTGAAGAAGGCCTTTAGTATACATGAATAATATAATACAGTCCCATGTGGACAGGTGAGAGACCATTACCTGGGAGCTGAGATACCTCTTGAGACACTCCTCGCAGACCCCTTTCTTGCAGCAGGGAAGAGGTTTGATGGACTTGTCCTCCAAACACACCCGGCAGCTCATCATGACTTTGTGTCCGCCGTCCCCCAGGCTGCTGATCAGGAAGGGGGCAAGTTCCAGCTCCAGGCTGGCAGGACTGAGGGGCAGCTCCCCATTGATCCGGGGTAGGGAGCTGAGGGAAAGAGGTTCGGTCATAGTGCGGGTCTCCCCGGTGTACATAGGAGGGATGTCCCCGGACAAGTCACTCTCCACGCAGTATACAGTGCAAAGGACGCCGCATCTCTTCTTCGGCTTGTGGCCCGCAGATCCTCTGTCTTCTATTGGAGGGGTACCCGCATTCTCCACCTGTTCCTGGGGCTCCCCACTGCCAGGATAGGGGTCTGCCCGCACACCCCTGTCTGAACCCCCGTCCTCCTCCTCCTCCTCTTCTTCCTCCTCCTCCTCACTGCTGGCGATGTGCTGTGTATGCTGCAGCTCGTCATGCTGATCCCCCATCCCCGGTGCCCGTCTGCCCATACAGCACAACAACTACACACTTCTCCTAGTTGTCTTCTACTTCCGGGTCCCTCCAGGGGCCTGTCCCCCTCTCAGCTGTGACACCCACACGGCTCCGTCCTCTCACACTTCTCCCTCCTGCAGGCGGAGCTCCCCCCGTGCATAGCCCCCTAAGTGGAGGCTCCAGGGCTCTTCTACTCTCCCCCGACCATTACAAAGCGGCCAGCACTGAGCAGACAGAGACAGGCGAGGACACGCCAAGACTGCTACTGCTTTCCTGCTCCACCAGTCTCTTCAGCTGTTACCGTATTGTGTCTACTACTCCGCCTCAGAGCGACAGTTCAGGTGCTACCGTACTCCCTCTACAGCTCACACACATCAACAACACGGGCTCCCTGGTTACCGTATTGTATCTACTACTCCGCCTCAGAGCGACAATACAGGCGCTACCGTACTCCCTCTACAGCTCACACACATCAACAACACGGGCTCCCTGGTTACCGTATTGTATCTACTACTCCGCCTCAGAGCGACAATACAGGCGCTACCGTACTCCCTCTACAGCTCACACACACCAACAACACGGGCTCCCTGGTTACCGTATTGTATCTACTACTCCGCCTCAGAGCGACAATACAGGCGCTACCGTACTCCCTCTACAGCTCACACACACATCAACAACACGGGCCGCCTGGTTACCGTATTGTATCTACTACTCCGCCTCAGAGCGATAATACAGGCGCTACCGTACTCCCTCTACAGCTCCCACACATCAACAACAGAGGCTCCCTGGTTACCGTATTGTATCTACTACTCCGCCTCAGAGCGACAATACATGCGCTACCATACTCCCTCTACAGCTCCCACACATCAACAACACGGGCCACTTGGTTACCGTATTGTATCTAGTACTCCGCCTCAGAGCGACAATACAGGCGCTACCGTACTCCCTCTACAGCTCACACACATCAACAACACGGGCCACTTGGTTACCGTATTGTATCTAGTACTCCGCCTCAGAGCGACAATACAGGCGCTACCGTACTCCCTCTACAGCTCACACACACCAACAACACGGGCTCCCTGGTTACCGTATTGTATCTACTACTCCGCCTCAGAGCGACAATACAGGCGCTACCATACTCCCTCTACAGCTCACACACATCAACAACACGGGCCGCCTGGTTACCCTATTGTATCTACTACTCCACCTCAGAGCGACAATACAGGTGCTACCGTACTCCCTCTATAGCTCACACACACACATCAAAAACACGGGCTCCCTGGTTACCGTTATGTATCTACTACTCCGCCTCAGAGCGACAATACAGGAGCTACCATACTCCCTCTACAGCTCACACCCATCAACAACACGGGCCACCTGGTTACCGTATTGTATCTACTACTCCACCTCAGGAGCGACAATACAGGAGCTACCATACTCCCTCTACAGCTCACACACATCAACAACACGGGCCGCCTGGTTACCGTATTGTATCTACTACTCCGCCTCAGAGCGACAATACATGCGCTACCGTACTCCCTCTACAGCTCACACACATCAACAACACGGGCCACTTGGTTACCGTATTGTATCTACTACTCCGCCTCAGAGCGATAGTACAGGCGCTACCGTACTCCCTCTACAGCTCACACACACCAACAACACGGGCTCCCTGGTTACCGTATTGTATCTACTACTCCGCCTCAGAGCGACAATACAGGCGCTACCGTACTCCCTCTACAGCTCACACACATCAACAACACGGGCCGCCTGGTTACCGTATTGTATCTACTACTCCGCCTCAGAGCGAAAATACATGCGCTACCGTACTCCCTCTACAGCTCACACACACCAACAACACGGGCTCCCTGGTTACCGTATTGTATCTACTACTCCGCCTCAGAGCGACAATACAGGCGCTACCGTACTCCCTCTACAGCTCACACACATCAACAACACGGGCCGCCTGGTTACAGTATTGTATCTACTACTCCGCCTCAGAGCGATAATACAGGCGCTACCGTACTCCCTCTACAGCTCACACACATCAACAACACGGGCCGCCTGGTTACCGTATTGTATCTACTACTCCGCCTCAGAGCAATAATACAGGCGCTACCGTACTCCCTCTACAGCTCACACACATCAACAACACGGGCCGCCTGGTTACCGTATTGTATCTACTACTCCGCCTCAGAGCGATAATACAGGCGCTACCGTACTCCCTCTACAGCTCCCACACATCAACAACAGAGGCTCCCTGGTTACCGTATTGTATCTACTACTCCGCCTCAGAGCGACAATACAGGCGCTACCATACTCCCTCTACAGCTCACACACATCAACAACACGGGCCGCCTGGTTACCCTATTGTATCTACTACTCCACCTCAGAGCGACAATACAGGTGCTACCGTACTCCCTCTATAGCTCACACACACACACATCAAAAACACGGGCTCCCTGGTTACCGTTATGTATCTACTACTCCGCCTCAGAGCGACAATACAGGCGCTACCGTACTCCCTCTACAGCTCACACACATCAACAACACGGGCCGCCTGGTTACCATATTGTATCTACTACTCCACCTCAGGAGCGACAAAACAGGCAATACCGTACTCCCTCTACAGCTCACACACATCAACAACACGGGCTCCCTGGTTACCATATTTCTCCCAATACGAGCTTCTATACCAGGACAGCTGTGCCTGACATCCTACTATTCCTTGTACAGGCCAAGTTCATGAACAGCCCATGCGGTTTTCCCCCCCCCGGCACATTTCCAACGCGTTTTGCTTTGCATTTTTTAAGGCTTCATGCACACTAGCCATCCGGCCCATTTCTGACACTTCGCTCCTACATGTAAAAATCGACTTTTTATGGGATCACAGGCAGTATTGAACTCCACACATGCAAAAAAGACCAAATTGACACCATTTGGATGAAAATGGCCGTTGCCTTATTTATTGGTTTTCACAACATATATCTTTTAATATATTTCATCATATTCTATCACTTTCAAATCTTATAAAATTATCAACTTCTTTTTAAAACCAACAAAACCCCAGCAAGTCATTAATGTTCGAGCTGTAAAAATTCATTAAACCCATTTCAATAACTGTCCCTTTTCTAGACGAAAAGGACTTACCACATAAAAAGGCCACGACGGGGGAGGGGTGGGTGGGGAGCTCCTCGATATCCTCTGGCGACTGGCAAAAATTCTTCTCAGCTCTCCCTTTAGCCCAGGTTCACACATGTGCGGTGCAAATTGAAGCTCAGGTTTCACTGCAAAGATAAAAATCAGTTGTTCAGAGGTTCCTCTGCGTTTTAGCTGCGGATCAGTGAGCATAGAGAGGGGGGCAGAGGGGGGAAGTGTGGTGAGGAGAAGGAGAGAATTCATGTTCAGAATGGAATGCATCTGCGATTCAGATGCGTTCCCATAAAAGATAATGGGCTTGTAATTCGCACCACAATGCCAAGAAAACGCACACGTTTTTTGTGCAATGCGCAGTGCGAATGCAACACACATATGTGAACCAGATACATTCAAATGAATGTATTTTAAAATGTCCTGCAAATTGGATGCAGTGTAAGCCGCATCTAATTCGCATAGGTGTGAACGGGGGCTTAAATAGGGGCTCATTCAGCTTCTAGAAGCTTCCAAAGGGTCAGCTGACCTTTTTCCACCCATCACAGCTGAACCTTCCCAAACTTCCAGAAGGTTCTTAACATGTGACCTCTCCTGACCCATCATAGGCCACCCATTGATTTTAAAATCAATAGGAAACCTTGAAACTTCCCAACCGCCATGATCCAATTAGGGAATGGGAGCCTTAAGACAGGCAAACCCCTTCTTTTCCCATTCCCTAGAAAATTACTTAGAACCCCCAAACAATTTTTTTTTCAGCAGAGACCCTATAGAATAAAATAGTGGGTGTTGCATTTTTTTTTTCTTTTACAATAGTTTTTTTTTTTTATATTTTAAAAGAAAAATTACAAGTTTCCATCATACAAGCAAAAGAGAGCCTAAAGAAAGGATATGCAATTAGCGGACCTCCAGCTGTTGCAGAACTACAAGTCCCATGAGGCATAGCAAGACTCTGACACCTACAAGCATGACACCCAGAGGCAGAGGCGTGATGGGACTTGTAGTTTTGCAACAGCTGGCGGTAGAGTTGCCACCTCATCCCTTTAAACCCGAACACATATTAATTACACAGGTTCTGTGGCTGATTAAGGTGGTAATTAAACTCACTTGTTGCCTTGTCTGCATTTAATTAGCCTCAGAACCTGTGTAATTCATATGTGTTTGGGATTAGGCCGGGTTCACACTAGTGCGACAAACGCTCCGACATTGGGAGCTCATGTTACATGACGTGTGAAAATCAATGTTTCCCTATGGGAGCCGTCCTAACTGGTCCGACACAAGTCGGTCTGACTTTGAAAATGCTCCCTGTACTACTTTGGTCCGACTTTGATCCTACTTCAGCCCATTGACTATCATTGAAGTCGGATCACCGTCTTGCATGATCCAACTTTGGCATGCAACTTGTGCTCAGATGATCTTGAGAGGGAACTCTGCGCCAAATTTTAAATAAAAAACCGGCATGGGTTTTTTATTTAACAAGAAAAAATTGCAAGAGAATCCAGCAGTCTGGTTGTACCCAAGTTGATTGATCAATCAACTTGGTACATTGAGCCTGGCCCCCATACCATGCCCTCAGGTCTGGTATGGATTTTAAGGGGAACCCCCTACGCCGAAAACATGGCGTGGGGGTCACCCCCAAATCCATACCAGACCCTTATCCGAGCACGCAGCCCGGCCGGTCAGGAAAGGGGGTGGGGTTGAGCGAGCACCCCCCCCCTCCTGAACCGTACCAGGCCGGATGCCCTCAACATGGGGGGGTGGGTGCTTTGGGGCAGGGGGTCGCCCTGCGGGCCTTTTGCTAGCGGTGGCCCGGTCTTCTCCGTCATCTTCTTCCCTCCGGTCTTCTTCCGATGTTGACACGACGCTCTCTCCCGCTGTAATGTCGTCTGCAAGGTGCACAACGACATATAGGTATGGGGCGTGGTCACCGGGTGATGTTAAACGGTGACTCCGCCCATTATGACGTCACCACCTGGGGCATGATGGGACGGTGACGTCATAATGGGCGGAGACACCGAATTACATCACCCGGTGACCACGCCTCATACCTATATAAGTCGTTGCGCACCATGCAGACGGCATTACAGCGGGAGAGAGAGTCTTGTCAACATCGGAAGAAGACCGGAGGGAAGAAGACGATGGAGAAGACCGGGCCACTGCTAGCAAAAGAGCGGCAAAAGAGCAGAAGATAGCTGGAGGAGACCGGTAGAAGATACCAGAGACCCAGAGAAGAAGCTGGAGTGTGCGGAGAAGAAGGAAGAGACCCCCGAAGTCGGAAGAAGACCCCCGGAGCTGCCTAATAAAATTACTTTAAAAAACTTTCTAGTCTGTTTTTTTATTGACACTTTTTTTCCTAGGTGAATGGGTAGGGGTACGATGTACCCCATACTCATTCACATAGGGTGCAGGGCCCGAATTCCAATAAGCCGCCTGCCCGCAGACCCCAACAACCAGCGGCCAGGGTTGTTGGGAAGAGGCCCTTGTCCTCATCAACATATGGACAAGGTGCTTTTGGGGTGGGGGGGCCGCAGGGCACCCCCCTGCCCCAAACTACCCACCCCCCCATGTTGAGGGCATGCGGCCTGGTACGGTTCAGGAGGGGGGCCCTCGCTCGTCCCCACCCCTTTTCCAGACCGGCCGGGCTGCGTGCTTGGATAAGGGTCTGGTATGGATTGGGGGGGGACCCCCACGCCGTTTTTTTCGGCATAGGGGGTTCCCCTTAAAATCCATACCAGACCCAAGGGCCTGGTATAGTCTTGGAGGGGGAACCCATGCCGTTTTTTTTTTTTTTTTTTAATTTGGCATGGAGTTCCCCTTCAAGATTCATACCAACACAGTGCCTGGTATTGGCGGGGATCCAAGTTGGATCCCCATTCATTGAAAGTCGGACATTTGTCGGCTTCAAGTCGCAGGGCAAAGTCGGATCCAAAGTAGGACGGCTGTCATGTTGCACCAGTGTGAACCCGGTCTTAAAGGGATGAGGTGGCAACCCTAGCTGGAGGGCCACAAATTGCATATGCCTGGCCTAAAGGAATACGCCAGTGTGGTAAAAAGATACATTGAAGCTCAAGAGGTTTTTTTGTTTTGTTTTTTTTTTCAAATTAAATATATTTATTGTATTTGCATGTTTAAGCTTGTGCCAGCATTGATTAAATGGCAATTATTTTGCATTCTCTATAAATACAGTGTAACGACGGCCATACACGTTTCTAATCTTGGCTGGTTCAGCGGGAACCAGCCGAGATTCAAACCATTAATGGGCAGGCTCAATGTACCAAGTTGATCGATCAATCAACTTGGGTACAACCTGACTGCTGGATTCTCTTGCAATTTTTTCTTGTTCAAATATTTTAATAAATTTAAAATTAGATTATCAGAAAACATTGAATGGAATGAGTAAAGAGAAAATTTTTACATCGTAACATTAAGATAATCTTATTACAGGAAAGTATATCTCTAGTCGCATATGACATCATATAATTGTTTACTTAAGAATTAAATTAAGGCAGATCAATGCAGTAAATTAATAGTTATCTATCTAAACAAGAATCTAGAAGCTCAAGAGGTTTTAAATGTAATACACATGCATGCATTTCAATAAGTAATTCTCATA
Source organism: Aquarana catesbeiana (assembly GCF_042186555.1). Lineage (NCBI taxonomy): Eukaryota > Metazoa > Chordata > Amphibia > Anura > Ranidae > Aquarana > Aquarana catesbeiana. Next base: position 398,728,917 of record NC_133327.1, on the reverse strand, counting down.
TAAAACTTAGCTCTATAAAGAAATATAACATAATTAACATAAGGAAAAAAAAACTAAATAAAACCAAAAAAAATAATTATATGTAGAATGACATCACTAATTATCCCTGTTGCTCTTATAAATATAGTATGGAGAGAAAATTAGATAATATGACCATGAAATATTCCCATTAATTTCAATGGATTAAGTATTTTACGGTATTTAGAGGGCGGGTGTTGCAATTTTTATTTACTTTTACAATAGTTTTTATTGAAATATGTTAAAATAAAAACAAGTACAAGTTTCCATCATACAAGCATAAGAGAGCCTAAAGGAATACACCAGTGTGGTATGAGGGTACACAGAAGCTCAAGAGGTTTTAAAAGTAATACACATGCATGCATTTCAATGACTTAGGCCCCTTTCACACGATCGTACCATTCAGGTCCGCCTGTCAGTTTTGACGGCGGACCTGAACGGGCGCTCCATGTTAGTCTATGGAGCGTCGGATGTCAGCGGAGACATGTCCGCTGACATCCGACCCCGTCTGATCCACTAAAAGCAGACGGATGGCCCTACGTCCAGGCCCGTCGCTGGCGGATCAGATCGGGTGAGATCTGATGAAAACGGACATGCTGTCCGTTTTCATCCGATCCCTCCATAGGCGGCAGCGGCGCCTGACAAGCCCCTCTCCGCTCAGTGAGCAGAGAGGGACCTGTCATCCGCCGGCTCAGCGGAGATCCGTAGAAACGGAGTCCACCTCGTGTGAAAGGGGCCTAATTCTCATATTAAATTTGGCTCTATAAAGAAATATAACATAATAAACATAATGAAAAAAAACAAACAAAATAAAACAAAAAAAAGAATTATATTTAGCATGACATCACTCATTTTCCCTGTCGCTCTTAAAAAAGTAGTATGGAGAGAAAGAGAGAAGTTGAGATAATATAGAGAAGTTGAGATAATATGACTATGAAATATTCCTATTAAACTCCATGTATTAGGTATTTTACGGTATTTAGAGGGCAGGTGTTGCAATTTTTTTATATCACAGGGTATTTGCGCAAAACGCATTTTTTTTTTAAAAAAAAAACAACACTTTCATGAATAAAAAAAAAACAAAACACTAAAGTTAGCCCAAATTTTTTTTGCATAATGTGAAAGATGATGTTACGCAGAGTAAATAGATACCTGCGGCCCTTTGCATGCCTTTATCTGGCCCTTGGGGCACTATTCCTCTCAATAACACTTACAATGGGGCATTACTGTAGTCCTCCTACTGACACTGATGGGACACTATTTATCCCACTGACACTGATCGGGCACTATTTCTCCCAGCGATACCAATGATAAAGGCACTATTCCTCCCACAGACACCAATGATGGGACACAATTTCTCTCCCGAATACTAAAGATGGGACATTGTTTACCCTCACTGATGCCAGGACATTTTCTACTCTCATTGACCTCACTCCGGTCCCCCTAAAGTCTGAAGAACAGTAACCTGGTCCTCTGTTTAGAACGTTTGGAGACCCTTGCTTTAAGATAAAATCAAACATAATGCAAATTAATACAGTATATGTTTTTAACACTATTCAGTCTGCGCTACATGTTTTCCTGTGTGTAACTCAACATGCAACTAAATCCTCCTATTCCACAATAAAAAAGAGGGGGGGGGAGGTTGGGACTTTGAATGAGGTGCACATGATGCAGCCCAATCACACTCACAGAGGTACAAACATATGTATGTTTATTAAGGACCAATGATCAACATGGCATAAAAATGCATTGCATGCATTAGACATAAAATAATCGCATATAGACAATAAATCTATGTATATACAACCATGGGACATGGGTAGGTACAATTATGCATCTTAATCCCCCAAACAAGATAAAAGTCATGTGAAGTAAAAAACATCTGAAAATTGGTCAATGTGTGTTTGATGCATCAAAGGTAGGCCCAACGCTGCTTTTCATGGACTTCAATCTACTCTTCAGGAGCCAGATGCATCTAAATTCTATAAAAGATGTATAAAAAGCAGAAAAATCAGCAGAAAAAGGGGGAAATTTGGGCATAATGGGCCATGCCAAAAAAGGTTACTCACATGATAGCCAAAACTGGGACCGTGCGACAAAACAAAGCCAGGGGTGAGCCATGGAGCCTGGCCCGGGAGCTGAGAGGGGGACCTCAACGAGGAACACCGGACCGCACACACCAACACCCCGCAGTGGAGGGGACTTCTATAATGTAGGAGATATATAAAATGTATCTATGATGATACAAGTAACAAAAAACGAAAGGATATAAGCTGCGGATGTCACCAAGGTGATTGAAAAAAGCACCCGGAAGATTAGCTTGGAGAGTACATATAATGTTTGAAGCCACATAGATAGGAGAGGATCAGGGTGTGCATAGGTTGTATCAGCACCATCTCTGAATACCATGAAGCAGGGAGTGAGATGCAGCCCCAGCATGGAAAGCCAGCTCCCCCTCAGCGTCACGCAGGCACGACACAGTGGAGCAAAACCTCGGCAAACGCCAGAGAAGCTCACCACATGTCAGCCCAGCTGATATACCGGACGTCTGTGTGTGCGACGCCCAAACAAGGAAGTCACATGCACAGTGCTGGGGGCGTGGCGCCGATGCACGGTGGAAAGATCCGTCCAGCCACCCACCCCCAACCCTGTGGAGGGGAGGTAGGAGGGCGGACACCAGCATGCATCGCAGCTCCCGGGAAACCTGACATCTGCCCACCCACCGACAATAAGTCGCACAGACCCAGTCTGGCCACAGGGAGTAAAAGATGTATGAAGTGGTGAAAGATCAAAGTATGTGAACTGTCAGTGCAATGAACGTTCCATATAAAACATGCTGAATTACGGCCGGACCCGGTAGGGATCTGCCATAAGAGAGCGATGGGCTACAATCATGAGCACCTCCATCCCTAATCAATGCAAGCAATGGGGGGAAAAGCGAACTTGGGACTTTAATTGGGACGCAAGGGAAAGTTTGCGCCCCCATCCTTAATATCATGAAAAAGAGGGGTGGAGGTTGGGACTTTGAATGAGGTGCGCATGATGCAGCCCAATCACACTCACAGAGGTACAAACATATGTATGTTTATTAAGGACCAATGATCAACATGGCATAAAAACGCATTGCATGCATTAGACATAAAAAAATCGCATATAGACAATAAATCTATGTATATACAACCATGGGACATGGGTAGGTACAATTAAGCATCTTAATCCCCCAAACAAGATAAAAGTCGTGTGAAGTAAAAAAACATCTGAAAATTGGTCAGTGTGTGTTTGATGCATCAAAGGTAGGCCCGACGCTGCGTTTCATGGACTTCAATCCACTCTTCAGGAGCCAGATGCATCTAAATTTTATAAAAGATGTACAAAAAGCAATATGGTTTCATGGGTCTAACAAAATCAGCAGAAAAAGGGGGAAATTTGGGCATAATGGGCCATGCCAAAAAAGGTTACTCACATGATAGCCAAAACTGGGACCGTGTGACAAAACAAAGCCAGGGGTGAGCCATGGAGCCTGGCCCGGGAGCTGAGAGGGGGACCTCAATGAGGAACACCGGACCGCACACACCAACACCCCGCAGTGGAGGGGACTTCTATAATGTAGGAGATATATAAAATGTATCTATGATGATACAAGTAACAAAAAACGAAAAGATATACGCTGCGGATATCACCAAGGTGATTGAAAAAAGCACCCTGAAGATTACCTTGGAGAGTACATATGATGTTTGAAGCCACATAGATAGAAGGGGATCAGGGTGTGCATAGGTTGTATCAGCACCGTCTCTGAATACCATGAATGCCATCTGAATCCTATTCCACAATAAGCCAGACTGAATGTAATGCTGAAGCTTTTTTGACAAAAACAGGGTGGGATGAAACTAGTGGGAAAAACAGATGAGAAAGACATACAATGAATGCATAAAAAACATACAAAAACAAAGTGAAATAACTAGGCTGCAGATAAAGATAAGTCCATGCTCACTAGTGATGCTGTCTGTAGGGAATGTAAGTTTAGTCCACAACATGTGCTACAGGAATGATGGCTGGTTACCTCTCTCTCAGTTCTTGAGATGGAGACGGAGTTCCTAGGATGTACCTGTTTCCTTTTTTTAGAATCAGGGATGATGGTAGCTTTTATTAAAGCTGAACAGTTCCTGGTTTCTGTTTTGGCTCCATCTAGTGGCTACATTTAATATTGCAGGGAGAACAGACATAATGAATTTCCTGTTGGAGGCAGAACAATTATATTGCATGACAATTCTTTTAATAAAAGCGCCCAACCTATGAAATTCTGAACTACCTTAAAACATATTTGCTAGAATCCCAGGTTAGATCTAATAAGTTTGAAGTTTTATAAAACATGGAAAACACATATTGCCTGCCATTTTGAGAAGCCCCCTCTTAACCACTTGCCGACCGGGCCATAGCTGAAAGACAGCTGCAGCGAGGTCGGCTTATTCTGGGAGGGCGTCCATGGGCGTCCATGGACGTCCTCCCAGAATCTTGCTCCTGCGCGCTACCCCTGGGACCCGGGAATATCCGTGACTTCCGGCCCTGACAGCGGCCATTTACCATGCGATCGCTCCGTCAAATGATGGAGCGATCACTTGTAAACAAAAGGTGTCATGTCCGGTTCCTCTCTCCCCTCTCTGTACTGATCGGTACAGTGTGAGCGGACAGGGGAGAGATCGGGTGCAGCAGCTCTGTGGGCTGGGTGTGTACTGCTTAGTGCTGTTCTGTGCCTATTTCTGCACTCATCCAGCCATCCATGCTCAGCCATCCTCATCCATCCATCAATCCTCAGCAATACTCATCCATCCTCAGCAATACTCATCCATCCATCAATCCTCAGCAATACTCATCCATCCATCCATCCATCCATCCATCCATCCTCAGCAATACTCATCCATCCATACTCAGCAATATTCATCCATCCATCCATGCTCAGCAATACTCATCCATCCATCCTCAGCCATACCCAGCCATCCCATCCACACTCAGCCATACCCACCCAGCCATACCCGACCCAGCCATCCCATCCATCCCCAGCCATACTCAGCCATCCCATCCATACCCACCCAGCCATACTCAGCCATCCCATCCATACTCAGTCATACCCAGCAATCCACATTCATGGCTCAACCATGCTTAGCCATCCCCATCCACGGCTCAACACCATGCTGATGGTGCTCCCTGCATGTTGGACCTCTGTATGTGGCCAGGCTGTGTAAAAGTCTCACACATGTGGTATTGCCATACTCAGGAGGAGTAACAGACAATGTTTTGGGGTGTAATTTTTGCCATGTACATGCTATGTGTTAGAAATATTGTATAAATGAACAACTTTGTGTAAAAAAAAAAATGCGTTTTCTTTCCACATTTTCCAAAAACTTGTAAAAAAAATTGCATGTTCAAAAGACTTGATATGCCTCATAGATTATACGTTGGGGTGTTTTCTTTCCATAATGGGTCATTTTTTGAGTGTTTTTATTGTCCTGGTGCTCCAGGGCCTTAAAAAATGCAAGAGGTAGTCAAGAAATTAGATGTGTAATTTATGCTCCTAGAACCCCTGAAGGTGCTCCCTGCATGTTAGGCCTCTGTATGTGGCCACGGTGTGTAAAAGTCTCACACATGTGGTATCACCATACTCAGGAGTAGTAGAATGTATTTTGGAGTGTAATTTGTGGTATGCATATGCTGTGTGTGAGAAATAACCTAATATGACACTTTTATGAAAAAAGAAAAAAAAAATCTTGATTTTGCAAAGAATTGTGGGAAAAAATTCTAACTTCAAAAAAATTACAATGCCTCTTTCTAAACACCTTTTCAACGTCAACTTTCCAAAAAGGGGTCATTTGGGGGGTATTTGTACTGTCCTGGATTGGTAGGGTCTCAAGAAATTAGATGAAAATGTATTTTTTTTACAGAATTCTCAGTCTTTTTTCATTTATAGTGCAAAAAATTAAAAACCCAGTGGTGATTAAATACCACCAAAAGAAAGCTCTATTTGTGTGAAAAAAAGGACAAAAATTTCATATGGGTACAGTGTTGCATGACTGAGTAATTGTTATTTAAAGTGTGAGAGCACTGAAAGCTGAAAATTGGTCTGGTTAGGAAGGGGGGTTTAAGGCTCCATTCACACCTATGCATGTTGCTTTTGAGCGTTTTTGGAGGTTTTTTTTTCATGCTTGCCACGTTTTTGAGCAGCGTTTTTGCGACGTTTTTGCCGCGATTTGCGTTTTGCGTTTTTTTTTTTTTTTTCTTTACAGTTTTTTTTTTACAGTCTAAAAAAAAAATTTTAAAAAAATAAAAAAAAAAAAAATGGCAAAAACGCATCAAAAACGCTGCAAAAACGGTGCACTTGCGTTTTTGATGCTTGTCCATTGAAATCCATTACATGCAAAACGCTGCTTTTTGCATGAAAAAAAGTCCCCGACCCTTTCCAAAAATGCAGAGAAACAAAAAGGCATTGATGTGAACATGTTCCATAGGAACCCATGTTAAAAAATTCCCGTGCATTTCTGCAAAATGCAAAATGCATCAAAAAATGCGCTAGTGTGAATGGAGCCTAAGTGCCCAGTGGTCAAGTGGTTAAAGTGTTACTAAAGCAACAACAGTAAAATCAATCAGTAAAGCATGCTTGTTATACTCACTGTGGAACCTAATGCCGCGTACACACGAGCGGACTTTACGGCAGACTTGGTCCGGAGGACCGGAGTCCGTCGGATAATTCGATCGTGTGTGGGTTCCAGCGGACTTTTTTTTCCCAAAAGTTCGACGGACCTAGAAATGAGACATGTTTCAAATCTTTCCGACGGACTCGAGTCCGGTCAAAAAATCCGCTCGTCTGTATGCTATTCCAATGGACAAAAACCGACGCTAGGGCAGCTATTGGCTACTGGCTAGCAACTTCCTTGTTTTAGTCTGGTCGTACGTCATCACGTACGAATCCGTTGGACTTTGGTTGACAAGTGTGTAGGCAAGTCTGTTCTTGCGGAAAGTCCGTTGAAAAGTCCATCGGAAAGTCCGCCGAAATGTCCGCCAGACCTAGTTCGTCGAAAAGTCCGCCCGTGTGTACGCGGCACTAGGCGTTAATCCGCTGCATTGTGTAAAAATGCTGTTTGATCCTGTTTTCTCTGATCCTCCCGTTCTTGCACAGTCCCCAAACCATCTCTTGATAGAACAGAGGCTAGGGGACAAGTTGCACAGGCTCAGTTGGGTGTGTATTGCTAGAGAGTTTTTTTTGTTCTTGGTAGAATGCGTGTGATCAGCACAGGGCCAATCAACACTGTCCAGACAGCGGGTCAGGAGTTCTGCAGCCTTATAATACAGTCAGAGCAGAATGAATACGCTTCCCACAAGCTTTAACCAGACACTGATAGTAGTCAGAAGACTGCTCTAACTGCTGATAAAAAAGGGTATTTAGCAGTTTATATTTACTAAAACGATTGCATTTCCATGTTCTGTGTACTGTAGGACAGTGGTCATCAACCCTGTCCTCAGGGCCCACTAACAGGCCAGGTTTTATGTATTACCTTGGGGAGCTGCAGACTAGAATACTGCAATCACTGAGCAGCAAATGATATCACCTGTGATGTATTTCAGTTATCCTGCAAACCTGGCCTGTTAGTGGGCCCTGAGGACAAGGTTGATGACCACTGCTGTAGGAGACCAAATATAGTGAATGCAGAGTCCTGAGTTTAGTTACACTTTCCTCATAGTCCACTCATCACATAACCAGCAGTGCAGATCAAAATATTAGGAAAAATGCTAAAAAACTCTGGAAAAAAAGCTGAATAAAAAACGCTGGTAATAGCTTTTTTGAAGTAGCATTTTAAGAGTGTTTTAGGAGTGTTTAACAGCGTTTAGAAGCATTAGCATTTTATTAGCATTTTTGCAGTTCCCTTAAAAAAAAGAAAAAAAAAAACTGTAGCATTTAGGAGCGTTTCTGCTGTTAACACTCAAAGAAACTCTACAAAAACAATTTTTTTTCTGTTTCTAGACTCTGAAGCTCAAAAATGCTAATAGTCTAAAGCAGTGTGCATGGATACATAGGATAACACTATTTAGCTTCTAGGAGCTTAAAAACTGTTATGCCCCATACACACGGTCGGATTTTCTGAGGAAAATATGCGATCGGAGCGTGTTGTCGGAAATTCCGACCGTGTGTGGGCTCCATGGGACTTTTTCAATCAGATTTTCCGACACACAAAGTTTGAGAGCTTGCTATAAAATTTTCTGACAACAAAATTCGTTGTCGGAAATTCCGGTCGTGTGTACACAAATCCGACGCACAAAGTGCCACGCATGCTCAGAATAAATTAAGAGACGAAAGCTATTGGCTACTGCCCCGTTTATAGTCCCGACGTACGTGTTTTACGTCACCGCGTTAAGAACGATCGGATTTTCCGTCAACTTTGTGTGACCGTGTGTATGCAAGACAAGTTTGAGCCAACATCCGTCAGAAAAAATCCATGGATTTTGTTGTCGGAATGTCCGATCGATGTCCGATCGTGTGTACAGGGCATTAGCGTGCATGAAGCCTTATATTTTCTTCAGCCAATTCAATAGGAGGTTTTTGCTACTGGTGCATGCTTGGGAGGATATAAATATTTGGGACAGGCCATTTGCTTGCTCTCTTCCCCTAGGTTGAGACCTAGTGGAAGGGATGCTGGATGGAGCTCTGCTGTCAACATGTGCTGAAGTTGTGCTGAAACTGTCCTGCCTCTTCTGGAGGAAACTATGCCAAGGAGGAGATCCAAAGAAGGCCCTTTGCTGTAGAGAGCCAGGAGGACTGGTCTCTCAGAAGGGCCTGCTGACTCACTTGAAGGGTGCACTGACATTTTGGAACGTGCTTACAGTGTTGCCAGGTTGGCCTAAAGGTTCTGACACTGTGAAGCTGAACATTGATCTGGATATGGAGAGTCTGTGTGATCTGCTACAGTATCTGGGACCCCTAACCTTCACATCCTTAACCGTTCTGCAATAAAACTTTAAAAAGACAAAAGGGACTGGCACTCAATATCCCTTCTCGTTCCCCCCATTTTAGCCATTGACTCCCCCCTGGCGTGAAATGCTAGCCCACCACTGCCCTCTGGAGGTGCTATTTTACCTTTGGGGTGTCAGGGGGTGCTATATAAATTACATGTATTGCATTATGGCAACCTTAGGATTCATCAAGAATGGGCTGCCAGTGCAAGACAACATAAAAACGCAAAACAAACTGCACCTTTTTCTTTTAATGCAGTGCACCTCAATGCATGGCACATGTGATACAGTGTGCTGCAGCGTGAATCTGTTCTAAATGAATAACATTACAATCTATACAGAGTTCCTGGTGCTACTATTGTGGTAAAACACACAATAATATAATGCATACTGTATGTCTAAAGGACTCCTAAGGAGCCAGGTGGAAGCTCTCAAACCCCTACAAATGCGTGGTATCTCCTCTGTCATAGTAGCACTTAGCTCAGAATTGGAGAGAGATCTCATACCTGTGATGATGGGAGCAAACAGTAATGACTGGTGCCTCAGCAACAATCAAGTAACAAGGGGGGGGGGGGGGGGGGGGTCACCGTCTCTAGGAGTTTCTCAGGCTTCAGGAGGTAAGTAGATGGCCTTCAATTTTATCAAGGTAATTTTTCAACTTTAGTGAAAGCTCACAGTCAAAGCAATCCCTACCAGCATAGGCAGTTTTTTTCTTAAAGGTGAATTAAACACCTGCTGAGTTAATGCAGGCACCAGTGTCATTCCAGGGAAACTTCCAGGGAGACTGCGGTGATGGGGGCAGTGATGATTGCAAAGGTTCTGCTGAGTCAGGGACTGGCATGTTGCTGAGTCAGAGGCTAGGTACGTCAAAGGGCTCTGCTAGGTCAATAAATGAAACACTGAATATTTCCCAGGACATGTTGCTACTTAAAGTGGAGTTCCACTCCTAAAATTATTTTTGAATTATTCAGCTGCATTAAATCTAAATATCTTAATCTAAATCACTTCCCTCGGCGCCCGTGCTCGCTAGTGCTCCTGGGAGATGTCTGTCATAATTTCCCAGGAGTCACTGGGCAGCGCTGAGGGCTTTGTTGCCATCACAATGGGGGAGGGCACCTCCGCCGATGCCACCCATTGTGATGGCAACGTCAGAAGTGTACAGCGCTGCACCGTACATACGATGCATGTGCGAGAACGGGCAGTGCATGCTGGTCGCTCAGCTGCACCAGAGCCCAGAAGATAGTGCTTGTGGGCTTCACATGCCCACAAGCACTATGTAAACTTCCAGTAAACAGGAATATAAGATATATTCCTATATCAAATCTGCAATCGAGCGCCGATTAATCTCACAAATGTGAATGCGTTAAATATACCTAAAAAAAAAATATATGCATCCTAAAAAAAAATCGTTTAAACAGTGGGAACTCGGCTTTAACAGAAAAATGTAGAAAAGAAAAAACGTAATCAAAAATACCTTTACATGTGTTGTCTCTGTAAAATATGCATGTTAAGATTTTAGAATTCATGTCATGAATACTTTAAGAGGGACAAATCCTTTCCCTTCATTTTACATGCATACCTTTAGCAGGTTCTTCTAGGTAACTCTTCAGGTCACATTTTTTTTAATAAGGCTTTACTGTACCAAACTTGTGCTCCTATTTTTGTATGCATTGAAGAAGTTACTAAAAACAGATATGACCGCCAGCTAGAATCCTTCTGTTATTATAATATTGCTATGACTACAGACCATATGACATATGGCGTATGAGTATAAATATATTATTAATGCCATAGCTGTGGGATGGATGTGCCTAAAGCCAATAAACACATTTGGTGGAAATCACAGATACAGTAATTTGTGACATTTAGCAAATATGACATTTCTCAGATTTGACGTAAGGACCATTTTGTGTTTTATTAGGTTGAGGAAATGACTTTCTGTTGTTATACAGTATATTATTAAAGTAAGTTTTTATTTCCCTGTCCTAAGACACCCTTCTCAACCACTCTATAACTTTTTAAGGTTATGTCATTTAAATTTTTATAAGAATGTAGTAACTGAGCTGGATGTTTTTTTGTTTTGTTTTGATGTACAGGGATTGGATGTGTTTTTTACATTTCACTTTACATGTTTTGTGAACAAGAATGGAGCCAAAAACTCTAGCAGTTCGCGGAAAAGGCAGAAAAGTTACTAATAAACAGCATGCCTTCTTTTCAGATGGTTATTATCGGTAAAGAAGACAGACTATTGGATCTGACAGGCTGCTATCAGTATAGTAGAAGGGTTTACACACTTGTGGCTCTCTAGTAATGGGCTGGCACTACTTTGGGATTGGGTGAAGGGTGAAATAATATAAAAAAGGACAGTACATTGAGGTTTACAACATATTTTTGTTTGTCCTCAACGTGGTAGAATCACAAAGTTGGTATGGATTGAACATCATCTTCCCCATCCTCCTTTTCTTCCTCTTTAAATTGGTCCTTGCTGACCCCCCACCCCCTCCCCTTCCTGTTCCTGACTCCCTTACTCTTATTACTACCTTCAGCTGTCAATCACTAATCATTAAGGTATATGTACAGTATCTCACAAATGTCAGTGCACCTCTCACATTTTTGTTAATATTTTATTATATGTTTTCATATGACAAATCTGAAGGAATGACACTTTGCTACAATGTAAAGTAGTGAGTGTACAGCTTGTATAAGGCTCGGTTCACACAGGGACGACTTGTCAGGCGACCTAGTCGCCTGACAAGTCGCCTCCCGTTCTGTGCTATGGAACCGTTCTAAGGGGAGCGACGCAAGTCGCTCCGACTTAGAAAAAGGTTCCTGTACGACTTCGGGGGCGACTTGGGGCGACTTGCATAGACTTCTATACAGAAGTTGTTTTGCAAGTCGCCCGGGCAGTCGTGTGCAGGTCGCCTCGGTGAGGCGACCTGCAAGTCGTGCCGCCTCTGGTGTGAACCGAGGCTAACAGTGTAAATTTGCTGTCCCCTCAAAATAACTCAGCACACAGCCACTAATGTTTTTAGCGCTGGCAGCAAAAGTGAGTACACCCCTAAGTTAAAATGACCAAATTGGGCAGAATTAGCCATTTTCCCTCCCCAGTGTCATGTGACTCGTTAGTGTTACAAGGTCTCAGGTGTGAATGGAGAGCAGGTGTGTTAAATTTGGTGTTATCGCTCTCACTCTCTCATACTGGTCACTGAAAGTTCAACATGGCACCTAATGGCAAAGAACTCTCTGAGGATCTGAAAATAAGAATTGTTGCTCTACATAAAGATGGCCTAGGCTAAAAGAAGATTGCCAAGACCCTGAAACTGAGCTGCAGCATGGTGGCCAAGACCATACAGCGGTTTAACAGGACAGGTTCCGCTCAGAACAGGCCTCGCCATGGTTGACCAAAGAAGTTGAGTGTACATGCTCAGCGTCATATCCAGAGGTTGTCTTTGGGAAATAGACGTATTAGTGCTGCCAGCATTGAGAGGTTGAAGGAGTGGGGGGGTCAGCCTGTCCATGCACAGTCCATATGCCGCACACTGCATCAAATTGGTCTTCATGACTGTCGTCCTAGAAGGAAGCCTCTTCCAAAGATGATGCACAAGAAAGCTAGCAAACAGTTGGCTGTACACAAGCAGATCAAGGACATGGATTACTGGAACCATGTTCTGTGGTCTGATGAGACCAAGGTAAACTTATTTGGTTCAGATGGTGTCAAGCGTTTGTGGTGGCAACCGGGTGAGGAGTACAAAGACAAGTGTGTCTTACCTACAGTCAAGCATGGTGGTGGGAATGTCATGGTCTGGGGCTGCATGAGTGCTGCCAGCACTGGGTAGCTACAGATCCCTGAGGGAACGATAAATGCCAACATGTACTGTGACATTCTGAAGCAGAGCATGATCCCCTCCCTTTGGAGACTGGGCCACAGGGCAGTATTCCAACATGATAACAAACCTAAACACACCTCCGAGACCACCACTGCCTTGTTAAAGAAGCTGAGGGTAAAGGTGATGGATTGGCCAAGCATGTCTCCAGACCTAAACCCTATTGGGCATCCTCAAAAGGAAGGTGGAGGAGTGCAAGGTCTCTAACATCCACCAGCTCTGTGATGGAGGAGTGGAAGAGGACTCCAAAGGCAACCTGTGAAGCTCTGGTGAACTCCATGCCAAAGAGGGTTAAAGCAGTGCTGGAAAATAATCGTGGCCACAAAAAATATTGACACTTTGGGCCCAATTTGGACATTTTCACTTAGGGGTGTGCTCACTTTTGTTGCCAGCGGTTTAGACATTAATGGCTGTGTGTTGAGTTATTTTGAGGGGACAGCAAATTTACAGTTATACAAGCTGTACACTCACTACTTTACATTGTAGCAAAGTGTAATTTTTCAGTGTTGTCACATGAAAAGGTATAATAAAATATTTACAAAAATGTGAGGGGTGTACTCACTTTTGTGAGATACTGTATATTATAGTACAACTTATGCTGGCCATACACTATGACATAATGTTATAATATCTGGGCAATCTCCTTTAGATTTTCCAAACCTAATATGAGTCAATTCAATGAATTTGTATCAAATCAAGCAAGCTCCTGCACTACAAACTAGATAATAGATCTAGAGGAGATTGTACAATCAGGTTGTATAGTGAAGCTCATGTAGGACAATCTAAACAAGTATTAAATCTATTTGCTATGTAATGCACAAGCTTTATAATAAACAAAAAACTTCCTTTGCCTTGCCTGACTGGGTCAAACCTTCCTTCATTTGTGTCTCACACATTATATGAAGAAATAATTGTTATTGGATCCTTTGCAGATACAGATAAGTGTCTCCAATCCCTAATAGTATATAGAAAATATTGGTAAAATTCTGGGGAAATGTAAATTACCCCTAAGGAATGGGATTTTTAGAGGAGACAATTATATCTGTATAATGAGGTAAGCACACAATCATGAAGATTAATAGAAAATGTATTGATACAAAAATAATAAATAATATAAAATCACAGAATACACAGAGTACATAATTGATAAGTGATACTTGGATGTATTATTGCACAAGATGCTTGAATATGCTGAAAGCCTGTTTTGCAGTTTCCTGCTTCTTTAAAGGCGTCGCATGCATCTATGTATTCATCTAAATTACACAAAACAATATTAAGAATTCACTTTAATTTACTACAGATTTAGTACAAATTTCATTGAGACCTTATAAGTGCTTACCCAGTCAGAGACTGCAAATGCCTGCAAGGTCATATGCAGCAAAGGCTCACGGTCAAAACCCTGGTTAAGAAATTCAGCCAGCTAAGACCATTGCCCAGTGGAAGCCAGATCCATAAAGGGCTGGATAGTGGGATGTCAGATCACGCAAGGACCACAATTTCAGGAAAATATATTAACCGTGCCATTATTCTAAAAATGAAAATTTAAATTTAAAGGGGACTATTTTATCAAAAAACCCAGATAAATCAATAAGATGCTAATGCGATCATTTTAGTTGAACAGATATGCATGCATACTAACACTAATTAAAGGTGACCCTAAATGTGATGTAAGTAAGCCAGAAGTGGCCTGACAACGGGCCACCAGTGGCACATCCATACAATGGGCTATATATATGGGTTAAAACGAAAACAACAACAATATGCATGCCTTTCTTTACATTGTATTGTATTATTCAGATTAGCGTTAGTAAATTATTTCAAGAAGCTATATCCACAAAGAACTGACACGTATATACTTTCATGTTATAAAAAATCCTAATTAGGAGGACAAAGGGGGGAGGGAGAGAGAGCCGCCACTAGTGTTATATAGCAGCTTATGTTCAATGTGAGTATATCAACTATAGTAATAAACTAAAATAAATGGCTAGAGTGTGAGAGGGAGGGGGATATATTACTATATAGTAATCTCTAATATACAGAGCACACAGGGACTAGTAATACATGTCAACATGTCCAATAAAGCAAGTAAACTCACCGAACATGGAGGCATATTAACCATTCAAAATTATAGACAGCCTGCTCTGTGGAAGAAAGTACAGCCCAAATACCGCTAGAATGTCCAATAGCCCACGACTCCACGGCGGGGGTATATCTGCCTGCTGTGCTGTGTGTTCGCTGTCTCCACTCTGTGACAGTGAGAACGCTAACAGCATCTCCTTAAGAGTACGTGATCCCTCCGGAAGTGAAGGGTCAGTGATGACCCCTGACTACACTTCTGGAGCGGGAGCCCCTGTCTAGCGAATGCGCTGTGAGGCCAGTCACGGCCCGTATCGCGCGTGCGCACACCACCGCCTGCCGAGGCGAGCGGAGGGGTGAGGGAGGGAAAGAAAGGTCCTTATCCTCCGCCAGGGGCACCCGAATAGCACCACTAATGATCCTAGGTCCCGGGAAGCCGAACCAACCGAGGCCCCGAGCATCCGTCGTTACCACACCAGCCCACACAAGCATTTGCAAAAAACTACATACATTGTGTTTGAGAAAAAGAAAAAGATTATGCCTTAACTATTGGTTTGACATATTTATACAGGTATAAGGCTATGTGTTATCCATTTTATATACTTCCACCATAATAAAACAAAGGGAAAAGGGAAGGGAAAGGGACACTTGGTGAGATGGGAAAAGGGAGGTAGAGAACAGTTACCATACATAGGGAATAATTCACCATATGCAATATAGTGCACATATGACAACTCTTAGTGCAAATTTAATTAACTTAAATGTATGAAACTATGCATTTATTATTTGCGAGGATGACATAAGAAGGTATATCTCGAACAGCAACTGGATTCACGTTAGAATGACTGTGTTTTGTTCATGTCAGTTATAACTTGGTGTAAGCTGCTGATTGGAAGGGGAAGGGGAAGACCTATATATATAGAGATCCTTTTTATTTAGGTCATAATTACTAGAGAAATCGGTCCATATAAGCTATAATAAAGTTACAGAAAAGGTTTAAATGACAGAGCAGTATTCAACCCTGGTATATAGGTCTTCCCCTTCCAATCAGGAGCTTACACCAAGTTATAACTGATATGAACAAAACACAGACATTCTAACGTGGTGAGTAAGCAGTGACAGAACTGATAACTATGCACCCTGCTATATGTTTTAACCCCATTTTAGTGTAGTGCAACCCCCACAGGGGCCGCTGATTTTGTGTCCTGTGTTCTTTTCCCAATAAGTGCACTAGCCAGGGGCGGATCCAGAGCCTAGTCTCGGGAGGGGCACTGCCAGAAAATATGTTTTTTTTTTGGGTAAATTTAACGGGGAAATGGCTGGTGTTAGCGCTTCAATCATCACGGCACCATGGTTGTTATGGTGTCAGGATGATTGAAGCGCATTATTACTATTATTACCTGGTTATAAAAAATGAAATGGTTCAACTCACCATAGAATCAGTGGGAGCCCCGAGCGTGTCACTTGCCACTGTTATCTGCCACACATTGGGGATTGTCACTTGCCACGTCACCTGTCACTAGATGCGGATTGTCACTTGCCACGTCCCATGCCACACGTTGCGGATTGTCACTTGTCACGTCCCATGCCACACGTTGCGGATTGTCACTTGCCACGTCCCATGCCACATGTTGCGGATTGTCACATGCCACGTCCCATGCCACACATTGCGGATTGTCACTTGCCACGTCCCATGCCACACGTTGCAGATTGTCACATGCCACGTCCCATGCCACACATTGCGGATTGTCACTTGCCACGTCCCATGCCACACGTTGCAGATTGTCACATGCCACGTCCCATGCCACACGTTGCGGATTGTCACTTGCCACGTCCCATGCCACACGTTGCGGATTGTCAATCACCACGTCCCATGCCACACGTTGCAGATTGTCACTTGCCACGTCCCATGCCACACGTTGCAGATTGTCACTTGCCACGTCCCATGCCACACGTTGCAGATTGTCACTTGCCACGTCCCATGCCACACGTTGTGGATTGTCACTTGCCACGTCCCATGCCACATGTTGTGGATTGTCACTTGACACGTCCCATGCCACATGTTGCGGATTGTCACCTGCCACGTCCCATGCCACACGTTGCAGATTGTCACATGCCACACGTTGCAGATTGTCACATGCCACGTCCCATGCCACACGTTGTGGATTATCACTTGCCACGTCCCATGCCACACGTTGCGGATTGTCAATTACCACGTCCCATGCCACACGTTGCAGATTGTCACTTGCCACGTCCCATGCCACACGTTGCAGATTGTCACTTGCCACGTCCCATGCCACACGTTGTGGATTGTCACTTGCCACGTCCCATGCCACACGTTGTGGATTGTCACTTGCCACGTCCCATGCCACACGTTGCAGATTGTCACTTGCCACGTCCCATGCCACACGTTGCGGATTGTCACTTGACTGCTATAATTGTCTGCTGTGTCCCAGTCAGAGTCAGGCTTATTTAACTGGTGACCCCCTGTCATCCAGGGGCGGATCCAGAGCCTAGTCTCGGGAGGGGCACTGCCAGAAAATATGTTTTTTTTTTGGGTAAATTTAACGGGGAAATGGCTGGTGTTAGCGCTTCAATCATCACGGCACCATGGTTGTTATGGTGTCAGGATGATTGAAGCGCATTATTACTATTATTACCTGGTTATAAAAAATGAAATGGTTCAACTCACCATAGAATCAGTGGGAGCCCCGAGCGTGTCACTTGCCACTGTTATCTGCCACACATTGGGGATTGTCACTTGCCACGTCACCTGTCACTAGATGCGGATTGTCACTTGCCACGTCCCATGCCACACGTTGCGGATTGTCACTTGTCACGTCCCATGCCACACGTTGCGGATTGTCACTTGCCACGTCCCATGCCACATGTTGCGGATTGTCACATGCCACGTCCCATGCCACACATTGCGGATTGTCACTTGCCACGTCCCATGCCACACGTTGCAGATTGTCACATGCCACGTCCCATGCCACACATTGCGGATTGTCACTTGCCACGTCCCATGCCACACGTTGCAGATTGTCACATGCCACGTCCCATGCCACACGTTGCGGATTGTCACTTGCCACGTCCCATGCCACACGTTGCGGATTGTCAATCACCACGTCCCATGCCACACGTTGCAGATTGTCACTTGCCACGTCCCATGCCACACGTTGCAGATTGTCACTTGCCATGTCCCATGCCACACGTTGTGGATTGTCACTTGCCACGTCCCATGCCACATGTTGTGGATTGTCACTTGACACGTCCCATGCCACATGTTGCGGATTGTCACCTGCCACGTTCCATGCCACACGTTGCAGATTGTCACATGCCACACGTTGCAGATTGTCACATGCCACGTCCCATGCCACACGTTGTGGATTATCACTTGCCACGTCCCATGCCACACGTTGCGGATTGTCAATCACCACGTCCCATGCCACACGTTGCAGATTGTCACTTGCCACGTCCCATGCCACACGTTGCAGATTGTCACTTGCCATGTCCCATGCCACACGTTGTGGATTGTCACTTGCCACGTCCCATGCCACACGTTGTGGATTGTCACTTGCCACGTCCCATGCCACACGTTGCAGATTGTCACTTGCCACGTCCCATGCCACACGTTGCGGATTGTCACTTGACTGCTATAATTGTCTGCTGTGTCCCAGTCAGAGTCAGGCTTATTTAACTGGTGACCCCCTGTCATCAGTGCTGGGCAGGGAGGAATGGGCTGGCTGCTGCCACTGGGAGAGCGATGGGAGCAGAGCGAACACAGGGCTCATCCTGAGCGGATGTGTCAGCGCTGCATCCCGCCCCAGGGGGGGCAGCAGAGAGATGATGTAATCTCTCTGCTGCCGCGGCTGCCTGTGCATTCAACAGTGTGGGCGTAACTGCGGGGATGCAGGGCGGCGCTGGGCGGTGAGAGATGATGTTATCTCTCTGCTCCACCGCCCGCTGGCTCCCTGATTGGCCAGCAGCCGCTCACAAACTGTCACTGAGCCGCACACAGCGGTTCACGTAACGGAGCCGCCCGTGCTCTCAGCTGTGGAGCCGCCCGCCGGCTCCCTGATTGGCCAGCACTGCAGCCGCTCACAAACTGTCACTGAGCCGCACACAGCTGTTCACTTCGGAGCCGCCCGTGCTCTCAGCTGTGGAGCCGTCCGCCGGCTCTCTCACCCACGGCGATGCCTGCCCTGCCCACCCACTCACCCACAATCTCGGAGGGGGCAATTGCCCTGTTGCCCCCCCCCCCTGGATCCGCCCCTAGCAGCCATGCAAAAGTATCAGTCACTCTTCTTGCTCAGAGATCAGAGTAGGGGTATCATGTTCTTTTATTCATGTTTATTGAAAACTTAAACTTCAATGGGTGCAGGTTAACCATGGGATACTCCAGCAACATTGATTAGTAAACCTAAGGACACCTATCTTCCTCTTAAAGATTCCTAGCGCATTCCTTGCAGCATAAAATGATGGGAGGGGCTACACCATGAGTAATATCCACTTCTAGTACAAGCTGACTATGAGCCTACAGGACCGCTGCAGCACACAGTCACTGGGATTTCACACACTGATCTGTGCTTACAAATGTCTCTGGATAGTTGGATGCATCCTTCCAATATCAGCCAGACATTTCTCCTATAAACTCTTCAGACCAGATCCCGAAAAGGAAATCCCTCTATCAGCTCCAGCAAAGTTCTCTTAGAATAAGTCCCCCAGCTAGCAAAGCTGGAACCTTGATGAGCAAATAAAGAAAACACAGCTGTATTGCCCCAAAAAGCAGCAGCCCTTCAGGCTGGAATCCTCTCCTCCTGGACAAAGACCTCACAGCTCCTGGCTTCAGACTGTTTATGCTCACTCCCAGCCACCATCTGGGCATCCTCCCCCAGGGATTGGCTTAGATAACATAAATATTTAGTTGCTGATTTGCTTAATCCAGCCCGCTATCTTCCAGAAGTATCCAGAAGGCAAGGTGGAGCAGCCAAACCCACAGCCTGTGAAACGAAGAGCAGACAAGAGCATTCGCCAACAGCTCTACTGATTACAGGAGAGCTAAGAACTAGATTTACCTAACCTAGCACCTATCTAGGAGGGTGCTACAGTAGTGCAATCAGGCGCAGTCTACATGAGAGTAATAACTTTGCTCTATATTCAAGAGCAGTGCAGCGTCATTGCTACCATCACAGAAAGTTGCATTAGGTAAACTTCACTGGTGGGCCCAACTGGTATTTGGGGGACTTTGCAAGTGGACTTAGGGCTCATGCTCATGCGCATGCACGGTGCCCTCTGAAAAGTGATCTGCATTGGATTTCTCTTTAAAGTGCATTTGACAGACAGTGAGGAGGCATTAAGTCACCTCCTCACCACCTTATTTAGCCCTGTAAGTTGCACAATACCATGCCGCAAACACGTACAATACAACGACTTGCAGGGTGGTTGCAGTGTGGCCCCATAAACTTGCATTGGTTACATTCAGCAGCTGTAACGTAAATGTGACATGCTGTTAAACTTTTTCAGCATTGAATCAAAAAGAGTACCAAATTTCAGCACAGGATGGATCTGTGGGAATTTTTTAGGTAAAGCAGTGCCACGTTCTAAATATCAGTATATTTGAATGAAAAGGCAGAAAAAATGGACTTTATAGGCACCAATCATAAAAATATATATAAATTTTATTAAACACATAATACAAAAAAAACAACATATTAAAACATGGCATGTTTTAATATGTTAGTTTTTTGTATTATGTGTTTAATAACATTTATATATATATTTTTATGATTGGTGCCTATAAAGTCAATTTTTTCTGCCTTTTCATTCAAATATACTAACTTTTATAGCAGCCTTGAAGCACAGTACAGCGACTGCATGCTCAGGTTTAGGTGGGCAGTTGGGGGGTGGAAAAACCAAGGCTTAACCACCTGATTTTATTGCTTCCTAGCTGCAAGTGGGAACAAAGCCGAAGAGAAAACAGTAAGTGCTGACACATTTATAATTAAATGCTGGAGCACATATACTTTTTCAACCAGTTTTCTTTGTTTATATATATATATATATATATATATGTATATATTTATACAGTATATATATATATATATATATATATATATATATATATATATTTATACAGTATATATATATATATATATATATATATATATATATATATATATACGCAGAGGCGGCCGGTCCATTAGGGGCACCGCCCCCCTAATCACCATGCGCCAGCCCCTAGTCTCCATGCGGGGCGCCGGATATATAGATTTCTACTAGGTCTTTTTTTTATTTTGAAGCACATGATTAGAGCCCAAAGTTCTAATTGGCTTCAAAAAAGTGTGGCTCTGCGCCCGAGCCTAGCCACTTCAACATTCGCTATTGTCTTCCTGCTTCTCCTCCTGGCCAATCAGGACAGGAAGAGAGGTCTTAAGACCTGATTCACCGGGAAGAGAAACTGGGGAAAGTCTCTCCCACAACCACAATGGGGTAAGTGTGGGGCTGGTAGGCCGGCAAGCGAGCAGGCGGGCTGGCGAGCGAACGGGGGGGTGGGGGGGGGTATGCTTGCCGCCCCCCCCAAAAAAAGTGAGCACCAGCCGCCACTGATATACGCAGACATTTTTTTTGCTGTTCAACCAGCAGGTCTATAAAAAACAAAACCTGACAAATCTCCCCTGCTGCACTATTGAATTCTAACAGCAGGGACTGTTTCCCAACCACCGCCACCATCAGAATACATTGATCAGTGCTTGCCGCCAAAAGCACTGATCCAATGCTAGTTTTCCAGCAGGACCATTCAACAGCACACACGTACTGAAATACGACCGTTTCCTGTTGAACCAGCTGAATTTTGATACGTGTATACCCTGCTTTAGTGTGGTATTTGGAGTGGTATTTCATGATATTATTAACTGAAGAATTAGTAAAAAAAAAAAATGATGTTGTTTGTAAAATTTGAGTAAACAGAAAAAAATCCTTATGAAATGACAATGTCTTCTTTTATAATAAACTGTAATGTGGAGATAAAAAGCAAAGGTAGGCAGGTAAAGGTAGCAACGTCAGTTTATTATCATACGCAATTAAAAAGAATTTCCATGACAAAGTTCCCCCTAAAAATAGGCTAATGAGAATAAAAATATTTTTTGTAGAGGAGATTAATGACTTTATTTGGAAGCCTATGTGACATTCATTGGAACACCATTGGGCTTCATAAAAATTGTGCAAGGAAGCAAAGAATGTGCAGCACCCAGAGCAACCAGTGATAATTCACACTATAGCGACCTGGTTTCAGTGAAGGCTAATGTTTCCTGAATACCTGTTAGGCCCCTTTCACACTGGGGCGGTGGGGGCGTCGGCGGTAAAACAGCGCTATTTTTAGCGCTGTTTTACCATCGTTTTTGCGGCTGTATTCGTCCGCTAGCGGTGCGGTTTTAACCCCCGCTGGCGGCCAAAAAAGGGTTAAAACCACTCGTACAGCGCAGCTATAGCCGTGGTATTGCCACGCTGTCCCATTGATTTCAAAGGGCAGGAGCGGTTTAGGAGCGGTGAACACACCGCTCCTTCACCGCTCCAATGATGCGGCTCGCAGGACTTTTTTTACCGTCCTGCCAGCGCACCGCTTCAGTGTGAAAGCCCCCGGTAATTGAATCAAAAAGTACCCTAGACTGTGATTGCAAGAGGGAAACAAATCAAACACAGAGATTTCTTTAATTTAGTCATTTTTGCAGTGTCTGGTGTGGATCCAGGTGACTTTTCCTTCAAGTTTTGCAAAACTGTACATGAAATACATGCTGTATTAGTCTCCAAACATTTCCTTATATATAAATGTCTCTTAACAATCCACAAGTCATCTGGCTTTAGTTTTAGATCCTTCCAAACTTTTAGGATCTGGAATTGGGGAGAAAACACATAAATGAGTTTGTCAAAAAACCTTAAAAGACCAGCAACATTCTCTGTGAGATCCGAATGGAGGACTTCAGCTGCTGAGACAAAATATAAGCAAGTGAGTAACACACTCCCAAACCAAATCCCATAGGGAGAGAGTCCAACATCCCCCTTAGGGGCTTGATAAAATATAAAAAAACATTCCGGCAAAAGTTTTCTAGTTTCTTACTCTACTTTGTCCGCTACATTGTAGACAGTAGGGAGTATAAAAATAAAACCTCAAAACTTCTAGTAAGGACTCTCCTATAAAAATGTTTACCTCTGTTACTCTCTGTAGAGTCTGCACTCTATACTTACAAACTACTTCTGAGAACACTTTTTACTGTGGCTTTTGCAGAAGCATTTGCCACTGGACATCCAGAAAACATGTCCATACAGACAAAATACATACTCGTAAGATCCTGACTTGGGCATCTGGATATATCTTTTTTTGTAATCTCTGGAAGGTGTATTCAGCTTTTGGTAACACCTTTGGTAACAGGTAAAACAAGAAGTGGTATGTTATAAAAACAACTGTGGAGAACCCTGGCTCTATCCCATGCTCATTTACTAAGGCAGTCATAACTGCTTGTGACTGATGACACGGTCCATGTGTAAAGCTGGAGGGAAAAGAGTGGCTGGCAGACATAAATGATCACCCTTTCCAAAGTCCTGTTTCATAAGAAGTTGCCCCCTGTGGACCACTTGTTCTTCTCGTTCTGGGGTCCTTAAAGTTTAATTATTAATCCCAGCTATACTGGGCCAGAACTCGGGTGGAATCTGTGAGTTGCACAGACCCATCAAGTGTCCGGGGCTGTAATGCAACATCCTTAGTCACCTAGTCTGCTTCCATGTGTGAGTTTTAAAGTTAATATGGCTACCTCAGCAAGAACCTGGAAGGCTGAAAACAGCCGATCAAATTAACTTAGCATGCTTGGTTGGTTTACCTGCCAAAGTAAAAATAAACTTCTGGCCCTTCAAATGGAACCAAAAGATCTCTATATCTCGACTATCTATATAAATATACACTCTTTTTAAATGTTCCAGCATTCACACATACACGAATATATCTCTCTTAATTCGCTTACTTTTTTCCCATTTGTACACAACACATGCATATCATTCTCTCACTTTCTTTTAACTCTTTAATATTTCCCTGCTTAAATTCTGCTTTCCTTATTTTGTTCAGATATTCTTTATATCTAGCTTCTGTGATCAGACAGGCAGCCACGGTGCTCATCCCATCTTCCCTCTCTGACAACATGACAACATATAAAGTATTCTGCTTTAACTCTCATTACTCTGTTTCTTGACTTTACTAGTTGTAGTGCCTGACCCCAAATTCATCCCACAACTTAACATGAAAATGTCCCTTTCCGTCTAGTGTTAATTGTCACCCTTGATCCATTCTGCTTACATAGATAGCTGTTTCTCTAGCTGTTTACTCCCTGTGGACCTTGGTAACCCAGTTACCCATTGTGGATCACTGTCCACTTTAACCATTAATCTAGGGGCTCAATATAGGTAGAACCGCACCTTCGGTTCATATATAGCGCTCCTCTTGCGCTGGGCATTTTTGAGGGTCTCTTACCCTTCATTCCCTTACTTAATTTAATGCCCATAATGACTGACCAGTCTTCTCTACATGTGCCTATACCCTCTTGGCTCTAAACTACTTTATCTAGCAGATGTGCACTACATATACGTGTGAACAGCACTATTCTTCCCTTTCTTATCTATAACACTCCGATGGACAGTAGACAGTGACAACATAACATATAACCACCAATAAATACAATTCAATTAAGGGGAGTAAAATAGGTACCCTTTGTCCTGAAAATGCCTTACTGATCAAGGAAGTCTGATAACTCAAATGTAAGCAAAAGGCTTACCTCAGCCGGCTGATTATCAGAAATTTCCGGATCGTTTCAAGCTCCTCGTTTCGGATTCTCAGGGTCACCTGTAAAGCCCCTCCTGGCTGGCTCGCCACGTGAGTTGGACATTTTGATGATAGGCAACTCCTATCCTCATATTGATTAGTGGTTCCAAATGAATAATAACTATTGCAGTAAGGAACAGACACAAAAGATACGCTCAACATCTTTCCAATTAACTGTTCTGCTTTATTATGATGCAATTCAAGGTTTTTATACACATGATTACGTAGGTATCACATTAATATTACAATTGTACGTTTATGGTAACAAGGGGCATTACATAGGCAGGCTAATTCTAATCAGGACTCGAAAGAATGTAAACATGTACTGAAAACATTATTAGTGCCGTGTGCACAGTGAGGGCAATGTGCAATACATACAAAATAGAAAACAATTATATACAGAACTTACAAATTTCCATTATAATTATATAATTTGTACAATGCAAACCATGGGTTAAATGCTGCTACCTTCAGGTGATTGGACACTGGCAAAAACTCTTTGTAGGGCTGCCATTAGAATGTCTCCATATAACTCCGTGAGGCTCCGTTTTTTTTTCCAGTGTCCTTAGGTGGTGGTGGTGAACCTGTTCTCTGGAGAAGTTATTAATACTATGCAGTTCATTGTGCAGATGATTTGGGTGTTCTTCACTTTATTGTGGCATCCACTGGCATTTTGACTCTAACACTTCTCAGTGAGCAATTTTAAAATTGCTGTTTTTTCACTCCTTTCTCCTCTTTTTAGAAGGATAAGGTAACTGCGTCACGCCATCAATATAGTGTATTTCCAACAGCCTCTTAAACTGAGAATGCATGCAGTAGGTTGCTGCTTTCCGATGGCTATCTTCTACAGAGACACAGCCACAAAAACTTGGTCAGTGCCTGAGTTATAGTGGCTCCTTCTCCGGGCATGCAATAATCTATCCAATCCATACTCCATTCCGTAGTATACAGAAAAGAAGAAAAGAAAAAAGTGCCACTAAGTGTAGTATTTAGGTGCAATTTAAAGTGGAGGGCCACCCTTAAAAAAAATTGCACCAAAAATCCTAAAAAAATAAAAAAAAACATTTGAAAAAAATTTTTTTTTAAACTTACCTGAACCCTTGTTGCTAGGCAGTCTTCCTAATCTGCCTGTTCCTATTCCGCGGCGTGTTCTGCTCCTAGCTGAGCGGCCTCATTGCCTTCTGGGAACTGTGTGTGTTCCCAGAAAACCATGGGGCCATTCACAGATCTCCGCGCCGCTGGCGCGTGCGCAGTAGAAAACTGGCAGTGAAGCCGCAAGGTTCCACTGCCTGTTTCCCTTACCTAGGATGGCGGTACCGGGACCCGAGAGCCGAGGCAAGCTCTGAGCAAGCTCTGAAGAAGCTTGTAACAAAGCGAAACATGTAAGCATGATATTATCATGGTATCCGTGATGAGGACACCGAAACCTCCATTCATCAACTTGATTCCCCCCCTCTATTTTTTCTCGGGCCGCTATCACGCACTGGAGACCGGCTACTGATGTAACCACCACGGGTGACATCGCAATGGGACATCTCTTGCAGTGATCCCCTGCTTTACTGGAGGATCCTTCCTCCCCTTCCCCCCAGACATGGACAACTGCATTAACTCCTGATGGAGGAAACTACCCTGCTATCCCTTATCTGGACTTCCCCACAGCGGCTGCGACGGTGACAGATTGACTACGGAGACCATGATTAGATGCCTGTGGCTGCGATCAGCTGTATACCTGAAGATATGGTGAGCTGTATCATGTTCCTATTATTGTTATAAGGAAATACCACCAGCATACTCTGCAAAGCATCCATGTGAAATCCCATTTCGATACAATCTGTCATTAGTCTGTGATCTCCAGCTACAGCGTGCATTTGCTAAATACAAAGAGTCTTTGAAACATGGTATCCACAGCGGATAAGTACCGAGGAACTTTCACACTTCACTAGCACTTTGTACGTTTAAATTCTTTCCCCTCCCTGGAACACTTGTCATGAACACTTATAAATTTCACGGAAGATAATGCCTTCCATCCAGATATAACCACCACTATTTTCCAGTGTTCATGGCCATTATTATCCTTTTCAATCGATCTGAGGATTGATCCTGGTTTGCCTGTGTATGTGTGTTTGTGAGGGATATGTAAGGTGCGATCAAGGAATGGTGGCCACCGGTGTCCTATTAAGACCTTAAGTCTTTTTAATATGTGTTGGAGATAGTTGTAATTTTTTCACCAAGTTTTTGTAATAGTTTTTCTAAATGGATAATCAATAAATGATCAATAGCTTTTCCACTGGTCTGTCCTCCTTGAAGAATTGCTTTGTGGTCTTCACAATTTTTTATGGTGATATGTTCAATTCAGAGGACAACCACCTCTAGAGGTCTCCAATATATTAATTTGGACACCCTAGACTGACGGTGGAACCGGATGATTCTCTAATGGGTGAGGCTACTATATTGGCTGTATCTGTTCACCCGAGGACACCGGAATCTATTGAGGATGAGCTCAGTTCCTTTTTCTTTTTCTTTATATTATACCTCCCCATATCAGCCTACTATGGGTCAGCTCCGCCCCCTCTGACCCCTGCAGGACCACCTTTTTACTAGTCCATAAAGGGCAGCTGTCGGACCAGCTCCACGTTCTTTTTTCGTCCTCGCTCCGGACGCCTTTTTAAAAAAACAAAAAAAACAAAACAAAATATAGGAGTGAAGATTTGGGTCGAATGATGTCCTGTCCGGGTTAAGCACAGAAGACCCCCCCAGATGGGCTGTAAATCTCCCAAGGTGGTGGGTTCCTGTGGTGCAGGGACATGTACCTTCAGTTTAAAGAACTGACTTTTGTGGCAGATGAGAAACAGGCAGGTGCTGTGGGTGAGTAGACTGGCTCTATGTGCACTGTTGTATGTAATTACCTTCCCTGGTGTCTAGCGGTCTGCTGGGCTATATAGTCCATCCCTCGTGTGCTGCAGCATGGCGCCGGGCCGGGCGGGTGACATCACAGCGGCTTCCCTTCTCGTTCGGTTGCCTAGCAACCGCCAGGGCGCTCTGTGCTGTCTCACGCCGCTGCCTGGACTTAAGGGCGCGGTCTCCCATGCTCTGGGCTTCCCTGCAGTTTCTCTCAGCGCTGCAGGGACTGGATGATGGCCTGGCTTATAATTCCCTGAAGGTCCAGATTTCTGCCCTTTCAGCAATGACGAACGCCAGGTGGGCATTGGATCCGGTCGTGGTCCGTTTTTTGAAGGCAGCCATTAAAATCAGGCCTCCCCTAAAGTCTTACTTTCCCAAATGGGACCTGACTCTGGTCTTGAAAGCATTGTTGGCTCCTCCTTTTGACCCGACATCATCCTGTTCTTTATTTCATTTAACATTGAGGACAGTATTCCTGACGGCAAGAGCCTCTGCTAGGAGAGTTTCTGAATTATGCACCTTTTCATCCAAAGAGCTCTTTTGTGTGATTTTTCCCAACAAGATTATTCTCAGACCAGTTCCGAGCTTTCTACCGAAGGTTTCTACTGCCTTTCACATGAATTGGGAGACTGTCCTGCCAGCCTTCACCGTAGATCAGTTCCAGGATGATTGGAATAGGCTAGACTTGGTCTCCTCTATTTCAGTTTACTTGGAGCGGACTGAGGAGTTTCGCAAGCAAGATCAACTGTTCATCTTTCCTATAGGACCTAAAAAAGGCATGGCGGCTCCACCTAGGATTGTCTCATCCTGGATTGTGAAGACCATCCAGATCGCTTACGAGTCCCTGGGCTTTCCCGCTCCTGCGGAGATCAGAGCGCATTCAACTAGGGGTATGGCAGCATCATGGGCAGCCTATGCAAAGGTGTCACCTGAGATTGTATGTAGAGCAGCAAGTTGGAGCGCGCCCAACACTTTCATCCAACATTATAGGCTAAATGTAGCCCTCTCTCCTGCGGAAATGTTTGGTTCTTCTGTTATTTCTGCGGCTGTCGGCCATTAAATTTGTTAGCAGCAGGACTCTCTCTGAGTTGTTTTATTATTTTCCCTCCCTTGTTTAAGGTTGCTTGGTACATCCCATAGTAAGCTGACATGGGGAGGTCCTGGAATAAGGAAAACTGTTGCCCATACTTTCCGTAATTTTCTCCCCATGTCAGTCGGGGATTCCCACCCTATTTTCCATTGCAAGGAAGGGTGTTTGAACATCAATCTGGTCCGACAGCCGCCCTTTATGGGCTAGAAAAAAGGTGGTCCTGGAGGGGTCAGAGGGGGCGGAGCTGACCCGTAGTAGGCTGATATGGGGAGGATCCAGGAAAGGAAAATTACGGTAAGTATGGGCAACAATTTTCCTTAATATATACAAATGCAAACAAATATATATATAAAAATATAGTAATATTAAGCAACTTAAAACTGTAGATATAGATGTTATTACTAGCATGTGGATGTTTTTTTAGCGTTGTAAAAGACCCTAAGGGGAGAATGTGTTGATTATTAAACATTCACTTTTGTTGATTTGTATTATATCATAAATATTAGGTACTCAGTTAAAACCTTCATTTACATATAAATATAATTAAACATGATTAAAATATGAATTGCAATTTATATTAAGATAGAAATAACACTAAAAAATAATTAATTACTTGATAGCACTATGCATTAATTACTACTAAATCAATATGGGATATGGTTTTATCCAGATCAGTTTACTTACTGATATCGAGGTCCCGACCACCCCCAAATATAGTACAATTTTATGTGTATGTATAAGGATAATTCCTGTAAGTTAGAAAAAAGAAGTGAAAAACTGGTCACAGGGCATTTATATTATATTTTACGTTTTTGTATATGTATATACACGTTATCATATAATGGTATTTACATTTAACTCTTCATTTAACCCTGCACAAGAGAGGGTATCGAAAGTAAATATCCAGAAGGTCTCCCTTTGGCAGAGCTTGTGAAAATGCTCTGCTTTGGGGAGATCCCTGGACATGGCCTCCACTATCCACACCTGTAGCCCTTTAGTGGATTTAATGTGGAAATTCAGAAAGTGTCGTGGAACACTATGTTCATCATTCCCTTTTTCTATATACCAGCGATGATCTCCAAACCTCTGGCGTAATGGTCTAATGGTGCGACCTATGTAATATAGGCCACGTGGGTAGGTAAGACAGTATACTACAAAATCTGTAGAGCAGCAGAAAAAATCCTTAATGCTATAAGTTTTTCCTTTTATGACATATTGTTGTTTGCCATGCTCTACAAATTTGCATGTTTTACATAGTGCCTTTCGACATTGGTACATGCCTGTTAGAGGGAGTAAACAGAGTGTGATATTGATTTTTTGTGTTTTTAATTTGTACGGTGCTATTTTCTGTTTAAGGTTAGGTGCTCTCCTATATGTTATTTTAGGTTTGTTTTGTAAACTGTTTTGCAGATGTGGGTCTGATAACAGTATATTCCAATGTTTTTGCACAATAGATTCCATTTTGCAAAGTTTACTATGGAATTGAGTACTGAACCTAACAGACATGTCATTTTCTTGGTTGCTTCTACCTGTGGGTTTATTATGTAAGTATCGATCATAAGCAGATTCTACCAAGTCATCTGGGTATCCTTTGTCCTTAAATTTTTTCTTAAGAAACCAGGCTCTGTTCCTTATAGTCATCATTATTTGTGCAATTTTGCCTGAGGCGACAAAATTGACCTTTTGGGATATTGTTTTTCCATGTTGGGTGATGACAGCTGCTATAATGTAGGAACAAATTGCCAGCTGTGGGGTTTGTATGAATTTTGGCATGAATAGTCTGATCCGTATGATACAATTCGAGGTCTAAGAAGACCAGACTGACTGAATCCATCAGAGAGGCTTAATGCATTGTTATTACAAAAAGAGACAAAGTCTTGTACTAAAGATAAAGGGCCATCCCTAATACTATCGTCTATAAAACGAACATAATAGACGATATTGGCTACAAAGGGGTTGTTGTGCCAAATGTGGTTTTCTTTCCAATAGGCCATGGTGAGATTTGCATAGGATGGAGCAAAGTTTGCCCCCATGGCTGTGCCGTGGACCTGCAGATAAAATTTTTCATTGAATAAAAAAATAGTTGTGCGTTAAACAAAAGGTAGTAGCTTCAATAATGAAGGCTAATTGTTTAGAGTGTAACAAGGGACCTAGAGATAGAAAGTATTGAAAGGCCCTTAGTCCTATTTCATGAGGGATGGACGTATACAAGGAGCATACGTCCAACAAAATCCAGTGGTAACTTGGCTGCTAAATGTGATGCTGAAGTTGGTCCAATAGATCTGTACGTCATACATAATATATGAATGTTGGTTTTGTGCTAATGGTTGGAGGAAAGTGTCAATATATTTCGACTGGCCGCTAGTGATGCTATCCATAGCGGCCACTATTGGCCTGCCTGGGGGTGGGGGTGGGGAGATTGTTTTTTATGGATTTTGGGTAAGTGGTAAAAATATAGGGTCTTAGGAAATTTGTTGATTAGGAAGGAGACCTCAGCTTTACTCAGAACTCCTTCTGAGTGGGCTTGCTTGATTAGACTTTCAGATTCTGATTTAAATACTGATAGGGGATTCTCACTTAGTGTTATGTACATTTTTGTTTCAGACAATAGTCTGTAGGCCTCAGCTAGGTAATCTGTAATACAATACCTCCCCCTTTGTCTGCTGGTTTGATGATAATGCTAGAGTCGTCCATCAGAATTTTTAAGGTTTGGGTTTTCTTTTAGAGTGAGGTTACAAGGTATATATTGTTGACTTTGCCAAGATTGTGAGCACAGTTTAGAGAAGTTTGCATAAACCAATCTATAGAAGGCTTCTAAAAATGGGCCTTTACTCTGTGATGGATAAAAAACTGATTGGGGTTTCAAAGTAGTGTTGGAAATAGCCGGTGAAGGGTCTATATGCTGGGTCAATAGAGAAAGGTCTATATCTCTCAAGTTGCTGAATGGATCATCATCTATAACAGTATAGAGTTCTTCTAGTATTTCTAGCATCTTTTTTATCTTGTTCTGAAATAGCTTCTAAAATGGTGGTATTATCAATAGTGGCTATATTTTTCTTGGTAGATTGAATATGATAAAATCTTTTTAATGTGAGGTTTCTAATGAATTTATTTAAATCTATATATAATGAAAAAAGGTTTGAAGAAAAACTAGGAGAGAAACTAAGTCCTCGACCAAGAAGGCTTGTTTCATGTGAGGATAGGTTGTGTGATGAAAGGTTAAAAACCATATAGTCTCTGTTGTTTGCTCTTTGGCTTTGGTATTTTGTTTTTTCCCCACACCCCCTACAACCCCTGCGGTTTATTTTCTTTTTAGGTTGTATGGACGGGGGGGTGGGGGGGTACTCAAGACTAAAAAAAGGGAAGGTATCTCGGGGGGGGGGGGGGGGGGGTGTTGATTAGTTTTGGAAGAATTGGTTGCTTTTCTGCTTCCATTTTTAGGCTCCATAGTTTTTTGACTTTTGCGAAGCTGTGCTTTCTTGGGAGTAATTTTGTTGTGACCTCGTGGGTGTAAAGGTGTAGGATGGATATCAGTGGGCATAGGTGGTTTACAGCTGATGAGCGGTTTTATGGTCTGTGGTTGACCAGTATAGTGTTTATTCCAAGAGAAGACTGTTGTAATTATAGTCATCCAAATCTTTGTGAAATGTACTCAATTTTGTACAAATGAGGGTGTCTTTCCTTGTATTTGGTATTTTTCTTTAGGGTCGTTAACCATGTGATGGGAATATTTAAAAAAAAAATCAGTGATTGCTAATATAAGTAGTTGTATCTGGTGTATAAGTTGCTCAAATTTATTCTCCTCTGGGTAATTATAACTTCTATCCATTTGTTGGTACAATATTCTGATATACCTGCCCATATTTTAGATTGATCTTTATCTAGAAATGAGCAATTGTTTAATATTCAATCCTCTCGGGGTAATTTTGGCCTCTAAGTATTTTTTTAGAAAAAATTCATCCCACCACTGCTGGTTGGTAGTGTGTGTGAGTCTTTCCAGTTTTTTGAATTTACCACAGAGCTTATACCTATCAGGTCCTTTAAGTATACATTCAGAGGAAAATAGATTCTCTGGTAGTTCTGTATAGATATCCTCTAATGTGTCATATTTAGAGGATTCTATAGCAAGTAATAACTCCATCATGGATAAAGACTATATCCATAATTTGTATATGTATGGTAAAATGGTCCATTCTGTAGTATCCCACTGGGAATCCCCTCACTAGCAATAGCGAATCACAGATGCAAGGGAACTGGCACAAAAGAGCATGTGTTCTGCTGCGGGCTACAGGAAACACAGAACACCGCTGATCTCTTGTCTCGGAGCAATGTCCCATATTGACGCTGCTCCCCCATCTGACTCTGGCTCCCTCTGAGACACGCACCATGTGGCTTGTCTGAAAAATGCAGGTTTTTCTGCCACTATGTTGGATTTTTGTGAAAACTTTTTGCAACTTTGGTTTTCAGTGGGCAAAAATGCTACATGTCCCCTTTCCCACCTGACCCTGTATAGGACTCAAAAGCAGAACCTCCTTCACTTGAAGATATGGACGAAACTATTGAGGATATTGAATTTGTAGCAGAAGTAGAAGAGGATGTTCCTTCCCCTGAAGCTTATGTGGTAAATGATGTTCTGGGGAATTTAACTCAGTTGTAGTAGCAATTTTAGCAAGCCCATATTAGTCAAGACTGTGCTGTAGGGTTTATCAGTTCAATTTTATTAAATGAAAGTCCAACATTAAGTAGTTGCCCAAACACAGGAGGGTTTTTTTACCATCAAAAACAGATACTGTGAAAAAAATACCAAGCCTCTTGGCTTCCTCTCATTAGCAGCATCATTGCTTAGGCCTTAAACCTTGGCCTTAGGCTTTTGGTGGTCCCTCAGAACATCTTATATAGTACCTCTGTGTTCCTTTGCCCCTTTCTCAGCTCACCCAGCTTTCTTTGCTCTCTGAGCTCTCCAGGCTCTTTTTAGTTGCAGCTTGCTGCTGCATGGGCCCACACCTTAGCCTCTCTGAAGGGAATCCTCTGACAACCTGGGTTCTTTCAGTCCTCTGGACTTGTTTAGTTGATTCGACTCTCATAGTCCTCTGGTTATAAGGAACTTCCTGTCTCCAGCATGGAGTACTGTCTCCTGAGTAGAGCGCACCTGTCTCCTAATAGGAGCTCTGAGCTGTGTCCAAGCCTGTCATTATAAAGATTGTGTGCACCTGTACACACACCTTTCTGGTCTTTAGCATGACCTGGTAACTGCGTTGAAGACTACTTCCTTCCCAAGGTTCTTTGAAGTCTCCAAACCTGAAACCAATCTGGGAATACCAAAACTCTGAGAAAGTTGTAAACACACTTTTCTCCGCTCATAACCAATATTCCAGAGCCTCACACTTTGCATTCATGCAAACCCTGTGTCACTATTGCCTGTCTTACACAGTGGCAGGGACTGTCTTCGGTACAAACTATGGCTTTGCATCATATGCTTTCCACTTTGCACTCACTGATTGATTCGGTAATCGCTAGTCTTTGTCGAACAGCACCAGATTCTCCACAGACAAAACAGACCCCTAGGGGAAAAAGAGACAGAAAAAGTCTAAAAGACTCTTTCCGTGCACACACATGAGGATTGGCTGTGCCCTGTAGATGTTTAATATCCTTTTCTCAGCTGGTCTAATCTGGTAGTGGATCCTGCTAGTACTCACTTAATAAGTTTGTTGCAGCCATCTTAAAGGCCTTATTTGCTCTTGCAGGTCCAGCCCTATAGCTAGCAATTACTACCATGTCTATTTGCCACCTTATTAGTAGCTATTTGAGATGCATGAACACAGACCAGGAACACATGAACAGAAACCAGGAACCTATTTCGAAGACCCTGTTCTCATATAACAATTACAGTTGATGCCTTTATCTCTATTATATTGTGTTGATGCTCTTGAGACTTTCATATCTCTGTGCACATATGCGGGATTTGGGCTAAAAACTTGGTCTACTGAACATGCTTGCAAGAAACATCCTCTGGGTATGCCTTTTTATAGTAAAAGCCTCTTAAAAATCCCTTAAAAAAAAAAATTAAGTAAGTAAGTGGGGGAAAGGTACTCCTACCCTACAAGAAAAAGCCTAAGTCTAGTCCTCTTAGGACTTTTACCCCTACTCAAAGAAAATGCATTGTACATTATCCCTAAGCATCAACCTCTATACCAAGGTTTAGCATATTCTTTCCTCACAAGGCCTGGGTTACCAAACTCAGAAAGCCTTCCCAGAAGCCTTCCTCCAAATGAAGGGGCACCCCTACTCCCTACTGCTCAGGTCTGGATCCAAAACACCCCAGATTTTTGGGCCCAATCTGTCATTTCAAAGGGGTACGACATAGAGTTTCCATCCCTGCCCCATCCTTGTTTTTTTCCTTCCAGCTTGCTTTTTTCCTGCTAGCTTCAGACAAAAAAGGCAAATTTCATAGCAGGTTTGCACAAATTTCAGGCACAAGGGGTAGTTATACCAAATCCTTCACAGGAATGGTCTTATGGTTTCTATTCAAACCTATTTCCAGTCCCAAAACCAAATGGGGGCATCTGACAAATATTGAACTTAAAATCTCTAAACAGATTTCTTTGTGTGCCAAACATACGAATGGAATCTATAAGATCTGTCATTGCTTCTTGTAGACAAGGGCAGATTTCTTACATAGGTATTTATACAAGATGCCTATCTCCATATTCCCATTTTTCCATCACATTACACTTCTTGCATTTTGCTGTGGAAGTACAGCACTTCCAGTTTGGGGCACAGCCATTTGGGCTCCCTTTTGCATCCCGAGTGTTCACAAAAGTTTTGCCTTGCAAGTGCATATTAATCCTGTTCAAATCGGTCCCTTGGTTGCTAAGCAGTGTAGTTGAACAGTTACTCCCCACTCTCCAAAAACACTGCTAGAAAGGAGAAGGATTTATGAGTGAAAGCACTGGTCTCTGGCAGCAGGGGCCGCCCTGGAGACCAGTGTTGTCATTTACAGGATATCACAGCCTATGGTACTGTGTGAGCTAAGTGTGACTGCTTGTAAACAATAGAAAGCCCCACAGTGCTGAGTGATATTTCATACACTGCACTGACCCAACATTGCTGATTATTCAGTCATAAAAGTGAAAGACCGCACAATGCCACAGCAGGCAATGGCGTATTATCCACAGGCTCAATGTGAGTGGTGCACAAGGGCACTGAGGGGTGTGGGGCCCACTGTGCTTGACAGACAATGCACCCATGGAGGGAACTGTAATTCCAAAAAATGACAGCCATGCGGC
Organism: Aquarana catesbeiana; assembly: GCF_042186555.1. NCBI lineage: Eukaryota > Metazoa > Chordata > Amphibia > Anura > Ranidae > Aquarana > Aquarana catesbeiana. The sequence goes on along the minus strand of NC_133327.1, from coordinate 398,692,800 downwards.
TTGCCCCTTGAATTTCGAATGCACTGCAGCTGTGCCTGTGACTGCCAGCTGCCTGTGCTGCTGCTCATGTTCTCACTGCCTGTGTCTCTGGTGCCTGTTGTTGTTCAGGATTTGCAGGCAGCTGTTACACCTGGGGATGGGTTCGGCATCAATGGGGGCAGGATGCTAATATCTTCCTGAGCCCAGGAGGAAGGAAATTTCACTGAGGTCCATTGGGGAGGTGGGGGGATTTGATTTTGCTGGGGAACAAACTAACTGACTGTACTTGGTACTGGGGGACAGACTGACCTTGGGAGGGGGTGATTGTGATGTGGGAACAGACTGCCCTTGGGTTGGTGATTGTGCTGGGGGACAGACTGATCTGGGGACAGTGATTGTTCTGGGGGACAGACTGTCATGGAGGGGTGATTGTGCTGGGGGCAGACTAATTGTAATTGGGGAAAGATTGACTTAGGGGGAGGGTGCAGTGATAGTGCTGGGGGACAGACTGACCTTGGGGGAATAACTGTACTGGAGGACAGACTGACCTGGGGGGATGATTGTACTGGAGGACAGGAGGACAGACGGACTTTGGGATATTGTACTGAAGGACAGACTGACCTCAGTGAAATTTCCTTCCTCCTGAGCTCAGGAAGATATTAGCATCCTGCCCCCATTGATGCCGAACCAGTCCCCAGATGTAACATCTGCCTATAGATCCTGAATAACAACAGGCATCAGAGACACAGGCAGTGGGAACATGAGCAGCAGGACACAGGCAGCTGGCAGTCACAGGCACAGCTTGTACTGCAGGACAGACTGACCTGGGGGGGGGGGGGGGGATTGTACTGGGGGGACAGACTGACCTGGCTGGAAAATTTACTAGGGTACAGACTGACCTGGGGGGGAAATTTACTGGGGTATAAACTGACCTGGGGATGAATTTACTGGGTGACAGTCTATCCCTCAGTACAATCATCCCTCTCCCGGTCAGTCTGTCCCCCAGTACAGTCAGTGTGTCCCCCAGTACTGGGGTGGGGGATTGTACTGGGGGACAGACTAACCTGGGGAGGAATGACTGTACTTGAGGATAGACTGGACTGGGGGATGATTGTGCTGGGAGCTGGGAGACAGACTGATCTGATGGGGGGTAATTGTACTAGAGGACAAACTGACCTGGGGGGAAGGGATTGTACTGGAAGATAGACTGATCTGAGGGAGATTGTACTGGGGGACAGACTGACGTGGCGGGGGGGAATGTACTGGGGAACAGACTGACCTGGGGGAAAATTGTACTGAGGAACAGACTGACCAGGGCTGGGGGGGGGGTGTGATTATACTGGAGGACTAATAATGTCCTAATTACCTCATTTGTTTGGATGGAGGAATCTGTATTTTTTATAATCATCTATGGCCAGCCTAACAGAGTCGTGCACTATATTGTACATTACTGACTCCTGCCCTCATACACTATGCTGTACATTACAGACCCTTGCCCTTTATACACTATATGGTACATTACAGGCTCCTGCACTATGTACACTATATTATACATTACATACTTCTCACCAAAGTGTTCTTTTGTCTTAACAGTTGCTGTTTGCTAAGCAGTTCCTGACTATGCGAATGAAGTTCCTCTGTAAGGTAGGGACAGACAAAGTATTAGCTCTCTGCCTATCTTCCGTGTGCACAAAATCATAAGCAAGTGCAGAGTTTGAATTTTTTAATCAAATGATTGTGTTACAGTATATACATGTCTGTGTGACTGTTATGTGTGGAAAAGAAATCTAAGCATATTTATGGGTACATGAAGGCTTTAGTTTTATTTAGCCATGCCTGTTTAAGCCCCTCCCACTCTTAATGCAGTTTGGCCACATCCACTGTTTGCCATGATGCGCTGCACATGCCATATTGCTGCTCTACTTGAAGTGCTCAAAAGTGCCCCAAGTATTTTACAATCCTAGTAAAACCCCTGCACAATAACAGATCACACAACGCTGGGTGATTTGTATCTTTTATGAATGAACTATCAATGCTGCTTGTTCAAAACGGTATTCATAATACTAAAAGATCACTCTGTGTGATCTGCTTGCGGTTGCTTTTGAGCAAGCAGGTCATAAACAGATACATTTTACAGAACCACAGCTCTGAGTGATCTTTTACTATTATGAATGAACTAGCAACACTAACTGTTCATTCATAAAAAATGACTGATCACTTAGTTTGGCAAGGGGGGTGGGAGCTCTGTGCTGGCTGTACCTCCCCCTACAGGAATGCCCAAAATTTGGGCATCAGAATGGGGTGAATTACAGCCATCTTCAAAAGGAGCTTTAAGGGGACAATGGGACCACAGATCATAACTGGTATGCTATGTCAACCGACCGCCCCCTCCGGGGAATTAAATACAATTTTCATTTTTTTTCTTTAACCACTTCTGGACCACCCTATAGCAGATATACAGCTATAGGGCGGTCCTCCTGTGCAAAATCTCATGCATATATGTGATTCTGCACTTCTGCCTAGAGGAAGTGCCGCTAGCAGGCTGCTTCTGTTGGGATTACTCACAGCAGAAGCCAATCTGCGAGTGCTGGACACTGGATGTCTGCCGGCACCCACCGATCATGGGGCAGAGACATAGAATGGAGCTCTGCCTATGTAAACAAGGCAGAGCTTCGTTCTGATAGGGGGGAAATAATGGATTTTGTGTCCCTGCAAGGCAGAGAAAAAAATCCATCACTTTGCTTAGTGAAAGCAGCACATACAGTACACAAAAACACTGGCTAAGCACACAGTTAACCCTTTGATCGCCCTAGATGTTTAACCCTTTTCCAGCCAGTGTCATTAGTTCAGTGCATATTTTTAGCACCGACCACTGTATTAGTGTCACTGGTTCCCACAAACTGTCAAAAGTGTCAGTCAATGTCCGATTGTCTGCTGCATCATCACAGTGCCACTATAAGTTGCTGATCGCCGCCATTACTAGTATAAAAATGAATAATCAAATAAAAATTCCAGCATATATAACATAGTTTGTAGATGCAACATCGTTTGCGCAAACCAATCAATATACGCTTATTGCGATTTTTTTTTTTACCAAAAATATGTAGCAGAATACATATTGGTCTAAATTCATGAAGAAATTCGATTTTTTACATTTTTTTTATTGAATATGTTTTATAGCAGAAAGTAAAAAACATTGTTTTTTTTTTTCAAAATTGTCGGTATTTTTTTTGTTTATAGTGCATAAAATAAAAAACACAAAAGAAAGCTCAATTTGTGGGAAAAAAATGACATACATTTTATTTGGGTACAGTGTCGCATGACCGTGCAATTGTCAGTTAAAGTAACGCAGTGCCGTATCGCAGAAAATGGCCTGGCCAGGAAGGGGGTAAGTCTTACAGAGGTCAAGTGGTTAATTATTGTAGCTTGTTGCACATTAGTTAGCTCACAGGGCACTGTCCCTGCCACAAAAGGGCCAGTTGGTTGTTTTTGCCCCCCAGTCCAAATGTTTTATCCTGTTCAGTGCTCCAGTGTATAATGATTCACTAACCAGTACATCTCCAAACTTCCGGACATGGCTGAAGTAAGCAGGTGGTGTGAGAGATCACCTTTACTGGTTCAGAATAAAGTACAGGTACTTTTTCCTAGGAACACAAGTAAGCTGTATTCGTAACTTTTAAGGGAAATTCTATGTGTCATACAGGAAGCATTTTCAGTAAATAATCAGAAAAGAGAAGGTGGGGCACTGAGTCAAAGGGTGTAAGTTTTGTCTGACTACCGGCTTCATTAATCACTTAGGAAATCCAGGATCTTTGCCTATTGTAAATCTTATATTTGCATCCCCTATTTAGAGCCACTCTCCACTTTTTTTAGCCCCTCTCTCTAGTGATTGCTCATTTTTAAATTTTTGGCACAAACATACCTTTTTTTAGTTGGGTAAGGTTGCAGTAATGTAACTTCTGTAGGGCATTTCCTTGTCTATTAAAGCAGTTGTAAACTGCTGCACTTTCTTTTTTTTTTTTTCTTAACTGCAAGGCAAAGGCATATTGAGCTAGTATGCGTCGCATACTAGCACATTGTGTGAAACTTACCGCAAAACGAAGCCTTCCAGCGATGCAATGTCATCGCTGAAGACAGCGTCCATCTTCACCAGTCTTCCTTCCAGGTTCGTGGACTCCAGCTCTGTGACTGGCCGGAGCCACGATTATATCACTCCTACGTATGCGCGTGGGAGCCACCGGTCACGGTACAGGGCTCTGAAGAAACGGCATGGGTGGTTGTTCCTTCAGAGCGCATGCATCAGTGATTTCACTGGCTGCATGTACAGTAAATATCTCCTAAACGGTGCACGTTTAAGAGATATCTACACTGCCTATGGTTAAGCCTTATTATAGGCATACCTATAGGCTACTTTCACACTGAGGCGCATTATAGGCGCTACAGTGCTAAAAATAGTGCTTGCATAGCGCCTGTAAAGAGCCTCTCCTTTCTCTCCATTGTGAAAGCCCGAGGGCTTTCACACTGGAGCGGTGCGCTTGCAGGATGGTAAAAAAAAGTCCTGCAAGCCGCATCTTTGCAGAGCTGTAGGAGTGGTGTATATGAAAATGACCATCAGTCCTCCTTATACGTGAATAACAAATCAATGTGTAAAGCATATAAATTATAATGAATCAACAATATAAAAATGAATAACAAATAAGTAATCCATCAAAAGTGCATTCTTCATGTGCAACAGTGAAGAAAATTTGTATGCAAGTCCATGTGTGAACAACAAAATGAATCACCCAGGTGATTATTAAAATTCAATTGAGGTCCTGCTGGATAAGGACAAAGTGCTTGGTCCACCACCACATATACAGAGACTGGCCGCTTACCAGAAACTCATGAACCCCACTACAGAGGGTCAGAGTGAGCTGTTTGAACTACTTGCTCCGGACCACCACTGAAAGACCGAACAAAGGCACTGGGATGGAACATCAGGGGCCTTGATATATGATGGAATGATTCACAATTGCGGGACGTCAAACTCTCGGCAGAGTGGTTGTAATATAAACGGAAAAAAGCTCCAATAGTGTAAAATCATATGGCTTTATTAAATCAAAAAAGTAAACACTCACATGTAAAATTTAAAGTTGAGTGCCTAGAAAGAAGTCTGGAGTGCCGGCCGGAAGCTTACAGACAGCCCGTCCTGCTGGTAACACAACAGCGGTGGGAGGTGACGCGAACACGTGTTCAATGTACAAACTTTGTATTTTTAATGGAACCAATTTGATTTAGACTTCCTGTTGCAAAAGTAGCCATCTTTTGAACCCTGGTAGCAATACTGGGTTCTTTTCTATATGCTAGCCTAGTGTTGATAGGTACCTGCTCCCACTTTTGCTCAGATCGCCTAGGCGGAAGTTCACTTTCCCCTCTGGCACAAGTCCCAGATGGCTGCGGGACTATTCAAAGGACTTGGCGTGGCTCACACGTGTGCAGTGGGAAGCCGCAAGGAGTTACAGCCAGCTTCTCACTGTAAACATGATGGCACCAGAGACCCAAGGGATGGTGAATAACCAGCCTGGGCGAGGACATTACTGGATCCCTGGACATGTAAGTGTGTTTTTAGTAAAAGTTAGCAGCTACATTATTTGTAGTTGCTGACTTTTATTTTTTTTCTCTCTAGGTTACATTGCAGCTTAACAATTATTAGATGTGGTGGCTGCATTGGTTTTCCTTTTTTAGGGTTTTTTTCCCTCTGTTTCCACCTAATGATCTGGCCAATAACACTCCTCCTGTATTAGAGAGCCCCAATCTCGATGAATGAGCACAAAGGCACCTTTGGACAGCAGCGTTGGCAGTTTGGGCTTAGAGGAGTGTTATACAGTATCTCACAAATGTGAGTATACCCCTTCCATTTTTGTAAATATTTTATTATATCTTTTCATGTGACAACACTGAAGAAATGACACTTTCCTACAATGTAAATTAGTGAGTGTACAGCTTGTATAACAGTGTAAATTTGCTGTCCCCTCAAAATAACTCAACACACAGCCATTAATGTCTAAACCACTTGCTTCCAAAAGTGGGCACACCCCTAAGTGAAAATGTCCAAATTGGGCAAAAATGAGCCATTTTCACTCCCCAGTGTCCTGTGACTCGTTAGTGTTACAAGATCTCAGGTGTGAATGGAGAGCAGGTGTGTTAAATTTGGTGATTTTGCTCTCACTCTCCCATACTGGTCACTGGGAGCTCAACACTGAACCTCATGGCAAAAAATTCTTTTAGGATCTAAAAAAAAGAATTGTTGCTCTACATAAAGATGGCCTAGGCTATAAGAAAATTGCCAAGACCCTGAAACTGAGCTGCAGCATGGTTGTCAAGACCATACAGCGGTTCAACAGGACGGTTTTCACTCAGAACAGGCCTTGACATGGTCCACCAAAGAAGTTGAGTGCACATGCTCAGTGTCATATCCAGAGGCTGTCTTTGGGAAATAGACGTATGAATGTTGCCAGCATTGCTGAAGAGGTTGAGTTGGAAGGGGTGGGGGGTCAGCTTGTCAGTGCTCAGACCATACGCCACACGCTGCATCAAATTGGTCTGCATGGCTGTCGTCAAGAAAGGAAGCCTCTTCTAAGAATGATGCACAAGAAAGCCCACAAACAGTTTGCTGAGGACAAGCAGACTAAGGACATGGATTACTGGAACCATGTCCTGTGGTCTGCTGAGACCAAAATGAACTTATTTGGTTCAGATGGTGTCAAGCGTATGTGGTGGTAACCAGGTGAGGAGTACAAAGACAAGTGTGTCTTGCCTACAGTCAAGCATGGTGGTGGGAGTGTCATGGTCTGGGGCTGCATGAGTGCTGCCGGCACTGAGGAGCTACAGTTCATTGAGGGAACCATGAATGCCAACATGTACTGTGACATACTGAAGCAGAGCATGATCCCCTCCCTTCGGAGTCTGGGCCGCAGGGCAGTATCCCAAAATGATAACGACCCCAAACACATCTCCAAGATGACCACTGCCTTTCTAAAGAAGCTGAGGGTAAAGGTGATGGACTGGCCAAGCATGTCTCTAGACCTAAACCCTATTGAGCATTTGTGGGGCATCGTTAAACGGAAGGTGGAGGAACGCAAGGTCTCTAACATCCACCAGCTCCGTGATGTCATCATGGAGGAGTAGAAGAGGACTGCAGTCAACCTGTGAAGCTCTGGTGAACTCCATGCCCAAAAGGGTTAAGGCAGTGTTGGAAAATAATGGTGGCCACACAAAATATTGACACTTTGGGCCCAATTTGGACATTTTCACTTAGGGGTGTATTCACTTTTTTTGCCAGCGGTTTAGACATTAATGACTGGGTGTTGAGTTATTTTGAGGGGGCAACAAATTTACACTGTTATACAAGCTGTAAACTCACTACTTTACATTGTAGCAAAGTGTCATTTCTTCGTGTTGTCACATGGAAAGATATAATAAAATATTTACAAAAATGTGAGGGGTGTACTAGCAGATTAACTAGCAGACACTAACAAATTGAAGGCAAACTCCAGCTCTAACTTTCTAATCAGTTACAGCAAACAGTTTTTTTGCTTTTATGATAAAGGTTTTATATGAATAAAAATCTGATCATTATAAGCACCCCTATCAGTGGTATATGGCTTGTCTCATCCCTGTAATTGATACATCAGCAAGAGAGCTTGTTCTTTTGAAAAACAACAGACTTACTGGCTGGATCACCAGATGAAAACAGAAGAAAGGAAGACTAAAAAAGAAAACGAACGCAGCCATCACATCTATGAAATATAAAAAATATTGGATTTTGGGTTTAATACTGATTGGCTGGCTGCTAACTTCCAACATAAAATTTTAATAAAGCTCATCTCTCTTTAGTGTTTGGTGTCATTTCTGTCTGCTGCCTCCTTCTTGTTATCTGCATGAGTCACTGACAAGTTTTCCTGACACCAAAAGGTGATTTACTAGAACTGGCGCACACAGAATCTGGTGCAACTGTAAAAAGTAAGCAGAAACTGTGAAAATTGTAATTGCCTCATCAGTTAGGTATACAGGGAAACTCCAGCAGCTTGTGAAATAGAATAGCCACCAAATACATGGAGCTGGTTGACAGACTATATCAAAATATAAAATAACATGTTTGGGTGGACTATTCCTTAAAACAGAACTTCACCCTAAAGGGGAAGTTCCACTTTAAGGCCTTCCTGGCTTCTCTTTGACATTGGGCACATTTTTTTTTCTTGGGGGGGGGGGGTAGGTACCTCCCTCCCTTCCCACAGTCTTCTGGGTCATGTCACAGGTCCCAGAAGACTGCGGGACCATTCTCAATTGCACAGCGTGGCTTGTGTATGTGCGGTGGCCAGCCGGCCGTGCAGCCGCAAGCTGTCACAGTTGGCTGCCCACAGTTAATATGCCTGTGCCAGGGACTGGAGACCAGAGAAGAAACCAACCCGGGTCAGGACAGCACTGGATCCTGGGACAGGTGAGTGTCTGTTTATTAAAAGTCAGCAGCTACAATTTATGTAGCTGCTGACTTTTACTTTTTAGAAATATGACTGGAGCTCCTCTTTAAAACTTGTGTATGAGTGAATCTGCTTCTACATTTATATAACAGTTTTCGGTACACTGGATACATTAGAATCACAGAGGTTATTCCCCATTGCCAAGCTATCCAACCAACATCCCAACACATTCATATCAAATAAGAATGCATTATGACACAGAGGGGGGAGATTTTATAAAACTGGAGCATCCACAATCTATTTCAGCTGTGCATGGTAGTCAATCAGCTTCCAACTTCAGCTTGTTCAATCAACCTCTTCCTGGTAGCACTATTGCCAAAAGACAGCTACAGCGCAGGCTCACATTGCTGGGAGGGCATCTATGGACGTCCTCCTGTGATCACGCTGCCCGTGCGCCCCCCTGTAGCATGTATCGATAGGGATCTGTGATTGCTGTGTCCTTAGGACACAGCTGATCACAGATCGGGGTAAAGAGCCAATCACATCATCTCTTTACCATGTGACCAGCTGTGTCCAATCACAGCTGATCACAGTGTAAACAGGATTTGCAGGTTATTGGCAATCCTTTCCTCATGCTGACAGCCAATAACTGGCAAATCCACACAGGGGACATCTACACTGATAATCAGGGCAATGATCATCAGTGTCCTGATGATCAGTGCAGCCCCAACAGCGTCCACAAATGCTGGCAAATTGCACCCATCAGTGCTGCCAATCAGTGCCCATCAGTGTTGCCAATCAGTGCCTTAAGAAGTGTTTATTTGTTTATACAAGATGTATACAGAGGGTAACAACGTTGCGGACGCAGCCGCTACAATAGCAAAGAGAAAGAACATAGGGTGGTGAATCTCATTGGAGAAGATCACATAGACACACATAGTCACAAGACATATCGCTACAAGCATAATAATAAACATATTGGTATTAATGTAGTATAAGCGGTGTACCTGAGTTTAGGTATTTCCCTAACAGGACTCGTTAAAATGAGAACTGGCTACAGTGCTTATAGTTGCATCAACCTATTTATTGATGTGGAGTTACACATCTTAATACAGGTTTCAGGAGTATATATTTGATTGTATTATTTAGTAGGGTCAGAATGATGTTAATAGAGGGAGGTTGTGGTATTATTGACTATAGCCAGTTTCGGATGGGTAGGGGGTGTCATTAATGGTCATTATTTGGGAGAGAGAGGGAAAGGGATAAGGACAAGAGTTCTGATCTACTCTCCTGCCAGAACCATGTGCGGGTGATTAAGCCAAAGTGTTGACAGCAGGACCATAGTTTCCTGAATTTGGAAGGGGTATCTTTCGCCTGATGTATGAGTTCCTCCATTCCTGTAGTTTTCTGTATATGTCTAAACCAGTTTGTTATGGTCGGAGGGTCTGTGGAGCGCCATCTGGCAGGGATGCACATTTTAGCTGCATTTACCATATGGATGGCTAGCGAGCGTAGGTATGCAGACTTCGAAATTGTACAATGGTGGAATCTGGCTTTTTATCCTGTTTTTCACCGAGGATGCTAAGGTTTCTGTTTCTTATCAATCTATTAATTCCTGTTTAGGAAACATATTCCGATCATACTATACAACTGGTGTCTGCATTAGTAACTACAAAGTATTTTTCCTTAGATATATAGTATAATAATGTACTGCACCTTTTTATGGCAGAGGGTACAAGGGACAAACCAGGAATCATTGTGCAGTTCATTGAATCGTTATAAACACTAGAAGTTTTAGGCTGGGTTCACACTGCAGTACGGAGCGGCTCACAACATGGGTCCGGTGCGTCCTTGTTCACATTTCAGGTCAGATTTCGATCCGAAAAAAAAATTTGCGAGATACTGCGTTACATAGTGTATATCACAGTATTCCTAAAAGTATGCACCATTATGCATGCCTAATTTCTACCAACACACTAGATCAGCCTTTTTCAACCAGCATGCCTGCAGGTTTCTTTAGGGGCGCCTTGGCAAAATGCCTACGAATTGCCCAAAAAACTGTATACAAGCCAGCGGGTGGATCAAGCCTTTTAGTTACACAAAACCACAGGTTTTCATTGTGCTCCATAACAACCTTCTAGCTGCCAGCGTCATAACAGCCAATCACATCATCGGTTAATAAGAAGGAAACTTGTTTGCCCCTCCTCTGCCCCTCTCCATCAGCACTGGGGTTACATTAGCTGAGTGAGGGAGAGAACCTGAAGGAGAAAAGAAACACTAGAATACTAGTCAGTACCCATATGCAAATGTATATTTGCTTTGGAAGGTTAAATCACCTCCTCGGTTGGGTGTCCTACGTGTGTGTGAATGTTGTTAAGTTATGTAAAACAACTAGTTTAGACTTTTACATTTTAGAATGGGGTGCCTTGAGATTGTGAAGAGCTATAAAGGGTGCCTTGACTGAAAAAATTTTGGGAAACACTGCACTAGATGGTCATCTGTATAACTATGTCCAACTGACAAGAAATATGCATTTGTTTAGATTTCCAGAACTGTGTGTTCCTTTTTGGACTATACTACTGGCAGATTCCCCTTGTAGGGAAAGTGGGAATGACTGCAGTATGGGATTTTGAATACTGATAAAGAGAAGTTGTCACCTGTAAACATCTTCATCACATATGAGAAGTGAAATTCTCCTGTGGAAACCAAGAAAACACTTGTATGGCATTTATTTCCTGGGATTTTACAACCCCTAACCAGGATAATATTTGAAACAACACTGGATTATTTGCGTGAATCCAACAATTTATGAAACTGGACATAGTTTGGACATTCAGAGGTTGATTTACTTGTAGAACCCTCTACCAATAGGTAGGTGCTAGTATGGGATTTTTACTAGAGAGGCTGTCAGCACAGGTAAATTTAGGCAGGCCTATGCTTTAAGCTAGGCCGGTCTGTTTTGATCTGGGGGGCAGGGAGTGGTTAGTGTAGCAGTGGGTGTGACCACCTGTGCTCTAGTTCAGAGGCGCCCTTAATGCTTCCAGAGAGAATGTTCTGTAAGAGGGGCAGGCCCTGAAACTGGAGTGGCAGGCAGCTCATGTGGGAGCCCTGACCAATCCCCAACTGGTATTGGTAGGGGGCGGGCCTCCTATATAAGCTGAGGTAACATGCCACTGGGAGGAGTTGTCGGCCGGGTGAAGTGGAGAATATAGTACTAGTATGGGAATAAGTACAGCGCTGTGCCACACAATATTGAAAGGGAAAAAAATTATAATATACCGTTAGCAGCTAACACACCTCTAGACAAAAGGCAAAAGTAAAAACAGTAAAAGAATAGTGTAGCGCTATGTATATATACAAATTCTAAATATAACTTACATAAATAGTGAATCAATAAGTCCTTTACGGAAAAAACAGGTATTGAAACAGCACTAGGTGATACAAATTAACATTTATAAGTGACTAAAATAGGAATATAAGTCCGTGGTAAAAAAATAGATAGTGAATCTAAAAAGCTATACATATGTGACAAAACGAGTAATATAGTCCATAAAAAATTGGTAGTAATAATGGTAGTGACTAATGGGAAAAAGGACCGACACCAAAAGTTCAAAACGGTTATGTGCTAAAAAACTGAAAAAAAGAAAAAATAAATAAAAAAAAAAAAATCCCCGGGGTTTCTTCGAGATCACTTCTGGCAAATGGATAAATAGGTCACAGATGGGTGAAAGATCTAAATAGATGTCAGGACCATCACCAAAGCTTCAGAGGAGGCTTACCAAAATCAAGTGACTTGAAAAAGACATACGTCTTACAAGTCAAAGAAAGCTTAGTGACCAACAGGTCTGGCAAGATGAATCGTCAGATTATCCTCGGCTTCCAAAAAGGGGGGAGGGGTCTCACCACAGCTTCAAACGTCCCCAGGACAGTCCAACAGGCCCAATAGATGTTTCAAATATCATGCGAGAAAGAAAGCTCACATGGCATAATAAAGTTTAAAAAACATCAGTTTATTAAAATAGTAAAAAAACACTCACATGGTAGGAGATCAAAAACAGCTCATATAGAATCAATTGCAGTAATCGTAAGGGGTCCACCCGACATGTTTCGGCTACTAAGCCTTCATCTGGGAGAATATAGTACTAGACAGCAGCAGGAGGGCACCCCCATCTGGGGGGGGGGGGGGGTGCACCGATCATAGGAGGAGGTCCGGGGAGAACTGTGAGGGAACTTCACTCTTACATGGTCATTAGTGAAGTCCTCATCATTACACGGTCATTGATGAGGAACTCCTGAAGCAGAGGGGCAGGTGAAGCTGTCGGAACATACGGTCCAGATAAGTTCTCCTTCAAGGACTTGGGGCAGAGAAAGGTCGGTGAGTGTACCCCAGTGGAGGGCTGGATGTGCCAGGAAGTCTGTGAGGGAACTTCACTTTTACACGATCATTAGTGAAGTCCTCATCATTACACGGTCATTGATGAGGAGTCCTGGATCAGAGGAGAGCCTGTGGGGAGTTGTGTCAAATCGATGTGGCCTGAGGGCATAGAATTTGCAAGCTGGGCTAGCTCGGAACAGTAGTCCACCGTTCAGAATATGCTTTTAACCTACTAGGCCTCTGGGGAGATGTACTGCAGGCCTCTGGCCTAGTAGCAGCAACCAGAGTCAGCATGAGAAACTATTCAGAGTGGGTTCTTTTGCTTACAGAAGAAGATGTGACAAGAAATGAATATGCTACAGTATAAGTTTGTGCAGGAGGAGAGGATTTCTGGGAACATCACCCTTACACAGTCAAGGGTGATGTCCTCATCTTTACACGTCATTGATGAGGTAGTTCTGGAAGCAATAGTCTGCAGGAGTTACGCAGAGGAGGAACAATAGTCTGCAGGGTGATGCAGGAAAAAGACTGTAGCTGTTAAACATGCGCATCATTCCTTCAGGCTCAAACTATGTGCTAAATCTATAAAATCTCTAAATATGATGGCAAAGTGATCTGTTCTATTGGCATCCCTTAAACCCCTTTACCCAACCTAGTTGTACACCCCAATAAACAAAAACAAAACACAGCAAATGACTTTTCATTGTCTCTGCAAGTGATATATGGGAGTCTGGCAGTGGGGTGATATGGTGGATGTTTGTTACTAGTGGCAACTACACTGCTACATACTGAAGGCAAAAAGACTGTTCACTTTGCAAGGGAAGTTGCACTTTACAAGAGAATTTTCCCTAGAGCTTAGTGAATGAGGTGACGCTCTACTGACTTCCATCGTCTAATCATGTGCAAGCAAAAATTCCTTTCTTTTTTTTCCCTTGCACATGATTATTCTTTTCAAAATTTTTACTGCTCTCACAAAGATATGGGGAATAGTAACTTAGAAAGTACAACTTCCTGTGCAAAGTTAATAGCCCATTTGTCGGTAGTAAAATAAAAAACCCTCAGGGTTCTTTTGGACTCAGGACTGAGTCAGCCATTCTTCTGGGATTTAAAGCCGAAGTAAACCCATCGATTTAACAGTTTCAAAAAACAGTTACATTCCCAATACGTGCCTGGAATCTAACTGTCACATTGGTTGTTCTTTCAACCAAACTGTCAAATCATCCAATGGCTGGTGTCATAACTGGTCACATGTGCAGCATCATGGCAGTTGAAGACTAAACAGAGGCCAAGATGGTAGCTACCTTGGCAGATAGGAGGGTTTACTTCCACTTTAGGACCCAAGTGTGTCTGGTTATTAATGCAGTGGACTATTATTTAAATAGTGAAGATTATAGTGTGGGTTTATTTGCGCATGTTTGTATAGAGCATATGTGCCAAATAATATCGCAAGTACAATGTATCATTAATATGTTATATTGCAGTCAGGGCTGTATTGTTCTTAAATGATTTTAATCTATTTTATTCTAGTTCTTGCTCTGCAAATAATAAAGAATAAGTTCTATAGTGCAGCTTTTCCTCTTCTACAGTATACAGTATATGTATGCACCTTTCATTTTTTGAGTTTATTGCATTCTGAAGTCACATAAGGAGAGTTTCTATGATTTATTTAATTTTATGGTTTAATAATTTGCATAGTTATCTATCTATCTATCTATCTATCTATCTATCTATCTATCTATCTATCTATCTATCTATCTATCTATCTATCTATCTATCTATCTATCTATCTATCTAAATGTATAGCTATTCCTCCGTTTTTTAGACTGATTGTTGTTAGAAGCTTCCTGAATGCCCTGATGTATGACTAATAAAATCTTGTATTTTCTGCTGATGTTGTCTCGGTCACAAACCTACGTCACAGATCCCAAATGACAGGAACTCACCAGAGCTTTCCCCTCTGAATGACAGACAGGAAAGTAAGCTCTTGCAGGCAAACAAGAACAGCTGTTGCCTAGAAGAAAGAGCAAGCTTATGTGAATTTATCAGAAATAGCATACGTGGAGGAGGTGGATGATAGCAGAGACAGTAATCACATGGCAATAGTCACATGGCAAGTATGACATTTATCATTTCTCTGGTTATAAATAGACAGTTTTAAAATTCTTCTACTTTTTATTAAAACATATAGCTATCTTAAATGTACATTATATAATGTTTTGCTTGCAGATTTCTTAACTTTTTCTGAAACCTTTTTTCACATACAATATGTACTTAAAAATATGTTGTAAACTGTTTCTCATTTTGTATGCAGACCAGTATGGATTGATACCACTTCTTTTTTTTTTTTTTCCAAAAAGGTTTTTATTAGTAATTGAATGAAACATACACGTATGCTGAAATACAGAAACATTAGTTAATGAACATATGATATTTAACGAGTTATTTAGACAGTTGTGTTTCAGTAACATTAAACAACTTGGTGTGATCTGGTGAGGAGGTGCATAGGGTGAAGGTTGACTCAAGTATATCGGGAACTTCTCTGTGTTTAGGAGTCTCAGGTTTTGAGTAAAGGGCATAGGAGGAAGTTATCCAGTGGGTTCACTTGAGCCTCTGACCATCTCTTGTCTTTTATCATGTCTGCAGTCTCGGAGGGGATTCTAGAAAGGAGTCAAGAGTGGTAGCGCCGCCGGGATGGGGGTTACGGGAAGAGACAGACATGTGTGGACTGTGGAGAAGAGACTATAGAATAGCCGCCAAGCTGGAGCTGTCTGACTAAGCCCTACAAGGTGCACCTGAGAGGAGGTCAGTGACAGCACCGCCAGGCCAGTCTGGGGGGTCACTAATGTAAGGGTGGAGTGAATACAATAATGTAAGAGGGCACTGATATAAAGGTTCCCCCCTATATTAGTAACCCCCCTTACCTTAGTGTATTCACTCTGGGGAAGGTGGTCTCTGGTCACCATCCTGCACACTCTGATGTAAGGGGGAACTCTCTGCTGGCCGGGTTATAGTATCCTGACCTTCATGTAAATTGAGAAATATGTTTTTTGACTTTTGTTTAACTTAAACACATTGCTAATAGCACTAGCTACGTGTTTATAGTTCAAATATTGATATTTTCACTGTTTAGCACTAAAAACAGTAATTTTAGGTACTTTTTTGCAGGGCCAGTAAAGAATGTGGATCCGCCAGTAAATTTCATGATTTTTTGCCAGTAAAAAATTGGCGCTGCGTGTAAATTTTGTCGTTCTGCCAGTAAATTTCACTTCGGGGGGTTGGCAACACTGGTATAGTGTGAGAGCAAGGTGTAAGTCCAGGGGAAGGTAGAGGGATTTTCCCCATTAGATGGAAGGTTTTCCCATAGTAAGGGCTTGCCTTGTGCAAAGAAGTGGTGCACTTGTATGTTTTTGTGTGGCCAGGTATTTTTTTGGAAGTTGCTGTGCATTCCGGGGGGGGGGGGGGGAGTCAGGGTTGAGGCGTAGAGAGGTGAGTGGGCCTGGAGTAGAAGACAGGGAAGTGGATTTGCAGGTTTCATAGAAACATCTGAGAGTGTTGGGCCAATTAATATGTGGGTGTGGATTTTGGTTGTAACGTGTTTTGGGAGTAACCAGGGCAGTGATTGTAGGGGGGATGGTGTGAAGGACGCTTTGAGTTTGACCCAGTCTTTAATTTTGTCGTGGATATTCCAATCCAGGATCCAGGTAAATAGAGGAGTGAGTAGCTGATTCTCGGTCTCCGGTTACCCCAGAGGAATCTGGTACACAGGCTCTTGTAGGTCCAGAAGAAGGCTAGGGGGATGTGGGTCGGGGCTGCCTATAAGATATATAGTAGGCAAGGCAGAGCATTCATTTTCAGGATGGCTGCTCTGCCAAACCAGGAGAAGGTGGGTTTATTCCACCGCTTGATATCACTGGTAAGGCAGTGTAGAATGGGTAGGTAATTCTTGAGATATATGTGTTCGAGAGACCTGGGGAGTTGAATGCCTAGGTATGTTATAGCATCTTCCTTCCATTTGAAGGGAAAGCTATTTTGGCATTGGGTGACAATTTGGTTAGGGAGAGATATATTCAGGGCATGGGACTTAGAAAAGTTAATCTTGAGATTGGAGATTAACCTGAATTGTTGGAATTCTGAAAGGAGGTTTTGGAGTGATATGCGAGGTTCTGTGAGAAATAGAAGGATGTCATCTGCAAAAGCAGCAAGTTTGTATTCTTTGAGGGGAGTATTAACACCTTTAATGTCTGGGTTGTGTCTGAGGCTGTGTAGGAATGGTTCCAGGGTGAGTATGAATAATATGGCCGAGGTAGGAGGGGGGAGAGGGGAGGGTGTAGGGAGAGAAGTAGGTCGAGTCCGGAGGTGAGGATAGGCCAGCTAACTCACCCTAGTGGGGGGGGTCTGGAATGAGTCAGCAGGAACTACCAAAGTTCGCTGAGTGTGGGCCTAGCGGGTAGTGGTCTCCGGATGGGTGGGGTCTCCAAAATCCTTGAGGTCATAGGTTCGTATGAGGGAGTATCTGTTAGTGATATTGTAGGAGGAGGTTGGGAGTGTGTGTGTGTAGGGTCCCCTGTGTTAGCTCTGTAGCTGGAGTGGTGGGATGGTGAGGATGGCGGGTGTGAAAATTAGGATTCCCTTTATTGGGGGAGTTGACCCCTGTGTATCGTGCTTGTGGGTAACCCTGTGGTGTGCATAGGCGTGTATGAATAAGGTAGATAGGGTTGAGCTAACAGGTGACTGACTGAGAAAGAGAGGGTCGTCAGCGGTGGGGGGTCTGACCTTTTTTTTTGTTGTTGTTGTTAATTAATTTTGTTGTAATTTGTACTTTTGGTGGGGTTGGTAGGGGGGTTTTGTTGCCATGGGAGGCGATAACAAGTGTCATGGTTATGCAGTAATGTGTGTCTGTCAGCTCACCTTTCCTTCTGTGTTCACCTTTAGAGGCCAGCCACCCTCACCTGACTGTTTAAATAATCTTCCCTCAGCATAGCTCCACCCTGGTCTCTAATTAGGAACACTATATTAACCTGGGCATTGCAAGCCAGCCTTGCTGATCAACCATTGTGTGTTAGCTTTCATGTGTACTTGCTGTGTTTCCTATGTCTGATTCCAGTTACCGACCTTGGCCTGTTCTCGACTATCCCTGTCTGCCTGTGACCCTGGCCTTTGGCGTGTTATGTTTATCCTTGTCTACTAGTTGCCCTGAAATTTGGCTTATCCCTTACTTTCCTTGTTGTTCCAGCCTGCTGCCTCCTACCTCTTCTCCTGTAGTCTACCGTGAGCATGAGCTGTGAGACCCTGGGGGCCGTGACCTGGGGCCAGACTCCAGCGCAGTCCATCCTCACCACTAGAGGCTCCGGTGAACACCTGCTGGCTCTTAGACTCCACGCCCTGGGGAATCTATGCTCTAGCTCCAGTGGGATCCGTGTCAGTGTTCCAGTGGACCTGCTTCCTGAACCTCCCAGGGTTCAATCCACAGCAGTCAGTCCTAGGGTCCACTACCTTA
Source organism: Aquarana catesbeiana (assembly GCF_042186555.1). NCBI lineage: Eukaryota > Metazoa > Chordata > Amphibia > Anura > Ranidae > Aquarana > Aquarana catesbeiana. Next base: position 398,674,490 of record NC_133327.1, on the reverse strand, counting down.
GCGGTGCATTCCTGACTTCCACGGAGTGCATCTGTCACCTGGTCTCAGGTGACCTGACAGTTTGATCAGCCATGGACCCGGCTGACGTGCAGCTTCCTGCAGATGATTCATTACAGGGCATAGTCCGCAGACTTGAGACCCAGGAATCGCATCAGACCCAGGTGATGCGATTCCTTCAAGATTTGGCCTCTCGTTTTTAACAGGTTCAGCCCTCATTAGGACCCCCGGTTCAACAACCTCAACCGCTATCTGTTGCTGCACCTATCGCACCAATCGCAGCCACACATTCATTACAACTGCCAGCTCTGGCCCATTTCTCTGGGCACTCCAAGGCCTGCAGGGGGTTCCTTAGCCAGTGCACAATTCATTTTTAGCTTCAGCCCCAAAACTTCCTGTCCGATCGGGCAAAGGTAGCCTATACTATATCCCTCCTGTCTGGCGAGGCGTTAGCCTGGGCTGCCCCTCTGTGGGAACTAAATGATCCAGTAGTTTCTAGCCTGTCTGATTTCTTGAAACTTTTTTGGAATATCTTCGAGGAACCGGGTCGTGTCTCCTCAGCGGCCAGCGCCCTTTTACGTCTCCGTCAAGAGTCTGCTTCTGTGGGACAGTACGCACTTCATTTTCGTACTTTGACTGCTGAGCTGAGCTGGAGTAATGAGGCCCTAGTTGGAACCTTTTTACATACTTCCTACACTATCCATAGATTTGGGAGATCCTGCTTCTCTGAACCATGAGAGCTACACTCTTCTATATGGGAGAATCTTGAGGTTTCCACCTATGACACAAGTGGACACTAAAGAAGCAGGATCTCCCAAATCTATGGCTAGTGTAGGACTCACTAATCATGGGGTACTTTGTCGCAGTAAGCGGGCTTAGCACCGTATAGCAATATGGTGTGACCAAATCCCCATATTTTTGAAAATGTTTTTTGAGAATGTTTAGGTGTTTTTAAACTATCCTTGCTGGAGGTGAATGTTTTTTTGCATGTGTGCGCTGTAAAATTTTCCTTCTACCTTTTAACCAGCCTGACCTCAGGGATCCATGGACCTCTGCCCAGTCAGATGGTCCTGTGTTGGATGTCCAGCTCATCTTTAAGGGTCTGGGGGACCCTGCTCAGACTCCTGATGGTCTTCTCGTGCCCTTACCTATTCCTAAAAAGCCTTTAGTCCTCAATAAGTCCTCTCGTCCTCTCCGGTCTTGGAGGATAATCTCCGGTTCCGGTCTCTGAGGATAATCTAAAGTACGAGGTTAGTCAAGTTTTGGATTCCCGGCTACGTAAAGGCATTCTTCAGTACCTCGTACATTGGAAAGGGTTTGGTCCTGAGGAGAGGTCTTGGATCACTGCATCTGAGGTCTTTGCTCCTCGTCTGTTGAGGAGGTTCCATCTGGAATTTCCCTTTAAGCCTGGGCAGAGGCGGGGGAGGGGGAGGCCTCGTAAGAGGGGGGGTACTGTCATGGTTATGCAGTAATGTGTGTCTGTCAGCTCACCTTTCCTTCTGTGTTCACCTTTAGAGGCCAGCCACCCTCACCTGACTGTTTAAATAATCTTCCCTCAGCATAGCTCCACCCTGGTCTCTAATTAGGAACACTATATTAACCTGGGCATTGCAAGACAACCTTGCTGATCAACCATTGTGTGTTAGCTTTCGTGTGTACTTGCTGTGTTTCCTACGTCTGATTCCAGTTACCGACCTTGGCCTGTTCTCTACTATCCCTGTCTGCTTGTGACCCTGACCTTTGGCGTGTTATGTTTATCCTTGTCTACTAGTTGCCCCGACATTTGGCTTATCCCTTACTTTCCTTGTTGTTCCAGCCTGCTGTCTCCTACATCTTCTCCTGTAGTCTACCGTGAGAGTGAGCTGTAAGACCCTGGGGGCCGCGACCTGGAGCCAGACTGCAACGCAGTCCATCCTCACCACTAGAGGCTCTGGTGAACACCTGCTGGCTCTTAGACTCCGCGCCCTGGGGAATCTATGCTCTAGCTCCCAGTGGGATCTGTGTCAGTGTTCTAGTAGACTTGCTTCCTGGACCTCCCAGGGTTCAATCCGCAGCAGTCAGTGCTAGGGTCCACTACCTTAGCGGTGCATTCCTGACTTCCACGGAGTGCATCTGTTACCTGGTCTCAGGTGACCTGACAACAAGCTGCGGGGAGGCAGTGTGAGCAAGACTGTCTAGGGTTCGGTATGACAGCGTGGTATTGAAGTCAAACATAACATGTGCAAAAGAAAACTAGAATATGTAGAACAGGTATGGGTGAACTTTGCGATCTAAAGAACAAGCAGAAACATGTAAAAAAACATTTCAACATATACTGGAGAGATTGGGAGAGCTTCCGAGGGGTGGGCCAGAGGATGGGAATAGGGGGTGGATTGTGAGAGCGTTCTGACGGCAAGCGTATGGCTTGGGTCAGGTGATCTTCTGTGTTTATGGGTCGGCCTTTAGGCTTTTGATCTGATAAAAAATAAACAGTGGGGATGGTTAGGTTTATATGGGGTTAATGAGGTGTTGTACAGTTAGGATATCGCACCCTCTGACATTTTCCCTCGGAGTCTCCCCCATCTTACTGGGCAGCATGTGCATCTCAACGGATCAAGGCATGAGATACAATAATCAGGGGGGACTATAATCTTCAGGGAAGGTCTCGAGTTCTTATGTTACAACTAGAGTAGACAGTTTGTTTTAGAAGAATAAACATACTTACAGGTGGCGATGTATGGAGAACAAATATAAACCTCAATATGGGATTTGTAATAGTAAGGCAATGTAATAGAAAAAATTATATTTAGATAAAAGAATAATTTATTGATACATAGAAAATTACATAATGTACAAAGATAATTTTAGTGATCATACAATTTAAAAAGAATCATCAAATAGCATGAAAATGTGGAGAGCAGAGAATTGATAGTACTCCTAGATCGTGATACATCCTACTACAAGATACAATCACCACCAATAGCAATGCGGTGTAGCTGTATTCCAACACGTTTCAACTTATGACATCAAAAAGTCTCCCTCAGGGAAAGATTGCATCACGTTCTAAAATTTCAAGAATGTCAAAAATAGCAATGTTACATACCATATATCATATTCATATATCACACATAGGTCAACAACCACATAAATTCAATAAGAGCAACTTACATTTTTCATGCAACTGCAGATTAGGTGCATTCCCAGTGCCTTTAAAAAGGGGGGGGGTCTCTATCATTCGTTGCCCTGACTGTCCATAATCCTCTACAGGACCACAGGATATATTTCTAAAGAATCCAATCATAGGCAGCCAACAAGTGAGATTTTAAGGTTCTAAAAAGACAAAAAATGCCATTTAAAACTGAACAAAGGATGAAAAGAGATCCCTTCAGAGACCAATATTCCCTGAGGTATTTCTAGTTCAAGTATGCAGGGTTACCTTCTAGAAGTGTGGCTGGGTCTTGTCAAAACTGCAGGGGAGCCTGTAAGGACAAGCCTGGACTGCAGAGATCCCCTCGGTTGGAAGCCGAGGGAGAAATAATGCCATTGGCCGTCCCTGGCATCCTAATAAAGGGGTGTGGGCGTGGCAAAGTGAAGGGCATCTCATCTCCATGGCGACGCCACGCCGCTCGTTTGGTTCCGTACACCTGTGATTGCAGGAGGCGCGGCGCCAGCAGAGCGGCGTCCCGCCCCTCAACCGAAGCCCCACGCCCCACATCCCCATATCCTATGGGGCATGGGCGTGGGGCACGGAAAAGAGGGAGGGAAGCATCGCGTCGCCATGATGACAACGCGTCCAGCGTTACAGTCATGTGACTGGACGCTGCAGAGGCGCCGTGTCTCCTAAAAGTGTGGACCTCCCCGGGAAGAAACATAACCGCCATCTCACAAAAGGGCGGAAGTTACCTAGGTCTAACAGGGGGATGAATTACCCACTGCTGGGCAACAAAATGATGCTGCGTCGCCTAGTGAGAGGCCATGGCGCAATGCATGGATATTAGACAAGGGGGAGGAAAAGGAGAGGCAGCAGAAAATGCTATGCCAGCTTAGGGTATAACCAAAGGAGACAGCACCATTGAGGGGTTACCTAAGTTTCCTAGATAAAATGCCAAAACCCCTAAGGGGTCAGTGTCTCCCCCTGCTTCAACCATGGAAACTGGGGAGAAAAGGACCTAGGACTAATAACCACCGACACAGTAAAGAACCCCGGCTCTGAACGATTATCAGAGTCTGGGGATACAGAGGCCATGGTATAGCTATCGTGGCGCCCCTGTGCCAGGTAGGGATAAAGGCACAGGAAGGACAACTTTCCCAGTAAAACTGGAGATGTATAGAGATCTAAAGCCTTGGCAGTGGGAAGCAATTATGTGGATTATTGTTGTGAAAATATGCACTGATTATGACAGTCAATATATAGTCACTATACAAACATATCAATGAATAGCCATATTGTCTATTGTAAAAAAGAGAAGTATGGACATAAAAAGAAGAAAATTGAAGTGAAAATAATAATACAAAGTAAATAAACCCTCCTAGAATTCAATCTTAGACTGAGTATATGCCTAATGTTTCAGCGGTCACAATGGGGATACCCCCACTGGGGATCCCAAGGGAGGAACCATGCCCCTTAAATGCAACTGAGATGTAGCAGTTGGGAATAAAGCGAGTATCCCAAATGCAATGGGTACCCAAAAACGGAGTGATTGGAAATAAGGCTAGGACATTAATGGCAAAAAAGCAGAGGTGCAACATATGTTAAATTAAATTTAGTCAGTTTTCCCAGAACTAAAACCCTCCAAGAATGGTCTGAAGCTTTCGGCTTCATTTAGTCCAGGGGGGGGTGGTGGCCCTGAGGTATCTGATCCAGCACACCTCCGGCTGGAGCAGAACCTTGTTCCAATCACCCCCCCCTGATTGGTAGATGAATCCTATCTAGGACTGTAAAATTAACAGAGGGTAGTCTGTAATTATGCTGTCTAGCAACATGTCTTCCCAATGGTAGCTATAGGTTGCCAATACGCATGCTCTGCGTGTGTTTGTCAACTCGTTTCCCGAGTTCTTGTCGGGTCTTCCCCACATAAAAGGCACCACACTGGCACTGCATGAGGTAAATCACACCCTGCGTCCTACAGTTGGCAAAGTGACGCAGGGAGAAATTCTCCCCATTGGGCAAGGCCAGAGTGGTCCTTTTGCCGATGACTTTGCACTGAGCACAGGATCCACATGGGTAGGCACCCCTTGTTTTACAAGGATCTTTTCTGGCATTACCCTTATATTCACTTTGAGTCAATAGGTTCCATATAGAGCCTGATTTTCTGTATGTAATTTGTGGTTTAGAAGTGATCAGGCCCTTCAAACTAGGGTCCTCTGTGAGGATAGACCAATGTTTAGAGATTATTTTGCTAATCCTTTGGTGTTCATTGGAGAACCTCATAATAATCCTAGTAGAGGTGTCCTCTTTGGTGGGCTTTTTGGATTTGAAGATTAGAGCTCTTCTATTAGTCAATTTAACACGATTAAAGGCCTTTTTGAGGGAAGATTTCGTATAACCCCTGTTCATCAATCTGGTGGTAAGTAGGTCTCCCTCTCTCTGAAAATCTTCATCCGTGCTACAATTTCTTCTGAGTCGAAAAAATTGGCTGTACGGAATGGACCTTTTTAGGGGATCAGGATGGAAACTATCTGCGTGCAAAAGTGTATTGCCTGCGGTTTCTTTTCTATAAAGTCTGCTGGATAGTCCACCACAGAGATCCTTGGATATGGTGACATCCAAGAAACTGACCTCATGGGGATGAGAGGTCATTGTGAAAAAGAGATTAAAACTGTTATTATTCATAAGTTTTAGGCAGTCTTTTAGTTCCTCATTGGGGTCATCCCAGATAATAAGTAGGTTATCTATGTATCTCTGCCACATGCAGATGTGGCGATTATACATAGATGCTGATTCCCCCTGTAAGAAGTCCTTCTCCCACTCCCCCAGGTACAGGTTGGCGTATGAGGGTGCACAGCATGTCCCCATAGCCACCCACTGTACCTGGAGTTAGTGGGAGCCCTTAAACAAGAGAATATAGTCCAGCATTGACCAAATGAAGGCATTGAATTTCCAATCCGTGGTTGCCCTTTGTTTCAGAACCCGTTCAATGGCCAAAATGCCCAGGTCGTGTGGGATACTATTATAAAGAGATTCCAAATCTACTGTGACAAGTATAGCTGAGCTGGGAATGACTAAATTGTCCAAAATTTGTAGTAGATGTATTGTATCTCTTGTATAGAAGGGTAGGTCCATATCATGAGGTCTCAAGTATTCATCTATGATTTGACTAATTCCCACTGTGATGGAACCATTTCCGGAGATGATCGGTCTCCCTGGGGGATAATTAAGCTTTTTGTGCACCTTCGGCAATGCATAGAAGGTGGGCAGGCGGGGGTGCCGAGTAAAGTCCCACATGTCTCTGTCAATTACCCCCTCATTGAGGGATTCGTCGACCAAGGAAAAAAATTCCTGATTAGATTTATCCACCGTTGCCGGGGAAATTTTTTTATAACATTTGGCGTTATTAAGTATATTAAAACACATCTTTGTCCATAAGGACAATGTTCCCCCCCTTGTCCGATGCCTTGATCATAATATCCGTAGTGTTCTTCAAGATATTAAGAGCCTGTTGATGTTCTGGATTCAAATTATTTTTAGTGGTGTGTTTTTCAATCTCTCTAGTGACTTAAAACGAATTGAGAAATGAAATTGAATGATTGTTCCAAAAACCTTATGTTGTTGCTACAAAATGAATATCGGCAGCAATTAGAAGGTATGGATATGGAAATCAATACACTGTATGCCAGACTTTCCCCCCTAAAAAACATGAACAATATGCGGTACATGAAAAGAAACTTAAGGAGCATCTAGAAACCTTCAGCAAAAGCATTCTAATTAAAAAAAAGAAAAAATACTGAAGGGATAAGAATGCTTTTGGGGAGGGCAGGGCCTATAGGTGGAATTTGGATAAGAAATTAAGGAGAAAAAATCCTAGATTCTCACAACAGGATAATGTTAATCAAACCAATGATTATCTTTCTGACACACCTTCTAACAACTCCTCTTCCTCAGCTTCCTCACATGTAGGTAGATTTCGGGGCAAAAGGAAAGGACCTTTTCCCAAACATCAGGAAATGGAAGGGGAAATTCAACAAATAAACAAAAAATGCAGTACGGACTCACAACCAACTGAGACTCCACGAGGTGGAAGAGGAGGTAGGACCGGTATGGTGAGAGGTGCATCCCAGGGGAACCAAAGAGGCTCCTCCTCCTATAACTCTAAGAAAAGTTACAAAGAACAGGGTGCATACCCAAAATCCCAGCAAACTCAATTAGACAATTTTTTAGACAGAAGCAATGCACCCCCCCCCCCAACCCCGACCTGCCCCCTCTGACACAGCTGTCAATGATACCCACAATAGCTCCACTTCCGAAGGAAGGTTGAATGTTATCAATCTTTCATCTCACAAACTAACAGCAGCAGAACAGGAAGTATTATCTTTGGGTCTTTCTTTTTGTCCTAATCGCAGCATGGATAGCTTTGAGACCATCAAGGACATCAATTTATTTGCTAGGAAGCTCCTACTTAAGAGCCTATATACCAAAAAAACCACGGCCACACCTGAAGTGGCCTCTAATCTAAGGGCAGCTGATTTTAGAGCCCTTAGAGATCTTAACTTGTTGCTGCAAGAAAGCGAGTTTGTTGAGGAGTTTTGGGAGGGGAAGTTGGACAGTGCAGGCAGTGAGGGAGAACAAGAGGAGCCCCTCGGGGACAAAACAATTAAAAAATTCAAAAGGAAATCTCATGAATCTCATAAATTCCCGCCACTTAATCAAAACCCTGCGATAGCTCTATTCTCACTAGAGAAATTGAAAAAATGGAAAAACACACCACTAAAAATAATTTGAATCCGGAACATCGACAGGCTCTTAACATCTTGAAGAACAATACGGATATTACGATCAAGGCATTGGACAAGGGGGGGAACATTGTCCTTATGGACAATGCCAAATACGAAAAGATGTGTTTTAATATACTTAATAACACCAAATGTTATAAAAAAATTTCCCCGGCAACGATGCATAAATTCAATCAGGAATTTTTTTCCTTGGTCGACGAATCCCTCAATGAGGGGGTAATCGACAGAGACATGTGGGACTTTATACGAACTCGGCACCCCCGCCTGCCCACCTTCTATGCATTGCCGAAGGTGCACAAAAAGCTTAATGATCCCCCAGGGAGACCGATCATCTCCGGAAATGGTTCCATCACAGAGGGAATTAGTCAAATCATAGATCAATATTTGAGACCCCATGTTATGGACCTACTCCCCTATACAAGAGATACAATACATCTACTACAAATTTGGACAATTTGTCATTCCCAGCTCGGCTATACTTGTCACAGTAGATGTGGAATCTCTTTATAATAGTATCCCACACGACCTGGGCATTTTAGCCATTGAACTTGTTCTGAAACAAAGGGCAACCACGGATTGGAAATTCAATGCCTTAATTTTGTCAATGCTGGACTATATTCTCAGGCATAATACCTTCTTGTTGGGGAAATGCTGTGCACCCTCATACACCAACCTGTACCTGGGGGAGTGGGAGAAGGACTTCTTACAGGGGGAATCAGTAGACATGTGCACAGCCAAAAAATTCGTTCATTTTCGTTTTCGTTTCATTAGTTTATTTTTTTTTTTCGTTTTTCAGGTCATTCGTTATGATCGCGATTCGTAAATTTGTTCATTCGTAAATATGTAAATGCGTTCATTCGTACATTCGTAAATTCGAACATTCATTCATTCGTACATTCGTACATTTTTACATTTGTACATTCGTAAATTTGTACATTCGTAAATTCGTAAAATTGTACATTTGTAAATTAGAAAATCCGGAAATTTGTAAATTCGAAGCTTGAAAATCCAAAAACCCGAAAATTAAAAAATCTGAAATAGTAATTAACTATTACATTATAGGTATAGTAATTTCCTTTCAAATTTGACTGTCAGTGAACGTAACAAATACGAATTTATCCGAAGTTCCGAATTATCCAAAATGAATGCTGCATCTAAACAAATGGAACGGAACAAATTAATAATAAATAATAATAATAAAATGTTGTTATTATTATTATTGTTATTTATTATTATTAATTCATTACGTTCCATTCCGTTTTTTCGGATCATTCATAACTTCGGATAAATTTGTATGTGTTACCTTCACTAACAGCCAAATTTGAAAGGAAATTACAATACCTATAATTTAAAAGTTACTAGTAATTACTAATAGTTAAGTTATTATTAGTTAACTATTATTTCAGATTTCCGAATTTTCGAATTTACAAATTCACTAATTTACTAATGTACGAATGTACGAATGCCCTAATGTCCAATTTTATCGAATTTCCGAATATTCGGAAAAAATTCGTTAAACGGGTTTTCGTTAATTCAGATATTCCCGAATTAACGAATTTGTCGAAATTCGTTAAAAAACGAATTCGGAACTAAACGAATTGCACATGCCTAGGAATCAGCATCTATGTATACTCGCCACATCTGCATGTGGCAGAGATACATAGATGACCTACTTATTATCTGGGATGGCCCCAAGGAGGAACTAAAAGATTGCCTAAAACTTATGAATAATAACAGTTTTAATCTCTTTTTCACAATGACCTCTGATCCCATGAGGTCAATTTCCTGGATGTCACCATATCCAAGGATCTCTGTGGTGGACTATCCAGCAGACTTTATAGAAAAGAAACCGCAGGCAATACACTTTTGCACGCGGATAGTTTCCATGCGGATCCCCTAAAAAGATCCATTCCGTACAGCCAATTTCTTCGACTCAGAAGAAATTGTAGCACGGATGAAGATTTTCAGAGAGAGGCAGACCTACTTACCACCAGATTGATGAACCATATTGATGAACAGGGGTTATACGAAATCGGCCCTCAAAAAGGCCTTTAATCTTGTTAAATTGACTAATAGAAGAGATCTAATCTTCAAATCCAAAAAGCCCACCAAAGAGGATACCTCTACTAGGATTAATATGAGGTTCTCCAATGAACACCAAAGGATTAGCAAAATAATCTCTAAACATTGGTCTATCCTCACAGAGTTTGAAGGGCCTGATCACTTCTAAACCACAAATTACATACAGAAAATCAGGCTCTATATGGAACCTATTGACTCAAAGTGAAACATGGGGTGCCTACCCTTGTGGATCCTGTGCTCAGTGCAAAGTCATCGGCAAAAGGACCACTCTGGCCTTGCCCAATGGGGAGAATTTCTCCCTGGGTCACTTTGCCAACTGTAGGACGCAGGGCGTGATTTACCTCATGCAGTGCCAGTGTGGTGCCTTTTATGTGGGGAAGACCCGACAAGAACTCGGGAAACGAGTTGACAAACACACGCAGAGCATGCGTATTGGCAACTTATAGCTACCATTGGGAAGACATGTTGCTAGACAACATAATTACAGACTACTCTCTGTTAATTTTACAGTCCTAGATAGGATTCATCTACCAATCAGGGGGGGTGATTGGAACAAGGTTCTGCTCCAGCTGGAGGTGTGCTGGATCAGATACCTCAGGGCCACCACCCCCCCTGGACTAAATGAAGCCGAAAGCTTCAGACCATTCTTGGAGGGTTTTAGTTCTGGGAAAACTGACTAAATTTAATTTAACATAAGTTGCACCTCCGCTTTTTTGCCATTAATGTCCTAGCCTTATTTCCAATCACTCCGTTTTTGGGTACCCATTGCATTTGGGATACTCGCTTTATTCCCAACTGCTACATCTCAGTTGCATTTAAGGGGCATGGTTCCTCCCTTGGGATCCCCAGTGGGGGTATCCCCATTGTGACCGCTGAAACATTATTCATATACTCAGTCTAAGATTGAATTCTAGGAGGGTTTATTTACTTTGTATTATTATTTTCACTTCAATTTTCTTCTTTTTATGTCCATACTTCTCTTTTTTACAATAGACAATATGGCTATTCATTGATATGTTTGTATAGTGACTATATATTGACTGTCATAATCAGTGCATATTTTCACAACAATAATCCACATAATTGCTTCCCACTGCCAATGCTTTAGGTCTCTATACATCTCCAGTTTTACTGGAAAAGTTGTCCTTCCTGTGCCTTTATCCCTACCCGACACAGGAGCGCCACGATAGCTATACCATGGCCTCTGTATCCCCGGACTCTGATAATCGTTCAGAGCCGGGGTTCTTTACTGTGTCGGTGGTTATTAGTCCTAGGTCCTTTTCTCCCCAGTTTCCATGGTTGAAGCAGGGGGAGACACTGACCCCTTAGGGATTTTGGCATTTTATATAGGGAACTTAGGTAACCCCTCAATGGTGCTGTCTCCTTTGGTTATACCCTAAGCTGGCATAGCATTTTCCGCTGCCTCTCCTTTTCCTCCCCCTTGTCTAATATCCATGCATTGCGCCATGGCCTCTCACTAGGCGACGCAGCATCATTTTGTTGCCCAGCAGTGGGTAATTCATCCCCCTGTTAGACCTAGTTAACTTCCGCCCTTTTGTGAGATGGCGGTTATGTTTCTTCCCGGGGAGGTCCACACTTTTAGGAGACACGGCGCCTCTGCAGCGTCCAGTCACATGACTGTAACGCTGGACACGTTGTCATCATGCAGTGGGGACGCGCGGCAATGCAACGCTTCCCTCCCTCTTTTCCGTGTGCCACGCCCACGCCTCATAGGATATGGGGATGTGGGGCGTGGAGCTTCGGTTGAGGGGCGGGACGCCGCTCTGCCGGCGCCGCGCCTCCTGCAATCACAGATGTACGGAACCAAACGAGCGGCATGGCGTCCCCATGGAGATGTGATGCCCTTCGCTTTGCCACGCCCACACCCCTTTATTAAGATGCCAGGGACAGCCAATGGCGGCATTTCTCTCTCTGCTTCCAACCGAGGGATCTCTGCAGTCCAGGCTCGTCCTTACAGGCTCCCCTGCAGTTTTGACAAGACCCAGCCACACTTCTAGAAGGTAAACCTGCATACTTGAACTAGAAATACCTCAGGGAATATTGGTCTCTGAAGGGATCTCTTTTCATCCTTTGTTCAGTTTTAAATGGCATTTTTTGTCTTTTTTAGAACCATAAAATCTCACTTGTTGGCTGCCTATGATTGGATTCTTTAGAAATATATCCTGTCATCCTGCAGAGGATTTTGGACAGTCAGGGCAATGAATGATAGAGACCCCCCCCCCCATTTTTAAGGCACTGGGAATGCACCTTATCTGCAGTAAATGTAAGTTGCTCTTATTGAATTTATGTGGTTGTTGACCTATGTGTGATATATGCATATGATATATGGTATGTAACATTGCTATTTTTGACATTCTTGAAATTTTAGAACGTGATGCAATCTTTCCCTGAGGAAGACTTTTTGATGTTATAAGTTGAAACGTGTTGGAATACTGCTACTTGACGCCACCGCATCGCTATTGGTGGTGATTGTATCTTGTAGTAGGATGTATCACGATCTAGGAGTACTATCAATTCTCTGCTCTCCACATTTTCATGCTATTTGATGATTCTTTTTAAATTGCATGATCACTAAAATTATCTTTGTACGTTATGTAATTTTCTATGTATCAATAAATTATTCTTTTATCTAAATATAATTTTTTCTATTAAATTGCCTTAAAAATCCCATATTGAGGTTTATATTTGTTCTCCAGACTATTCAAGGGATGATGGCAATGACACATCCAACCCCCTGAGTCACCCTTTTCTATACAGGTGGCGATGTATTTCTATATCAAAGTAAGAGTGGGGAGATAAGTTTGGAATATAGAGAGTATGATAATGGTGGATAGAAAAGGAAGGAAGAAAGTAGGTAAGGCTAGGGGAGGGGAGAACAAAAGATTGGGAGAAGTAGAAATTAGTGGGGGGCTAGGTAGAGATGGCATAGGGCTGAGGGTATTACTCCCTTGGTTTGTCACTGCTTCGGCAATTAAGCAATTGGTGGGTGAAAAAGTACTCTTTCGGTGATCTTTCGAGAGTCCGTAAATCCTGTTGGTGTGTTGAATTCGGTAAGTATCAATGAGCAGGGGTTTGCACGAGTGTCCTGGGTTCCTTTCGGGAGATCATTGTCATGTAAGTATATCCCTGCCTTAGGGTAGGCAGTTAGTTGAGGTTCAGCATGGCGAGATGATGAGGTTTCCCTCATGTGGCTGCACTATGCTTCCCTCTTCCCTGTCACTTGTGGACAATCGTTTTGTGTTATGACAGTAGTAGTATGAGTCTCATAAGGGGTAGGCCCGAATGGGGTTCTAAGATGTACAGGGTGTAGCTGGCCAGCTAAGACCTGTCCTAGGTTGCTAAAGTGACTTACATGCATATACATCTAAACCTGCTAATAACCTTAATACAGTTTATATGCTCACATGTGAGAGATAAAAGCAGAGTTATTTACTGTGACTTTATATATGGATGTCATATAACAGTTATATATTGTTTTCACAGAAGCAAACCAGAAAGCATAGAGTTAAGCCTTTGTGACTCTCAGGAGTTTAGGCCAATCACAGCCAGCCTTACATCTATTATTTTGTCTAGAAAATGACCCAGCACATTGCTAAATCTCACTATATTAGAGAGAGTGGACCTGAACAGATTGCAGATCCAGCCAGAGTTCAGTTTTATGGAAGCAAGTGGCCAAAATAGCTATTTAATACAGTTATATATGTTACTATTGTTATATAATGTGATTAAAACTGTATACTGAACTAGTTATGTGTTCACTTGTAGTTCCACCAAACCAAACAAATCAAAACAAATCAAATCAGCAAACAAGCGTGCAAACTGCAAATTGTAATATCAAACAAGTAAAACTATTTCTTAAGCCTCAGATATACCTCTCAGAGAGATCATAAAGTGTCTAAGGAACTTTAAAGTGAAAGTACAGATACTGAAGAGAGAAATACATCTACCATTGTATGTAAAATGACATGATTGAACAGCTGAATCGCCATTTTTGTTATACCTTATTCAACACATGTTTGTACATGCACTGCCTGCTGCTAAATTGTTAGTGTTATATATGAAAAAAAGCTGAAGTTAATAAAGAAGATATCATAGAGGTTTGGTGTGCTCTTTAAACCTACTGCTTCCATAGAACGGCGCTAGAGGAATTATAAAGTAAAAGATAGTCTTGTTTGGACTAAAAGGTCAGAGATTACAATTCTTCTAATGCCACAGCGCATAAGGCACTTCAAAGTGCTGCACCTGCCACAATGGAACTATTAGTTGCCTTTGAGGGCGAAGCGATAGTGCTCCTCAACTTGCACAGAAAAGAGTGCATTTGAGCAGCAGAGCTACCATAGAGGCCAAAGAACGTGTGTTTTAGTCAATCTGCAGCCGACTCTTAAAGTGGCAGAACAGAAGAGGCAAGATAGTTACAGAAAGAGCGCCAACCCTCCTGCGATCCCTAGAGAGAGAAAGAGACGCATGGTGGGAGACCAAAGTCCAGAGCTAGAGCGCCTACACTGCTACACATGAAGAGGTCAGGTACTGCAGTCAGCTAGTTTCCCACCACTAGGCCCAAAGCCTGCAGCACAAAGCATCGCAAGTCAGCACAAAGCATCGCAAGACAGCACAAAGCATCGCAAGTCAGCACAAAGCATCGCAAGTCAGCACGAAGCATCGCAAGTCAGAATAGAGCATCAGATCAAAAAGGACAATTCTCCTTTAAGACCCTGCTCTTCAGAATAAGGTCAGAACTTTCCTTTATTACGATCATTGCACAAAGGCTTGAAAGAAAGAGACATTTTCGTGTTCAGGAATAAAAAGGACTGTAAGTAAAAAACAGTTTGTAGTGCAAGGACTCTAAAGTATTTAAAGTGAAAGTCATTTTACTGCCTGTACCTATTGCTATTGCATTTAAAGTGAAAGTCTCCTTAATAGTCATATTGATTGTTATAGCACTTAAAGTAAAAATGTCTAAGTCTAGTATTGTTATGCCATTGTTAGAGGATGCAAAGATAAATGAGATAGAAGGTGAAGAGCAAGTGAACCTGCCTGAGGTAGAAGAGTCTGATGCAGCATTAGCCATGGCCCAAACAAATATATCCCAAACAATTGAACTAAGACGCTCAGAACGTATCAGAAAACCGACCCTAAAGATGCTGGAAAATTTGGAGCAAGAAGCAGCATTACAAGGAAAAAAGTTCAATAGAATGTATGATAAGTGGAAATCTTACATTAAAGATGTTCGTAGAAAACTAAAGCAAGAAAGTATAAAAGGAAACTTGAGTGATATGATAGAGACGGTAGAGGAATCTGAATCAGGGCTTATGGCAGCATATGTCAACCTGCGGTCATCTATGACACCTCCCCAGGATATTGTATGGAACATGGACACGTGTACTGCAGTCACTAAAGATTTAGTAAAGCTCATGAGAGAACTATCATCTGAAGCTAAATATGATGAAGTTAAGGCAAGAAAGAGAATGAACAAGCTTTTTATGAGAGACTATGCTAGGTCTTTAGGAGGAACCACAATCACAAGTAGGACTTCTTCCACTAGCAGAAGTACGAGTAACATATCAGAGTCCTCAAGTACTTTAATGGCAAAAAGAAAGGAACTTTTTGAACAACTTGCTGTCAAGAAAGCAGAAATTGAGATGGAATCCGCAATCGAGGCGCAGCGTATACGAATAGCAGAAATGGAAAGGCTGAAGGAAGTTAAGATTATAGAAGCCAGACTCAGAGTACACGAAGAGGATATGAATAGTAATCATAAGTCCAAATCTGTACTAAGTGAAGATGCAGACTCCTACTTCATTTCATACACACAGGAGAATGGAAGGAAATCACCAATATGTAATGAAGAAAAAAGTCATTGCCCTTCCATCCCTGTTCAGAAAAACGAAAAGAGAGACTCACCCAATTCAGAACTAAGTGAAAGAATAAAACAAGATAATTCTGTTCCTAGATGTCACTGCAATGATCAGGAGAATGTTGCGACTATTGTCCCAGCAAGACAACAGAGAACAGTTCCAGCAAGACTTCCTGTTCCGGAACCTACTGTATTTTCAGGAGACATACTGAAGTTCATAGAGTGGAAAGCAAGTTTTGAAATGATCATTGAGCATTATTGCTCCAGGCCAGTTGACAAGTTATTCTACCTTCAGAAATATGTTGGTGGAGAAGCAAAGAAAGTTCTTGAAGGTAACTTCTATAGAACAGACAAAGAAGCGTACAAGCAAGCTTGGGAAAAGTTAAATGCAAGATATGGTCATCCTTTCTTAGTACAAAGAGCTTTTAGGGAGAAATTGAATAAATGGCCTAAAATAGGTCCTAAAGAACATTTCAAACTCCAAGAGTATGGTGACTTCCTGCAAGCATGCAGCAATGCCATCCCACATGTACGAGGACTAGAAGTACTGAACGACTATCTAGAAAATCACAGGATACTAGCTAAGCTACCTGAAGAAGTGGCTTCTAGATGGAATCGCTATCTGACTGAACAGTTAGATCTAAGAACTTTCCAAGTTTTGAAAAGTTCTCTGAGTTCATTAATAAGGAAGCATGAATAGCATGTAATCCAGTAACAGCATCTTACGCCCTAAAATCCTTAGAAGAAAGGCCTGCGAGAGATATAAGACGTGCAAGAGCAACTAGCTTTGCAACCAACACAACAACTAAAGGTCTAGATACCAACGAGAGCAAGTTCAAAGTCACTACTGGGATTAGTAGAGAGACAAAACTGACAAATCCTCAGACTACCTTTAAGTGTATGTTCTGTGGAGAGAGCCACTCTCTACACAAGTGCCAACAATTGAAGGAGAAATCCCCAAATGAAAAGAAAAAGTTTGTACTTGATAACCAACTGTGTTTTGGGTGCCTAAGAAAAGGCCATATTACTAAGGAGTGTAAGAAAAGGGCCACATGCAGCGCGTGCAAAGGATACCATCCTACACCACTACATGAAGAACGTCCAAAGAAGGATAAATCCTCAATACCTAAAAATGCTGAGGAAGAAAAGAAAGCATCGGTATTCTCTTGCAGAGTGAGGGAAAGCAACAGCACATCAATGGTTGTACCAGTGTGCATTTCAAATCCTAAAAGGAAGAATAAGTAGGTATATGCCTATGCACTACTGGATGCCCAAAGCGATATCACCTTCATTGATCAA
Source organism: Aquarana catesbeiana (assembly GCF_042186555.1). NCBI lineage: Eukaryota > Metazoa > Chordata > Amphibia > Anura > Ranidae > Aquarana > Aquarana catesbeiana. The sequence continues at coordinate 398,657,308 of NC_133327.1, read as the reverse complement.
GAAATCTGCAAGAAATTACAAGTGGCTACAAAACCATTGAAGCTCAAACTCACCACAATGACGGGGAGAGACACATTAGTGAACAGTCAAAGGGTCAAAGGATTGAGAGTTAGAGGACTTCATTCAAACCTCACATTGGATCTACCTCCAGCTTATACGAAAGACGATATACCTCTAGATCGAGATCGCATACCTACCTGTGAAACAGCCAATAAATGGGAACACTTATCTGTCATATCCCATGAAATGTCCTCGCTGAAGGAGTTTGGTGTTGGACTGTTGATAGGTTACGATTGTCCCGAAGCCTTGGTGCCACGAAGGGTAATCACAGGAGGAAAGGGTGAACCCTACGCTGTTCAAACTGATCTAGGATGGGGCGTTGTTGGAGGAAAACAGCAGATTGCAAACTCAAGACAGGTGACAGGATTGTGTCATCGAATATCTGTCCAAGAGTTACCAGCTGTAAGTTCAGCGGCAGTAATCAAGATCCTTGAATCTGACTTTGCAGACATAAGTTCTAAAGAAAAGAGTGTATCCCAAGAAGACATAAAGTTCGTACACATTCTAGTAGAAAATATTCAGCAGAACCAACAAGGTTATCTTGAAATGCCCTTACCCTTTAGAGAACGACCTCGTATGCCAAATAACAAAAATCTTGCCCTAGCGAGATTGAAATGTTTGAAGAAAAGGATGGGACGAGATCTCAAATTCAAGCAGGATTATTTGAAATTCATGGAAGGCATCCTTGAAGAACGACATACAGAAAAGGTTAATAACCAACCTAAAGAAGGAGAAGTGTGGTACATCCCACATCAAGGTGTTTACCACCCAAAGAAACCAGATAAGATTAGAGTAGTATTTGAATGCTCAGCAAAGTATGATGGTGTTGCATTGAACAATCATCTACTGAAAGGACCAGACCTTACAAACACTTTGCCTGGAGTACTCTGTAGATTCAGAAAGTATCCCGTAGCGGTCATGTGTGAAGTTGAAAAGATGTTCCACCAGTTTCATGTGAAGAATGAAGATAGAGTCTTCCTGAGATTCCTATGGTGGGAGGACGGAGATACAGATACAGAGCCAGCAGAATACAGAATGAAAGTACACTTGTTTGGAGCAGCGTCGTCTCCAGGTTGCGCCAATTATGGTATGAAGTACATAGCCAATAAAAATGAAAAGGATTGCCCATCAGCAGCAAATTTTCTGAAGAAAAACTTTTACGTAGATGATGGTCTTATAAGTTTAGAGTCCTCAGAATCTGCAATCAAACTAGTGAAAGAAAGCCAACAGTTATGCGCAAGAGGAAACTTGCGTCTTCACAAATTCATCTCAAACAACAGAGAGGTACTGGAATCCATCAGTGACACTGAGCGTGCATCAAGCATGATGAATGTAGATCTCAATTATGATCATCTTCCAGTTCAGAATGCACTTGGATTGGGATGGAATGTAGAGAATGACGAGTTCTTCTTTGAAACATCCTTGAAAGAAAAAGTTGCAACTAGACGTACCATTCTTTCCGCAGTGGCTTCTATATATGATCCATTGGGATTCTTGGCCCAAGTAATCCTCAAAGCAAGAGAAATACTACAAGAACTATGCAGATGGAAGTTGGGATGGGATGAACCCATATCTGAAGATTTGAGGCCAAGGTGGGAGGCTTGGATAAAAGACTTACAAAATTTGAAAGAAGTTCGGATACCTAGATGTTTTGTACTTCATGATTTCGGAAAGTACAAGAAAATAGAACTTCATCACTTTTCAGATGCCAGTAGTTATGGTTATGGACAGTGCTCCTACATCAGAGTGATAGGAGAAGAAAAAATACACTGTGACCTGGTTATGGGAAAGACCAGAGTCGCACCTACCAGTATTCAGACAATACCAATACTTGAACTGACAGCAGCTGTTGTTTCAGCATCAGTAAGCAAGTTTCTGAGAGAAGAATTAGAGTTAAAAATAAATTAAGAATATTTTTGGACAGACTCGCAAGTTGTCCTAGGATACATAAACAACGAAGCTCGAAGATTCCATGTCTTTGTCGCCAAAAGAGTTCAGAAAATTCGGGAAATAACACTTCCGGAACATTGGCATCACATTGATACAAAGCATAACCCAGCAGATCATGCTTCAAGAGGCTTGAATGTAACAGAATTGAAAAATTCAAACTGGTTCATCGGTCCAGAGTTCCTTTGGGAAAAGGAAATCATACCCAGTGAAAGTCACACAGAATAGTCTATGGGTGATCCAGAAGTAAAAATTGTACAAACATTGAGCTCTGCCGCCAAGTGTCAAGATGACATACTTGAAAGACTAGCCAGATGTTCAAAATGGAATTCAGTCATAAACGTAGTAGCTCGAATTCAACGTTTGGCAAAGGGAATCAGAAAGAAGGAATCATTGAATGTAGAGGAAAGGATGAAAGCCGAAGAAACAGTAATAAGACTCATTCAACAGAGATTCTATAGTGAAGAGTTAAAGAAACTTAGTCAAGAACCCAAAAGGCTTCCCAACAACCACCCATTGTACAAACTTAATTTTGTTCTACAGGATGGTATACTGAAGGTGGGAGGGAGACTGGAAAATGCATCGTTACCCAGCAGAGTGAAGCATCCAGCAATTCTACCCAAAAATTCTACCTTCACAAGATTGATTATCGATCACTACCACAACAAATCCTTGCATCAAGGAAGAAGCTTTACCCAGAACTGTTTGAGAGAAGGTGGTTACTGGATAGTAAAGGGAAGCAAAGTTATAGCAAAGTATATAAGTAAATGTGTAACCTGCAGAAAGGCACGTAGACCTACTGAAGAACGAAGAATGGCAGATTTACCAGTAGATCGTGTAAACCCATCACCACCATTTCTTTATAGTGGAATGGATTGTTTCGGACCATTCATCACTAAGCAAAACCGCAAGGAGTACAAGAGATATGGACTAATATTTACATGTCTAAGTTCCAGAGCAATTCATCTGGAAATGTTAGAAGATATGTCAACTGACACATTCATTAATGCCTTGAGATGTTTCATAGCCATTAGAGGTACTGTCAGAAAGCTTAGATCTGACCAAGGACCTAATTTTGTCAGAGCAAAGAATGAATTGAAGAAAGCTCTAAAAGAGATCGATAAAGAAAAGGTAACTGAGTATTTGTCGCTGAATCAATGTGATTTTTATATGAATGCTCCACATGCAAGCCACACAGGAGGAGTTTGGGAAAGACAAATCAGAACTGTAAGAAATGTGTTCAGTGTTGAGAAAGAGCTCCGGAAGAATAGATGATGCTTCACTTAGGACCCTATTCTATGAAGTAATGTCTATGGTTAACAGTCGTCCACTTACAGTTGACAACATCAATGATCCAACAAGTTTGGAACCTTTAACTCACAACCATCTACTTCATCTTAAGTCTGATTACATACAACCACCACCTGGCAAGTTTACCAAAGAGGATTTATATGCCAAAAAGAGATGGCGAAAAATTCAATATCTATCAGAACAGTTTTGGAATAGATGGAGGAAAGAGTACTTAGCCAATCTTACGTTAAGAAGTAAATGGCAAACACCCAGAAGAAATGTACAAGTTGGTGACATAGTATTAGTGAAAGAAGAAGATTTACCTAGAGGTCAATGAAAATTGGCCAGAGTTCTAGAAGTTCAAAAAGATAAAGACGGACTAGTAAGGAGAGCATTGTTACAAATAGGAGGCTCAAAACTTGACAAAGAGGGAAAACGTCTCACTATTCCACTCAAGTTGGAACGTCCTATACAGCAGTTAGTTGTTCTACTTGAAAGTGATAAAAGACACTTGGAAGTTGAGAATCTGATGGAAAATTCCCTAAATTCATGTTCAAACCCTACTATAGAGAACATAGAATTATAGGCAATTTTGGTGGGAGTGTAGCTGGCCAGCTAAGACCTGTCCTAGGTTGCTACAGTGACTTACATGCATATACAGCTAGACCTGCTAATAACCTTAATACAGTTTATATGCTCACATGTGAGAGATAAAAGCAGAGTTATTTACTGTGACTTTATATATGGATGTCATATAAAAGTTATATATTGTGTTCACAGAAGCAAACCAGAAAGCATAGAGTTAAGCCTTTGTGACTCTCAGGAGTTTAGGCCAATCACAGCCAGCCTTACATCTATTATTTTGTCTAGAAAATTACCCAGCACATTGCTAAATCTCACTATATCAGAGAGAGTGGACCTGAACAGATTGTAGATCCAGCCAGAGTTCAGTTTTATGGAAGCAAGTGGCCAAAATAGGTATTTAATACAGTTATATATGTTACTATTGTTATATAATGTGATTAAAACTGTATACTGAACTAGTTATATGTTCACTTGTAGTTCCACCAAACCAAACAAATCAAAACAAATCAAATCAGCAAACAAGCGTGCAAACTGCAAATTGCAATATCAAACAAGTAAAACTATTTCTTAAGCCTCAGATATACCTCTCAGAGAGATCATAAAGTGTCTAAGGAACTTTAAAGTGAAAGTACAGATACTGAAGAGAGAAATACATCTACCATTGTATGTAAAATGACAAGATTGAACAGTTGAATCGCCATTTTGTTATACCTTATTCAACACATATTTGTACATCCACTGCCTGCTGCTAAATTGTTAGTGTTATATATGAAGAAAAGCTGAAGTTAATAAAGAAGATATCATAGAGGTTTGGTGTGCTCTTTAAACCTACTGCTTCCATAGAACGGCGCTAGAGGAATTATAAAGTAAAAGATAGTCTTGTTTGGACTAAAAGGTCAGAGATTACAATTCTTCTAATGCCACAGCGCATAAGGCACTTCAAAGTGCTGCGCCTGCCACACAGGTGTCCTTCAAATGGCTGGATCATGTCTTTGTGAGGAGTACTGTATTCTACTGGACATGGGCGGACTTTTGGAGACTTCTGGTAGTTTTGTTACTGATTTTGTTGATAGGTTTGGAGTGTCGCAGATATTATAGATCTCTTACTGGTAGTGTCACCACGTGTTGTGGGATGGCGAAAGGTTGAGGCATCATATTGAGGGGAACCGTCATAGAGGTTAGGTGTAGAGGGAGATAAGGGTTAGTCATTGGCGGATAAGTAAAGACAGGCAGTGGTGTTAAGGTACCAACCTTGATCTGTTAATTGCAGGAGGATAGAGGGGGTTTCCTTTAGTTGGAGAAACGTGCTCTCCTGTGTACTGGAGACACTGTAGGGTGAGTGGGCGGCATCAGTGAGCGCTTGCATCTCGGGCCTCGTTGGTCTGCATCGCTGATGTCTTCCATGGAGGAGGCACGTCTCATTGGTGGTAGACGAAAGTCGCTGTACCAGTCAGGGAGGTCAATCTTGGGAATCTCTAGGATGTTGCAGAAGTGTTCTAGATCCTCTGGAACTCTTAGTTTTGCTGTGCGGCCTTGGTTTGAGGCTGAGAGGCAGAAAGGAGATTTCCAGCGATAGGTAATTGACTTAGAGCGTAGGAGGTCCAGGAGTGGTCTTAGCTCTTTTCTGCGTTGCAGAGTGATGTTCGATAAGTCCTGGTAGATTTTGATTTCTGCGCCGTGGGATACAATGCGGCTCCTGTTTGGTGCTTTTCTCAGGAATTCCTCTTTTGGAGGGAAGCTGACAAGGCAGCATACTACGTCCCTAGGAGTGTCGGTATCTCTGCCCCGCGGTCTGAGTGCTCTATGTATGCGCTCCATTTCTATTGGGGAAACTTGGGTCCTTTCCAGGAGGTCATTGAAAAGGGCTATTGCGGCTTGCCGAAGCCTATTGGGCTCGATGCTTTCAGGCATGCCTCTTGCCCTTAAGTTATGGCACCTGCCACGGTTGTCGAGATCTTCCAGGTGACTTGCTGCACTTGGCAAAGGGAGGTGTCATGGAGGGCTGTAGTTCTTTCAACCTCCCCTACTCTGGCGCTGATATCCTGTATATCCTGTATATATGTTTAGGGCTCTGGTTTCCCTTGGGCTCGGGAGGGCTGGGGCAGGGTGAACGTCCTGTGAGTGGAGCGGGCTTCTACTGGAGGAGCGGGATTTCCGTGAGGAGGTTTGAGAGACATGCTGTCTCTCTGCTACCGGGTGCGGAATAGTTCGGGGATGTTGCCGCTGAGCTGGGTTCCCTGGTCCCTGGGTGATCGGGACCTTGTAGCGGACATGCTGTGTGCTCCCCCCTTCATTTGGTGAGCAGAATCTCTGTTAGACTGTGTGCAGGACCTCAGTGATGTCGCAGCTCCAGAGTCAAGCAGCCATCATGGACCAGGACCAAGCCACCCCCCACCACTTCTTAATACATCAAAAAACACAATACCATCATAAATCCCCTGCCTTTCTAACTAGTCTTTCATGGTCTTGTGCATTTTGCTAACACAGACAAAGCTAAAATAGAACAGGATTTAGTATTTCTTCAGATTCCCCACTAGTGGCAGCCTGTCAATAGAGGGTGCACGGATGCGCCTCCCCCCCAAAGCTAGTCATGAAAAAAAGTGGTCCTTTAAGTGTGTACGGGTGCCGGACACACAGCTGTCTACGGGAAGCTTGACGTGTTGCAACCAGGTGATTGCGGCTGAGAAGCTTAATTGGGCTCCCACACTCATACTCTAGAATGATTCCTCCTGTGCTGATTTGTGATTGGTGCGGTCCAGAGCAAGGTAGGCGGTGCTTTTCGTGGAACCGTTGCATCACTTCTGGTTTCCCACCAGTCACTGTGTGTGGATGGAGTGGAACACAGAGCAAGGTCTGAGAGGTGCCTCTCTGATTATTGGCCGGGCCAGTAAGCAGCAGTGCAGAACCTAATCAGATGGGCCGTGGCCCGCTATTACTGCGTTCAGTTGGTATCATAATCCCAATTATAGCCTGGAGCCCCTCGTCACTGCACACACTTCTGCTTCTCTCTCCACTCTGGTCCACCTGAGTCAGTCAGTGGCAGTGCAGACTGGACTTGGGGGATGAATGATCGTGCAGCTGGAGCAAGGATTGTGGTAAGTGTATGTGCATACAGAGATTGACCCGGAGGAGAGACCTTCCTCCATCATCACTGAAGTGACTTACAGATATACATCATCTGTCCTGTCCTGTCCTGTAAACAGCTATATATACACCCACATTCCTTCCTGTATATAGAGACCTTCCTCCATCATCACTGACTGCAGATATACATCATCTGTCCTGTTACTGTATATATAGCTATATACAGGACAGATGATGTATATCTGCATTCAGTGATGATGGAGGAAGGTCTCTATATAAAGGAAGGAAGGTGGGTGTATATATAGCTGTATACACCCACCTTCCTTCCTGTATATACTAATACCATCCACCCCCTCTACATACACATAATGTACACCCTCCATACTGTACAGGCCCCATTTAATGGGCCCAGTGAGGCTGCATTTGATAGGCACAGTGAGGTCGCATTTGATGGGCACAGTGAGGCTGCCCCTTTACGGAAGGTCCTGCCTTTTTTGTTGCCAGGAAACTGGCTTGCGATTCCTACAAAGTACTTGGAAGGGTGACACTTATGAGGGGGGAGGAAGATGAACCAGGGAACACTGAGTAAGTCACCCAATTGTAGCAGCATAGTTGCTTGCAGCCTATTGCATTAGGGTGTGCACCGGAAAGCTCAAACACACATGGGTGTGTGTACATGTACAGTATGTACTGTGTATATATATATATATAAAGTATAAGTTATATAAGGAAGGCCCCTTTCACATGGCAAGCCCGCTCGGATCCTCCTGTCTGTTTTTTAGGCGGATCCGAGCGGGCAATCCACTGACACCCGTCTGCCATACGATCTGATAAAATCAGACATATGCCGATATGTTTGCCATCCGTCTTGGTAGATCAAATCGGCTGAGATCTGATGAGAACGGACAGGCTGTCCATTTTCATCCGATCTCTCTATAGGAATCAGCGGCGCTCTGACAGGCCCTTCCCCACTCAGTGAGCAGAGACGGACCTGTCATCCACTGGCTCAGCGGAGATCAAAGGAGAGATATCCTGCTGAGCTGGAGGACTCCGCTGAGTGGATGCGCCTCGTGTGAATGAGGCCTAAAGGTTTGTTGGGCAAGGTATATCTCTTTGCTGATGATACAAAGGTATGTAATAGGGTTGATATCCCTGGAGGTGTCTGCAACATGGACTATGATTTGACATTGCTGGAAGATTGGTCAAAGCAGTGGAAACTGCAGTTCAATGTTTCTAAATGTAAAATAATGCACGTAGGGAAAAATAATCTCTTGAAAGAGTACAACATTGGGGGTACAGTTTTGGCTAGCACTACAGAGGAAAAAGATTTGGGGGTGCTTATTTCAGATGACTGTAAATGAGCAAACAGTGTGGCCAAGAATGGGTAAAATGGAATAGAATTCTAATTTCTAGGATGCATCACTAAAGGGGTCACCAGAAGGTAGAAGAAGGTTCTGATTCTCCTATATAGATCTTTAGTGAGACCTAATTTAGAATACTGTGGCCAGTGCTAGTGAAAGGTCTGTGGAATAAAACATATCAAGAGTGAATTCAGAAACTTAATATGTACAGGAAAGAAGGGAAAGAGGAGACATGATTGAGACCTTTAAATACATCAAGGGGGTAAATAAAGTTCAGAAGGGCAGTATTTTCAATAAGAAACCAAGATTAAAAACACGGGGACATGATCTCAAACTAACTGGAGGAAAGTTCAAAATAACCTTAGAAAGTATTATTTTACTGAAAGGGTAGTTGAGGTATGGAATAATCTTCCAGCAGAGGTAGTGAGCCGGTCAACAGTAAATGGCTTCAAACATGCTTGGGACTAGGGATGGGCCGAATACCCCCCGGTTCGCACCAGAGCACCTCGAACAGGCAAAAAGTTCTAGCGAACATGTAAACCCTATTAAAGTCTATGGGACATGAACATGAAACAGCTCCCGGCAATACAGATTTTTAAAAAAAGAAAAAAAAAACGGTGTGGGACCCCCCCCCCCAGTCGGGACCCCCCCCCAGTCCATACCATACCTGCGCACCCCCCCCACCCCAAAGCACCTTGTCCCCATGTTGATGGGGACAAGGGCCTCTTTCCGACAACCCTGGCCGGTGGGGTCAGAAGGGGGCGGGGTCTCCCAGTTATGTCACCGGGTGGCCCCGCCCTTGCCTATATAAGAGCTGTCAAAGCGAAGAGACAGCAGTCGGCAGGAGGCTTTCCATGGAGGCAGAGAGTTTTGCATTTTTGCTATTTTTTGGGTCCGTCGGGCGGTGTGATTGAGGGTGCCTTTACATTGCAGGATACTTTTTTTTTCTTTTTAAATAAAGGACTGCAATAAAAAACTGTCTCTTGTGGTTTTTACTTTTTGACAGGTTTTTGATGAATGGGTAGGAGTACAATGTACCCGATACCCATTCACATAGGGGGGCGGGATCTGGGGGCTCCCTTGTTAAAGGGGGCTTCCAGATTCTGATAGGCCCCCCCGCTCACAGACCCCGACAACCACCGGCCAGGGTTGTCGGGAAGAGGCCCTTGTCCTCATCAACATGGGCACAAGGTACTTTGGGGTGCAATCCAAAGCACCCTCTCCATGTTGAGCGCAAGTGACCTGGTATGGTTCAGGAGGGGGGGGGCACTCTCTCACCCTCTCCCCTTTCCTGGCCTGCCGGGCTCTATGTTCGGATAAGGGTCTGGTATGAATTTTGGGGGGACCCCACGGCATTTAAAAAAAAAATTGGTGTGGAGTTCCCCTTAAAATCTATGTCAGACCCAAAAGGCCTGGTATGAATTTTGGGGGGACCCCACGCCGTTTTTTTTCTTAATTCTGTCATAGGGTTCCTCTTAACCACTTCAATACACTGTATTATATACTCTTTATTTTATATACTACACTGACTGCACTATATATTCTGCACTGTATTATATATACTACACTGACTGCACAGTGTGCACCTAAAGCTACCTGAAGAAAATTAGTGGTGTTCTTCTGATCCTATTAGTACCGCAGGCAGCTGTAGTTTTTACAAGTTAGTGTAGTGCGTCCTCTGCACAGTGTGCACCTAAAGCTACCTGAAGAAAATTGGTGGTGTTCTTCTGATCCTATTAGTACCACAGGCAGCTGCAGTATTTACAAGTTAGTGTAGTGCGTCCTCTGCACAGTGTGTACCTAAAGCTACCTGAAGAAAATTGGTGGTGTTCTTTTGATCCTATTAGTACCGCAGGCAGCTGTAGCATTTACAAGTCAGTGTAGTGCGTCCTCTGCACAGTGTGCACCTAAAGCTACCTGAAGAAAATTGGTGGTGTTCTTCTGATCCTATTAGTACTGCAGGCAGCTGCAGTATTTACAAGTTAGTGTAGTGCATCCTCTGCACAGTGTGAACCTAAAGCTACCTGAAGACAATTGCTGTTGTTCTGCTCCTATTAATACCACAGGCAGGCAGCTACAGTATTTACAGTTAGTGTACTGTATCCTCTGCACAGTGTGCACCTAAAGCTACCTGAATAAAATTGGTGGTGTTCTTCTGATCCTATTAATACCACAGGCAGGCAGCTACAGTATTTACAGTTAGTGTACTGCGTCCTCTGCACAGTGTGCACCTAAAGCTACCTGAACACAATTGCTGTTGTTCTGCTCCTATTAATACCAAAGGCAGGCAGCTACAGTATTTACAGTTAGTGTACTGCGTCCTCTGCACAGTGTGCACCTAAAGCTACCTGAACACAATTGCTGTTGTTGTGCTCCTATTAATACCACAGGCAGGCAGCTACAGTATTTACAATTTGTGTACTATGTCCTCTGCACAGTGTGCACCTAAAGCTACCTGAAGAAAATTGGTGGTGTTCTTCTGATCCTATTAATACCACAGGCAGTCAGCTACAGTATTTACAGTTAGTATACTGTGTCCTCTGCACAGTGTGCACCTAAAGCTACCTGAAGAAAATTGGTGGTGTTCTTCTGATCCTATTAATGCCACAGGCAGGCAGCTACAGTATTTACAGTTAGTGTACTGTGTCCTCTGCTCAGTGTGCACCTAAAGCTACCTGAATAAAATTGGTGGTGTTCTTCTGATCCTATTAATACCACAGGCAGTCAGCTACAGTATTTACAGTTAGTGTACTGTGTCCTCTGCACAGTGTGCACCTAAAGCTACCTGAAGAAAATTGGTGGTGTTCTTCTGATCCTATTAATACCACAGGCAGGCAGCTACAGTATTTATAGTTAGTGTACTGCGTCCTCTGCACAGTGTGCACCTAAAGCTACCTGAATACAATTGCTGTTGTTCTGCTCCTATTAATACCACAGGCAGACAGCTACAGTATTTACAGTTAGTGTACTGTGTCCTCTGCCCAGTGTGCACCTAAAGCTACCTGAAGAAAGCTGGTGGTGTTCATCTGATCCTATTAATGCCACAGGCAGTCAGCTACAGTATTTACAGTTAGTGTACTGTGTCCTCTGCTCAGTGTGCACCTAAAGCTACCTGAAGAAAATTGGTGGTGTTCTTCTGATCCTATTAATACCACAGGCAGGCAGCTACAGTATTTATAGTTAGTGTACTGCGTCCTCTGCACAGTGTGCACCTAAAGCTACCTGAATACAATTGCTGTTGTTCTGCTCCTATTAATACCACAGGCAGACAGCTACAGTATTTACAGTTAGTGTACTGTGTCCTCTGCCCAGTGTGCACCTAAAGCTACCTGAAGAAAGCTGGTGGTGTTCTTCTGATCCTATTAATACCACAGGCAGGCAGCTACAGTATTTACAGTTAGTGTACTGCGTCCTCTGCACAGTGTGCACCTAAAGCTACCTGAACACAATTGCTGTTGTTCTGCTCCTATTAATACCACAGGCAGGCAGCTACAGTATTTACAGTTAGTGTACTGTGTCCTCTGCACAGTGTGCACCTAAAGCTACCTGAAGACAATTGGTGGTGTTCCTCTGCTCCTATTAATACCACAGGCAGGCATCTACAGTATTTACAGTTAGTGTACTGTGTCCTCTGCACAGTGTGCAGCTAAAGCTACCTGAAGACAATTGCTGGTGTTCTCATACTAATAATACTACAGGTAGGCAGTTGATTCTGCTAGCTGCAGTATCAGTATATATATACATCCCAGCTTTGTGCAGCTACATCTCACTGCAGGCCATTAGTATGTCTGGAAGGCCAACAAGGAGAGGCAGACAGTCACAAGCCAATAAAAGAGGGCAAGCAGGCTCTGTGTCTAGAGGCAACAGTGCTGGTCGTGGAGACGGTGCATCCTCATCGGCACGTGGCCGTGGGACACGCTTGTCCTTTTTTTTGGCAGCTGGCCGTGTTGAGCCGCAACATGCGGAAGACTTGGTAGAGTGGATGACCAAGCCGTCCTCATCCTCCTCATCCTCTCTCATTCAGGCTCAGGGTACTTTGTATGGCAAAGCAGCTGCCAACGCGGCCTCTTTCCTCGGCTCAATGGCATCAGTCACTCCTTCTCTATCCCCACCATGTCCTCCTGAGGAGTCCCCCGAACTGTTTGACCATAGTGTACATGCTCCAGGAGGATGCCCAGCGTTTTGAAGGCCCCGATGATGGTACCCAGCTAGAGGAAGGCAGTACCGTGAGCCCAGAGAGAGGGGGTGCCCAAGAAGGACAGCAATCTGGCAGTCATGTTCCCCCAGCAGCAAAATATTGCCAGCTTTGCTCCAGTGATGAGGAGGGAGGGGATGATGAGGTCTCCGACTCCATGTGGGTGCCTGATAGGAGAGAGGGGGCCAGCTTAAGGGCAGCACACCGACTGCATCACACCGCAGAGCTCCACATGTGCAGGGCACTGCTGTCTCTGCACGTTATTACAAAAGTTCTTTGGTGTGGGCCTTTTTTGAGACGAGTGCATCAGATTCCACCGCTGCTATTTGCAACATATGTCTCAAGCGTATCTCGCGTGGCCAAAACATCACCCACTTGGGCACCACATGCTTGACCAGACATATGTCGACCTGCCATGCAGTTTGTTGTCAAGCGTACCTAAAAGACCCACACCAATGAACAAAGAGGACCTCTCCTTGCTCCTCACCAGCTGGGATCTCCAACCCCACTATACCTTCAGTCCTCTCTGAGACCTGCACTAGGAGGAATGAAGGTGTAGAATTAGGTGTGTCACAGCCAAGTACTTGGGGGCAATCTGCTATTGGTACACCAACGTCAGATTGTACCAGGCAAATTTCCCTGCCCCAGCTGCTGCACCACCTAAAGATGTTTGCTCCCAGCCATCCACATGCCCAGCGGTTGAATGCTAGCTTGGCTAAATTGCTAGCACTTCAGCTGCTGCCTTTTCAGTTCGTAGACTCTGCCCCCTTCCATGAGTTTGTGGAATGTGCAGTTCCTCAGTGGCAGGTTCCCAAACGCCACTTTTTCTCACGGAAGGCGATTCCGGCTCTCTACCGGCATGTGGAAGGCAATGTCTTGGCCTCGCTGGACAGGGCGGTCAGTGGTAAAATGCATATTACCACTGACTCGTGGTCCAGCAGGCATGGACCGGGACATTATCTATCTTTCACTGTGCACTGGGTAACCCTTCTCATGGCTGGGAAGGATGCAGGACAGGGTGCAGTAGTGTTGGAGGTTGTTCCGCCACCATGCCTCCAAAATTCTACTAGTGGTGATTCTGCCACACCTCTCTCCTCCACCCCCTCCTCTTCTTCTTCCTAGCATGGCCTCTTCCTGTGCCGATTTGTCCTCGGAACCAGCGGTGCTCCGTAGGCATTCAAGGGGCTATGCAAGCACGCAGGCAAAAAGATGCCATGCGGTGCTTGAGCTGGTGTGCTTGGGGGACAGGAGCCACACTGGGGCAGAGATTCTGCCAGCTCTGCAGGGGCAGGTTCAGAGGTGGTTGACGCCATGCCAGCTTAAGGCAGGTATGGTGGTTTGCGACAATGGCACCAACCTCCTCTCCGCCCTCCGACAGGGACAACTGACCCATGTGCCCTGTTTGGCTCACATCCTTAACTTGGTGGTGCAGCGGTTCTTGGGCAGGTACCCGGGCTTACAGGATGTCCTGAGGCAGGCCAGGAAAGTCTGTGTGCATTTCTGCAGGTCATATAGTGTCAGTGCTCGGCTGGCTGACCTCCAAAAGGAATTTAACCTGCCCAAGAACCGCCTAATCTGTGACATGTCCACCAGGTGGAACTCAATGTTGGCAATGCTGCAGCGGCTGCACATGCAGCAGAGGGCCATCAATGAGTACCTATGCGACTATGGCACCAGGACAGGGTCAGGGGATCTTGTTTTTTTTCCCCACGCCAGTGGGCTATGATCAGGGATGCATGCGCTGTCCTGTCACCATTTGAGGAGGCCACGAGGATGGTGAGCAGTGACAGTGCATGCATCAGTGACACCTCTTGTCCACCTATGGAGCTCTGGAGCACACGCTGCGTGGAATAATGGACAGGGCACTTGAGGCAGAACAGAGGGAGGAAGAGGAGGTCTTCCTTACCTCTCAAGGCCCCCTTTATCCAGAAAGTGTTCCTGCATGCCCGCCGATCACACAGGAAGAGGAGGAGGAGGAGGAGGATTGTGTCAGCATGGAGGTGGAGCCTGGCACTCAGCATCTGCAGCAGTCTTCAAGGGATCATTTACAGTCCCAAGAAACCCATGGACTTGTACGTGGCTGGGAGGAGGTGGCTGCGGATCATGTTGTCCTTAGTGACTCAGAGGACTCTGGACCGAATGCCTTAGCAAACCTACACTGCATGGCCTCCCTGATCCTGCAAAGCCTGCGGAAGGATCCTCGTATTCGTGGTATCAAGGAGAGGGATCAATACTGGCTGGCAACCCTCCCTGATCCAGGTTACAAGGGTAAGGTTGCGGACCTTATCTTGCAGTTTCAGAGGGAGCAGAGGATAAAACATCTTCAGGAGGCCTTGCAGAAAGGTCTGTGCAACGCGTTCCCAGAGACTGGGAGGTTACAAACTCCTGTTCCTGGACAAAGTGTTACTGAGGCTTCGGTCAGTCAAAGAAGGAGCGGTGGAGAAGGTGGCCGTCTGATCGATGCGTTCAGACAATATTTTAGTCCGCAGAAGGTATTATCGGTTCCAGCAACCATCGCCAGCGTCTGTTTTACATGGTGCGGGAATACCTAGGGATAAGATCTGACTTGGACACCTTTCCCACCGAAAATCCTCTTGGTTACTGGGTCTTGAGGATGGATCACTGGCCAGAGCTTGCACAGTATGCAATTGAGCTACTGGCCTGTCCTGCATTCAGCGTTCTTTTGGAACGCACATTCAGTGCTGCTGGAGGCTTTGTAACCGATCACAGGGTGCGCCTGTCCACCGACTCGGTCGATCGACTGACCTTCATAAAAATGAATCAGTCTTGGATCACCACCAGCTACTAGGCACCTGATGCTGATGTAACTGAATAATTTTTTTTTTAAATGTCAGATCACTTCAGGAGTGACTATCCTGTTATGCTGAGTGATTATCCTCTTCCTCCTCAATGATCATGCTGATAGCTTGTAAGAACATTTTTGGTTCTGGGCGCCGCCACCAGTGGCTAAGGCCCAGTTTTTCAGCCCCTGTTTAACAGGGGCGTGTAATTACAATTTTTGATGCAATATTTTGCAGGAGGGTTCGTTGCTGCGCTCAACTAGAGTATCTGTGAGGGGTTGCAGTGTTGTGGCACCAGCACCAGTGCCTAAGGCCCAATTTTTCAGCCCCTGTTTAACAGGGGCGTGTGATTACAATTTTTTATGCAATACTTTGCAGCAGGGCTCATTCCTGCATACCAACTAGAGTATCTGTGAGGGATTGCAGTGTTGTGGCACCAGCACCAGTGCCCAAGGCCCAATTTTTCTGCCCCTGTTCAACAGGGACATGTAATTACAATTCTTTTTTTTTTTTTTTTGTGGCTCGACATTTTATTATTATAAAAAAAATTTTCATAGAAATACAAAATACGATACAGATTGTTGAAGAATACAAAGATAGGCTGTCAATCCACAGTTCTCTTGAAGGAACGGAGTTTCAAAAGGCATAACAAGCAAAGAAAGTGAAAAAAAATTTTAATAACTCTACTTTCTGTGAGGAGAGGAGAAACCACAGATCCTCCGTGGTGGGAGGGCCGTCCCCCTCTAGACACCCCAACTGGGTACTAGCTGTGTCAAAGCGAGGGAAGCAGCACCTCCCTCCCACAGGTTCACCATTGTACATATCTTAGGGGCTATCTAACCCCTACCTCTCCCTACGGTTTAAACAGAAATCATAGTTATAACTATATCAACTTTAACATTGTACTTCTGATTCCATTTGGAGCATGTTGAAATATAGCTTTCAATAAAATAAAAAAAAAAAAAAAAAAAAAAGATTAATAGCCCGGAGAAAGTAATTACGTTCCTCAGTTATGTGCTGTATGGATCACTGGGTCTGCAATTGAGGGGCCACCTGGTCCGCACCGCCCGGGGGACCCCTGTCTACGATCTTGGCTCTCAGTATTAAGGGGATCGTGTGTGGACGAGTAAAGATGTGGTCTATCCTAGGGTAAGAGCCATGGGGTGCTGAGTAATGCGTATAATCCTTTGAATGGGGGTTTGTCAATTAAGCCCTCTTCATTTAGAATTTTTGCTAGTTGTACACTCTGTCTGGAGGGGTGCTTGGGAATCGATTTCCCCGTACTTGAAGATTGTAGGGAGAAATCAAATGCCAAGTTAGTATCTCCTCCAATCACGATGGTGCCCTTAAGATGTGGGCGGAGTTTGTTTAGCATTAATTCAAAAAATGCTTTCTGACCTTTATTTGGGGCATAATAGGAGATGAATGTGAATTGTTCCCCATCTATGTTCCCTGCGACTAAAATGTAACGTCCCATAGGGTCTGAGACTATCTCTGGCTGCGAGAGACAGACATGTCTGGCGAAACAAATGGCAACTCCCTTTGTTTTGTTGGAGGCTGATGAAAGAAAGAATTGGGGGAATTGGTGATGAAGGAATCTAGTTTGATAAGTTATGGGGAAATGAGTCTGGAAGAGAATGTCGGCATGCATGGATTTATAGAGCTGAAAAATCTTTCTACGCTTTATGGGGGAGTTATGTGAGATAACCCTCAGGGTTGGGTTCACGCTGGACCGCTCAGACATGTTGTGTTATTGGTGAGCCCGCATCTAAATAATCGTTTCCTACCTCTCTGAGAGATGGGAATTATGCTGTTCGGATGAAATGATGAGGCGATGTCGAATGGTAGACCTTGGAGGAGAAGCCGTATGCGTTCCTGGAACCTGGAAGTGCTCATAAGCAACGAGAGAAAGAGGAGAAGAAAAGGGGTGAAAGAGAGAAATAGACAAAGACAAAGAAAAATTGTTACAAATACTAGTAAATCAGCAATATCTTGTATCATATTATAGCATACAAACAGATTTAAACCAGAGACTTGGGGGTCCCCCAACCCCCCCCCCCCCCAATCCCAGGGAAGGATGGTCTAGCCATCCCTAGCCCTTTATCCTGAAAGGACTGGCACCCTGAAGTAGGGTAACCAGCCAATGGACCAGGTGCAAGAATGTTGCTCCTGAAACCAACTGGAGGTGCATTGATGCCACCACGGCCCCGTCACCTAAAATGTAATAGAACTGAAAATGAGATGCTTACTATATAGCAAACCAATGTTAAATCAGATATTAATACAGAACGTCCCCACTAAAAGAACCTTGACCGTATTAACTAACCGAGATTTTTTCCGTTAATATCTTCCCCAACCCAGGTCCCCCCCCTAATTGTGAGGAGTTCGGGGTTGGGAGAAGGGAAACTTTATGTGAGGAAAAATACTGATATTCGGTGTTCCTTGTAGGTTGTCTGTCAAACATATACCCGATACTGGGAACAGCCGGAAAGGGTGAAACAAGAGCATGAACTTAAAATCTAAGTAACTAAGTGAAATACCACCTGTCTAAGCAAAATGCAACATATTGGGTACCTTGTTGGCGCCCATAAGACCCAGTTCAACACATTTGCAAAGAGTTAAGTGTTTGAGGAAAAAAGATAACTTCCCATGAATGAATAACTGGTTAAAAGGGAACCGAAGCAAAACTCAGGGACCTCCCCGATCACCCTCCCCCCCGAGCCCTCAAGGAATTAAATAAAAATCAAATAAAATAAATTTGGGATCCTCTTGTACTATCAGTAAGAGGACCTACTGAGGATTGGGGGCTCCAATCAAACGAGTTCTTTGGTGAAACCATCACGAAGGCAAGGAAATAATCCGAGGAGATCCAAACCGATCGGAGGAAGGCACGAAGGGGGACTCAGAGTCTTGTAACTGCAAAGTGTTTCCGAAGGGGATTCCGACTTCAAGGGGGGATGTTTTCTTTGGAGCGTTTAGAACTCTGCTTGAGCCAGGCAGGTTGGAGGGGACTTGCTGGAGGTGGGTGTTTAGTAGATGACGGTGTACCTCTTCCCATCTGGGAGTGTGCTGGATCTTGTGTCATAAGGCCCAATTGAAGTAATAGACGTTCACCTTCTGCAAATGAAGAGAAGCCAAAACTTTTATTTCTGTATGAGAAATTCAATCTCAGTGGGAATGACCACCTGTATAAGATAGATTTCTCGGTCAGAAGCTGTAGCAGCGGTTTGAGAGAGCGTCTTTTCTGTACTGTGTAAGGTAATAAGTCTGCGAAAATTTGAATTTTATGGCCCATCAACTTTAGATTATCCAGAGACCTGGATCTCCTCATTACCTCCTCCTTAACGGAGAAAAAATGGGGTTTTACAATGATGTCTCTTGGGAGACCATCCGAGCGTGGGGGTTGCAGGGCTCTGTGGGCTCTATCCAGCTCCAATCGATGCTCTGCTATGTCTGGTATAAGGTCCTCCAGTAAGGTTTTTACCGCCGTTTTCACGTCTTTCTCTGTTTCAGGGAGGCCACGTATTCTGGAATTGTATCGTCTTGAACGATTTTCGAGATCGTCGATTTTGGCGAAAGCTCTTTCCAGTTTCTCTTGCATTTCTTGTAATCTATCAGAATTTTGATTAATGCGTGCCACAGCTTGATCTGATCGTTTTTCAATCACATCTATTTTCTGTCCCAGCTGCTGTAAATCAGCATGGATGGAGGAGGTAATGTGTTCTGCGTTCTGCGCCAGGCTCCTTGATAGCAATTGAGAAAAAGCTTCCATCATGGAAGGAAAGTCTGTGGGAATAGTGGAGGCCCTGGTCTCTTCAGTCACAGATAACAGCAGGCCTGTGTGTGGGTCTAGCATTGGGGTGGAGGGGAGAACGTTTTGCATTCTGCTCAGCAGTGACTCTGTAGATGCTGGAGAGGCTCCCAGATGAAGAGGGGGGAAATCGGTACCTGGTGATAGTGGTGACCTTGCTTCCTGATCAGCGATGGACTCATTTTCTTCCCCATGGCTGCAGTTGCCTTGTGGAGCCGCCGCCATCTTGGCGTAACTGACCGGGCCGGCTGCCGCGGTCATCTGGCTCGTAAGGCTCCTCCGGACTGGAGCCGCTATGCTTAATAGGTTCCCGGGGGTCTCCCCCACTCGTAAATCCCGGTATTCCAGCACCCACCAAGAGTAACTGTGAGGACTTACAGTGTTGTGGCACCACCACCACCACCACCACCAAAGGCCCAATTTTTCCACCCCTGTTCAACAATGGCATGTAATTACAATTCTTAAACTAATATTTCACAGCAGGGCCTGTTCCTGCGCCCACCAAGAGTAACTGTGAGGGCTTACAGTGTTGTGGCCACAACAACACCTAAGGCCCAAATTTCTGCTGAGTATATAGGGCAGGCCCCTACTTTCAAACATCCAACTTACAAACGACTCCTACTTGCAAACGGAAGGAGACAACAGGAAGTGTGATGAAATCTACCCCTAGGAAGGGAAATTCTCTCCTGTAAGAGTTAATATGGGAAAAACGTGTCTCCTCTCCACTGATGCTTTATCACCAATCTTTGTATCACTAAAAACCCCAAAATTGTCAAAAAACATTTGTCATTGGGACAGAAAGTGGGGTGAAATCTTCTGAAGAGGTGCACAGACAGCAAAACAAATGTTACATGGGTGATAACCCTTCCCTATGTTTTTCAAAAAGCTTAAAAATAGATTTTTTGGCTGGAGCTACACTTTAAAAATGTACCAGTTCAAAATTACAAACAGATTCTACTTAACAACAAACCTACAGTCCCTGTCTTGTTTGCACCGCCTGTATACTGCTGTTCAGAGTACATAGGGCCTGGGGTTCCCACGCCTTTCCTTTTTTTAATTTGGGTGCGGGGTTCCCCTTAATATCCATACAAGACCCAAAGGGCCTGGTAATGAACTTGGGGGGGGGGGGTACCCATGCCGTTTGTCTCACTGATTTTCATCCATATTGCCGAGACCCGATGTTACATTAAAGCCGCAAGCAGTTTTAAATGACTTTTATTCCTTTAAAAATGTCATTTTGTGCAGGGACTGTTCTAAGCACAGGAAACACACGCCACTTTATAGGCATACTATAGACACCCCCCCCCCCCCCCCCCCCGGGTACGATATTTAAAGGAATATTTCACTTTTTTTTCACTTTAAGCATCATTAAAATCACTGCTCCCAAAAAAACGCCAGTTTTTTAAACTTTTTTTTGCATTGATACATGTCCCCTGGGGCAGAACCCGGGTCCCCAAACCCTTTTTAGGACAATACCATGCATATTAGCCTTTAAAATTAGCACTTTTGATTTTGAACATTCGAGTCCCATAGACTTTAATGGGGTTCTAAAGTTCGCGCAAATTTTCGGTCCGTTCGCAGGTTCTGGTGCGAAGCGAACCGGGGGATGTTCGGCTCATCCCTAGTACCATCCAGCTGAAATGGTACTCCTGGTCTCACAGGTCACAATCTCTGATGCTGCAAAATGGCTTATTTAGCAGAAAGAAATGCAGTCTGCTGCTCTGAACCCCATGAAAACTATTTTTCTAATAACATTGTATATAGGCCTCAGGATTAGTCCAAGATGTGGAATATACAATCTCCAGAATCCCACAACTTCAATATATGCCTCCTTGTTGGCAGCAGGGGGCAACAGTCCCTGGATAGTTTGCACAACTGTCTCTGGAATTTTCCTTTGTGGCTCAGTCCACATTATTTCTGGGAATTTCACCTTAGTGGCAGATCAGTGGACTTTGTTTCTGTTAATAGCCCATCCTCTATTCTCCATGTGCTGTATCAGCAGGTGCAGTGCTTCAGTTACATCTTTTATTTCAGAGATCATTACATCATCGATGTAGTGAAACACAGTGACTTTCAAATTCAGGGTACCTAAATGTCAGGCAATCAGTCCATGACAAAGTGTACTGGCAGCCATTGAGCCATTCCACACAACAGCAAACTGGTCCTGACCCTTAGGCCCCTTTCACACTGGGGCGTTGGGGGCGTCGGCGGTACAACAGCGCTATTTTTAGCGCTACTGTACCGTCGTTCTTGCAGCGGTATTCGGCCGCTAGCGGTGCGGTCTTAACCCCCGCTGGCGGCCGAAAAAGGGTTAAAATCCCTCGTACAGCGCGGTTATAGCCGCGGTATTGCCGCGGTATAGCCGCGCTGTCCATTGATTTCAATGGGCAGGAGCGGAGAATACACCGCTCCTTCACTGCTCCAAAAAAGCGGTTTGCAGGACTTTTTTCACCGCCCTGCCTGCGCACCGCTTCAGTGTGAAAGCCCACTGAACAAACAGCGGAGGCTGTTTAGGGGCGGTTTGCAGGCGGTATTTTTAGCGCAATACCGCCTGCAAACCGCCCCAGTGTGAAAGGGGTCTTAGGGTCTATTTGAATTAAAAGGAAAGCATTATTAAAGGGGTTGTAAACCCACGTGTTTTTTCACCTTAATGCATCCTATGCATTAAGGTGAAAAAACACCTGGCAGTGACCGGCCCCCCGTTTTACTTACCTAAACCCTGAAATTTCCGACTGCGGAGACGCACTCTTCTTCTGCCTGGGGTTCTCGGCTCTTGATTGGATAGATTGATAGCAGTGCAGCCATTGGCTTCCGCTGATGTCAATCAAATCCAATGACGTGGCGCCGGGGGGGCGGGCCGGGTCCGGCATTCTGCGTTTATGGACACAAATGCTGGACTCGGGAGCGCACCCGCAAGGTAACCCCCCCAGGAGATTGCTTCTCCCAGGGGTTTATACGATGCGGGGAGGAGCTACCAGCACCGCCGGGGGACCCCAGAAGAGGATGATCGGGCCACTCTGTGCAAAACGAACTGCACAGTGGAGGTAAGTATGACATGTTTGTTATTTAAAAAAAAAAATTCAAAGCTTTACAATCACTTTAAAGTCTATCACAGCATAATATTTTCCTGCCTCCTTTGCAGTTTTCTCAATGATGGAGATCATATCAGGTACAGCTAACTTCAATAGAGGTGCTAATTTGGTTTAGGCCTCTGTAAACTACAGTCATTCTCTATGCTCCATCAGGTTTCTTTACTGGGAACACCGGAGAGGAGAAAGGAATTACAGCAGGTCTATCTAGCCCTACTCTCAATAGTTCTTGAATAGTCTTCCCAATTTCTTTTTGTTCTCCAGGAAGTCTGTACTGCTTGAGACACGCGGGCTTCTCTGGTGGAGGAATGTAGAAAGCTGTCCATTTCGCATGGCCTCTTACAACACCCTTCACCACCCTTACCAGGTAAAAAATTGACTGCCCTTGCATTACATACATGCCAAGAATATTTTCTGCTACCCCAGGAAACCCAGCTTCCCTTCATGAAAGTATAAGGAACCTCCCAAATCCACTTTCTGAGACTCTATAACTCCTCCCCAAGATAAAGGGATTTGGGTCAGTGGCGTAGCGTGGGGGGTGCAGGGGGTGCCGTGGCCCCGGGCGTGACATTTAGGGGGGCGCCAGTATGTGTCACTGGCTGCCTCCTCCTAATTTCTCGATCCTGTGTCCCCGGCCCGGCCGCCATGTTAAGTGGCCGGCGCCCTGTGATTGGGCGTATGGGGGTCATGTGAGGCGTAGGGCTGGCCTGTCCTAGATCGCTCCTGAAGTTCCGCCTCCGCACATGACCCCCCATACGCCCAATCACAGGGCGCAGGGGAGAGAAGAATGTGAGCCGCCGCTGTCTTCTCCTCCTCCGGATCGATGCAGGCCAAGATAAGAAGGAGAGTGAGAGTCTTGTTACTGGGGGGGGGGGGGTGAGAGAGAGACTGTAGGCAGGATAGTGTAGTTTAGTATGGAGGTCAGTCAGTGTAGTGTAGTGGTCAGTATGGGGGGCAGTGTAGTGTAGTATAGTGGACAGTGTAGTATGGTGGTCAGTGTAGTATAGTATAGTGGTTAGCATAGTGGTCAGTATAGTGTAGTTTAGTATGGAGGTCAGTGTAGTATAGTGGTCAGTATAGTGTAGTATAGTGGACAGTATAGTGTAGTAT
The DNA here is from genome assembly GCF_042186555.1 of Aquarana catesbeiana. Taxonomy (NCBI): domain Eukaryota; kingdom Metazoa; phylum Chordata; class Amphibia; order Anura; family Ranidae; genus Aquarana; species Aquarana catesbeiana. The sequence goes on along the minus strand of NC_133327.1, from coordinate 398,633,975 downwards.
GGTGGTCAGTATAGCGTAGTATAGTGGACAGTATAGTGGTTAGTGTAGTATAGTGGACAGTGTAGTGTAGTATAGTGGTCAGTGTAGTGTAGTATAGTGGACAGTGTAGTATGGTGGTCAGTATAGTGTAGTATAGTGGACAGTGTAGTGTAGTATAGTGGTCAGTGTAGTATAGTGGTCAGTGTAGTATAGTGGTCAGTGTAGTGTAGTATGGTGGTCAGTGTAGTGTAGTATGGTGGTCAGTGTAGTGTAGTATAGTGGTCAGTGTAGTGTGGTATGGTGGTCAGTGTAGTGTAGTATAGTGGACAGTGTAGTATGGTGGTCAGTGTAGTGTAGTATAGTGGTCAGTGTAGTGTAGTATGGTGGTCAGTGTAGTGTAGTATAGTGGACAGTGTAGTATGGTGGTCAGTGTAGTGTAGTATAGTGGTCAGTGTAGTATAGTGGTTAGTGTAGTATAGTGGACAGTGTAGTATGGTGGTCAGTATAGTGTAGTATAGTGGACAGTGTAGTATGGTGGTCAGTATAGTGTAGTATAGTGGACAGTGTAGTATAGTGTAGTGGACAGTATAGTATAGTGGTCAGTGTAGTGGACAATGTAGTGTAGTGGACAGTGTAGTATAGTGGTCAGTGTAGTGTAGTATAGTGGACAGTGTAGTATGGTGGTCAGTATAGTGTAGTATGGTGGTCAGTGTAGTGTAGTATAGTGGTCAGTGTAGTGTAGTAAAGTGGACAGTGTAGTGTAGTGGACAGTATAGTATAGTGGTCAGTGTAGTGGACAGTGTAGTATAGTGGACAGTATAGTGTAGTATAGTGGTCAGTGTAGTGTAGTATAGTGGTCAGTGTAGTGTAGTATAGTGGTCAGTGTAGTGTAGTATAGTGGACAGTGTAGTGTAGTATAGTGGACAGTGTAGTGTAGTATAGTGGTCAGTGTAGTGTAGTATAGTGGACAGTGTAGTGTAGTGGACAGTATAGTATAGTGGTCAGTGTAGTGGACAATGTAGTGTAGTGGACAGTATAGTGTAGTATGGTGGTCAGTGTAGTATAGTGGACAGTGTAGTGTAGTATAGTGGTCAGTGTAGTGTAGTATAGTGGACAGTGTAGTGTAGTGGACAGTATAGTATAGTGGTCAGTGTAGTGGACAATGTAGTGTAGTGCACAGTATAGTGTAGTATGGTGGTCAGTGTAGTATGGTGGTCAGTGTAGTATAGTGGTCAGTGTAGTGTAGTATAGTGGACAGTGTAGTATAGTGGACAGTGTAGTATGGTGGTCAGTGTAGTGTAGTATAGTTGTTAGTGTAGTATAGTGGACAGTGTAGTGTAGTATGGTGGTCAGTATAGTGTAGTGTCAGTATAGTGTAGTATAGTGGACAGTGTAGTATGGTGGTCAGTATAGTGTAGTATAGTGTAGTATAGTAGACAGTGTAGTGTAGTGGACATTATAGTATAGTGGTCAGTATAGTATAGTATAGTGGACAGTATAGTATAGTGGTCAGTGTAGTTCTCAGTGTAGTGTAGTATAGTGGTCAGTGTAGTATATTATAGTGGACAGTATAGTATAGTGGTCAGTGTAGTGGACAGTGTAGTTCTCAGTGTAGTGTAGTATAGTGGTCAGTATAGTGTAGTATAGTGGTCAGTGTAGTGTAGTATAGTGGTCAGTATAGTGTAGTATAGTGGTCAGTGTAGTGTAGTATAGTGGACAGTATAGTAAAGTGGTCAGTGTAGTGGACAGTGTAGTTCTCAGTGTAGTGGTCAGTATAGGAATCAGGTAGGTCAGTAGTACTTGTATTTGAAGGGACTCAGGGATAGCTAAAAGTCTGCAGGTTAGGGGGGGGGCGCAAATTACTTGCCTTGCCCCGGGTGCTGACAACCCACGCTACGCCACTGATTTGGGTTCATGTGCAATTTTGGAAATCAGTTTGGGGCTAACAGGAGGAGTCTGTTCTGTTTCCTCTAAATCTAGGCTGATTCTATCTTCACTAGTAACCCTGACAGTTTTCCCCACTAACTGATTCCACCTGCTGAACAACTCTGTGGTAGAAATCTCAGTTTTAGGTACTCCTGCCTTCAATAGTGCTACCTACATTTGATTTTTAGAGATAACTAACCTGGTTTCTCTACACCTCCTGCCTTCTCTCCCACTTTCTCTGTTCGTTTCTGCTTATTTTATGCCTGTCTAGCCTTGATCCTATCTACTGCCCTGACAGGTTTTGCTTTAGTTTCCTCTAGCACTTCCAACTGGCTTAAAAAGGTAGTGGCTTCATGAATCTTGCTGTTTAATCCCAGGCCTTCCAGTAAGGACAATAAAGGTAGGTAGGTAAGGTACACTTGGACTATCCCATCTCTTACAAGGTCTAATGCCCTGTACACACGGTCGGATTTTCCGACGGAAAATGTGTGATAGGACCTTGTTGTCAGAAACTCCGACCGTGTGTAGGCTCCATCACACATTTTCCATCGGATTTTCCGACACACGAAGTTTGAGAGCAGGCTATAAAATTTTCTGACAACAAAATCCGTTGTCGGAATTTCCGATCGTGTGTACACAAATCCGACGCACAAAGTGCCACGCATGCTCAGAATAAATAAAGAGATGAAAGCTATTGGCTACTGCCCCGTTTATAGTCCCGACGTACGTGTTTTACATCACCGCGTTCAGAACGATCGGATTTTCCGACAACTTTGTGTGACCGTGTGTATGCAAGAAAAGTTTGAGCCAACATCCGTCGGAAAAAATCCTAGGATTTTGTTTATTGGAATGTCTGATCAATGTCCGACCGTGTGTACGAGGCATTACAGTGAAAAATTCACAGTAAACTTTCCCATGCCAACACTCTCATTGGCACTGGCACTGGCCCTGGCCTGACTAAATAACACTGTCTTCATGTCACAGTTGTAGAAGCCAACCTAATAGGGGTTGTTTGGACCTCTGTTTGCATTGTTTTGCCAGCTTTTGGAGTTCAGTTTGTGTAAATTCCCTTAGCAACCCTAAAGTGGTAGTACACCGGAATGCTTTTTTAATTTTACCTGCAAGGTAAATTTATCGCATACTAGCCCATTATGTGAAATTTACCCTAAAACAAAGCCCTCCAGGGACGAACTGTCAATGCTAACATGGCTTGCATCTTCACCGTCCTCCGGCCATCTGATTGGCTGCGCCGCAATGATGTTACTCCCACACATGCCTGTGGGAGCCACTATTTATGGCACAGGACTCTGAAGGAACGGCACGGGTATGCCATTCCTTCAGAGCGCATGCGCCATGTCACTGGCCCCTTTACTTGTAAATATCTCCTAAATGGTGCACGTTTAGCAGATATTTACTGTATCTGTAGGTAAGCCTTATTATAGGCTTACCTATAGATAGATATCAACCATGGGAGTTTACTTTCACTTTAATACATTTTCACCCCCTTCCTGCCTATGCCAATTTTCAGATTTCAGTGCTGTCACAATTTGAATGACTCATGCAACACTGTACCCAAATTTAATTTTTATCTTTTTAGAATAGAATTTTCTTTCTATATGTAATCACCACTGGGATTTTTATTTTTTGCTATGTATATTAAAAAATACCGAACATTTTGCAAATAAATCTATTTTTAATTAATTTAGGCGAAAATGTATTCTGCTACATTTCTTTGGTAAAAATAACCCAAATCAGTGTATGCTATTTAGTCTGTGTGAAAGTTATATATTCTACAGACTATGGTATACAGTATGTTTAGAAAAGAATCACCCCTTTAAAATAATCACATTTTGTTGTTTGCAGGCGAGAATGAAGACAGACACACTTTTTGTTTTATCCAGCTGTATTTATAACATCCAAGTAAAAGATATAACACCAACATGTCAGAAATAAAAAAAATAAAAAAATAAAAAACAGAATCACTGACTTGAAAAAAGGATCGCCGCCCTTCTAAAAATTACTTGTAAACTTATTCAAATGTAGCTAATCACCTTCTCAATAGCACACAAAGCCATTTGACTTTCAACTGTGACCAGCTTTGGTCATTTTGATTAGCTCAGCATGAAAAGAGCTTTCCTGGAGCATTTCAGTCCCTGGCAGTGCAACTGAAACAATCAACTATGGGTGGCAAGGCACAGTCAAAAGTGGTGATTAGGGACAATATGACTGGTGTGAAGATGATCATGGACACAATAATTGGTGTGGCAATTATTGGTGTGGAACTAAAGAGAATCCGACCTGGCTGTTTATTAACATTGGCTGGGCAAAAAGAACACATCCTCTAGCAGTACACACTCCGAAGCAACTGCTAGCTGGTCTTCTAATACAAACATTTCTGCTTCTGCCTTCTCCTTCCTGATTCAGTATAGAGAGCATAAGGGAAGTACTATCAAACTTAGGACACTGTCTTCTTCTCTGCTTTACTTAAATTAAAATCCTTTAACCACTTCAGATTGAATAACGGCTACAGCGCCGGACCTGCTTTGCCGGGACTACTGCGCGCCCCCTGTCTATGAGACTCGCCTGATCACAGATCGGAGTAAGGGGTCGATCCCGACCCCTTACCACATGATCAGCTGTCAGCCAATGACAGCTGATCATGTGATGTCAACAGAGCCGGTAATCTTCTATTTTTTCTCCTCACACTGCAGGGTGAGGAGGAAAAAAAAGCCGATCACCGGTGGCCGTGAGAGGGACATCAGTCCCGATCATGGCGAGCTTCTGCAGATCCTCAGTGCCCACCTTTGCCCCCTACCAGTGCCACCTAGCAATAGGCAGCAGTGCCGCCTACCAGTTCCACCCATCAGTGCCCACAGTGCCACCTATCAGTGCCCACAATCAGTGCCTTAACAACAGTGCTGCACATCAGTGCAACCGATCAGTGCCCATCAGTGTCACCTACCAGTGCCCATCAGTGCCGCCCATCAGTGCTGCCCATCAGTGCCGCCCATCAGTGCCACCAATAAGTGGTACCTATCAGTGCCCATCAGTGCCCCCCATTTGTGTAACCCATCAGTGCCACCCATCAGGGCCCATCAGTGGCCATCAGTGCCGCCTTATCTGTGCCCATCAGTACCCCCTTATCTGTGCCTATCAGTGGCGCCTTAACTGTGCCTATCCATGCCCATCAGTGCAGCCTATCAGTGCCTCATCAGCGCATCTCAATGAAGGAGAAAAATTACCTGTTTGCAAAATTTTATAACAAACTATGAAACATGATTTTTTTTTCAAAATTTTCTATTTTTTTTGTTTGTTTAGCAAAAAATAAAAACCCCAGCTGTGATTAAATACCACCAAAGAAAGCTCTATTTGTGGGAAAAAAATAAAAAAAATTTCATTTGGGTACAGTGTTGTATGACCGTGCAATTGTCATTCAAAGTGTGTCAGCGCTGAAAGCTGAAAATTGGTCTGGACAGGAGGGGGGTTTAAGTGCCCAGTAAGCAAGTGGTTAAGGCTAAAGTCTACAAAATGATCTAAGATGTTATCACCCCAGGTCCTATTTAACCAGTTGCCTACAGGGCACTTTCACCCCCTTCCTGCCCAGGCCATTTTTCAGCTTTCAGCGCTGTCGCACTTTTAATGACAATTGCGCGGTCATGCAATACTGTACCCAAATAAATTTTTCATCATTTTCTTCACACAAACAGAGCTTTCTTTTGGTGGTATTTAATCACTGCTGGGTTTTTTTATTTTTTACCAAAAAATTTGAAAAAAAAAAGTTTTTCTTAGTTTTTGTCAGTAAATTTTTTAAATAAGTAATTTTTCTCCTTCACTGATTGGCGCTGATGAGGCTGCACTGATGGGAACTTATTGGCTGTACTGATAAGCACTGATGAGGTGGCACTTATGGGCACTGATGAGGAGGCACTTATGGGCACTAATTAGGTGGCATTGATGAGGAGGCACTAATATGCTGCACTGATGGGCACTGATAGATGGCACTGATATGCGGCACTGATGAGCACAGATAGGTGGCACTGATGGACGGCACTGATGGGCACTGATAGGTGGCACTGATGGGCACTGATAGGCAGCACTGGTGGGCGCTGATAGGTGGCACAGATAGGCGGTATTGATGGGCACTGGTGGACGGAACTGATGGGCACTGATGGACGACACTGATGGGCGGCACTGATGAGCACTGATAGGAGATACTGATGGGCATTGATGGGCAGCACTGATGAGTAGGCACTGATTGGTACTGAAAGGCAGCAGTGACTGGCATCACTAATGGGCACTGATTGGTGTCACTTATGGGCACTGATTGGTGTCATTGATGGGCACTGATTGGTGTCACTGATGGGCACTGATTGGTGTCACTGATGGGCACTGATTGGTGTCACTTATGGGCGCTGATTGGTTACACTGGGGGGCTTTACTGTAATACCGAGGCACTGATGATCAGTACCCTGATTACATGTCCAGGTGTTCCCTGCAAGGAGATGCCGCTGATCGGCTCTCCTCGCCACACACTCTGTCAATGTGAGGCGATGAGAGCCGATCACTGTCACTTTGGCATTTATATGTGACCGGCTGTTATTGGACACAGCCAATTACATGGTTAAAGAGCCACATGATTGGCGCTTTACAGAGGTCGGGGTCGCGCCACGTCCTAGCAACATGGCGTGGCCGCAATCACCACATTGTGTGCCCCGCGGGCATGCAAGAGTAGCCGTTCTGGGCGCTGTCATATGACGTCCACTGAGAACAAGAGCCACACCATCCCTCCGTCATTTGACGGTGGGCAGGCGGGAAGAGGTTAAAGGAGAAGAATACTTTGCAAATTCCTTAGACAGCCATACATTAGTCATTTAGACTGGTGGAAGGTAGGACAAAATAATGGGTACCTTTAACTCTGGTATAGTACAGGCTATAAACTTGTGGAAGGGGACTGATTTTATGAGGTGGCATGGGAGCAACTGCAAAGCCAGCACTTCTACCAAGCTGGCATTAAAGTGTCATTAACCACTTGACAACTGGGCACTTAAACCCCCGTCATGACCAGACCAATTTTCAGCTTTCAGTGCTCTCACACTTTGAATGACAATTACTCAGTCATGTAATACTATACCCAAATGAATTTTTTGTCCTTTTTTTCATACAAATAGAACTTTTTTTGGTGGTATTTGATTACCTCTGGGTTTTTTATTTTTTGCGCTATAAATGAAAAAAGGCAGAATTTTTTTTTTAAAAACGCATTTTTCTTTGTTTCTATGACAAAATTTAGCAAGTTATTAATTTTTCTTCATAAATTTTGGCCACAATTTATACTGCTACATATCTTTGGTAAAAATAACTCAAATTAGTGGATATTATTTGGTCTTTGTGAAAGTTAGAAAGTCTACAAGCTGTGGTGCAAATCATAAAAAATTGATCACACCTGATGAACTGACGGCCTAATTTCTTGCGACCCGAACAAGCCAGGAAAGTATAAATACCCCCCAAATGACCCCTTTTTTTAAAGTAAACATTCCAAGGTATTTAGTAAGATGCACTGATGACAGATAGCACTAATACCTGGCACTGATGACACGTGACACTGATGACAGATGGCACTGATACGTGGCACTGATGACACGTGACACTGATAACAGATGGCACGTGACACTGACAGGTGGCACTGATGACACGCGACACTGACAGGTGGCACTGGAGGCAGGTGGCACTGATAGGTGGCACTGGGGACAGATGGCACTGACAGGTGGCACTGGGGACAGATGGCACTGACAGGTGGCACTGGGGACAGATGGCACTGGGGACAGATGGCGATGGGGACAGATGGCACTGGGAACAGATGGCACTGTGTTGTGTAACACAGTGCCAAGTAACTATTTTTTTTCACTCCCGCTGCAGCACGGAAGCTCTCCCTCCTCACACGCTGTCTCTGTGTGAGGAGGGAGAGCCGGCGATGAGAGATGATCTCATATGTTTACATGTGAGATCATCTCACATTGGACACTCCGATCGAGTGCTAAATGGCCGCTGTGATTGGCCATTTAGCACGATCTGTGATTGGCTGTGTCCAAGGGACACGGCCAACACAGATTTCCCCCGCCGCGCAGGGGGAATGTAAACAGGAGGACATCCAGGGACGCCCTCCCGGCAATTGAGCGCCGCGCCGTGGCCGTCTTTCGGCTTTATCGCGGGTGCAAAATTGATTAAACCCACATCATTACAAAACTATCAATAAATGATGTATTACATGCTGTTAGTGTTTACACAGTCACTATGGGATTTGTTTTCTGTATTCTTCAAAAAAAACTGGCTGATCCTGCTGTTCTCTGTCTCCCCCTCCTGTCCATGTCCCCACTGCTGCTAGGAATTTTGCAGAGCAGGGTTGGCAGCTAGCGCACTTGCTCTGTTTTCAGTGTATTTTCTACCCTGAGCATTTCCTCCCTTTCACATCTGAGTGACTATAGAGTCACACATGTGGGTGTGGGTGTATACACAGTGGTAAATGATAGCCCACTCCCTCCCTCCTCTTCCATGTCCACTAACCAACTAAACGCAATGAGAGTGGGATATTATAAGTAGATTGATGGAGGTTTCTCCTTACTGACACAGGCTGGAGGGATGTGATACAGCCTGTGACTGGCAGAAATCCACCGATACTATATTATTACCAAATAATTAAATAAAGATTTGATTGAAAATATATATTTTTTATGACAATTTAAAACAGTTAAAGGATATTAATTATTTTTTTTCTCCTTTATCCCAAAGGCTGTTTTTTTTAATTTGAATATGTGACCAGTAGCAAAGACTAGAAGCTCCTTCTGCCACTGTTTCCTTACAGACAGGCTGTGAAAGAGCTGGGTCATGTGACAGCTGTATATTGATTAGGGAAAAGGTATTTAGATGTTCTTTTTTATTAAAATATTTATAGTGCTATCATCCATATACAGAAAGAGAAGGGATCATGTATGTAGCCCTAACCCCAAAGGAACCTCTTGGTAATTTTTGGTTCTCTGTTCTGCGCCTCAATCACAACCTCAGCCCCTCTGGCACACTTGGTTAAACAAAATCACTGCAAACACAAGTGCAAAAGACACCAGACTAGAAAAGCAAACAAATATTTTACTAGAAATTCTTAAAGCAAAGAAGAACCAGAATGACTTAAAAGGGTATTGTTCAATGTTAAACTCTTACACTGGGTAAATATGCAAAAAGAGCATGCAAGGCAAAGAAATACCAATTAAGTCAAACAATAATAACCCATAAGCCCTGAAAGAACCTATGACCACAGGTATAAGAAGGGAAGAGAATGAACTTTTCGTATCAAACTGCTCCCTTAAAGTCTTGATGCCATGGGCCCAGAAGTAATATAACTGTTTATGAAACACCAACTTTTGTAGGGACTTGAGTAAGAGTTCCCCTTAATGTGCACTAATGTTATGTGCAGAGTCCTTTAAGTGGGAGGAGAAGAAGGTGAAGAAGTCCTTGTGGTGCAGATATCCTGTGTCTTCAGCTAGCTTAACAGGGGCCCAGGGAAATTGCTGTGCAATGCCAGCCAGCAATAAAGAATGACATTTGCAAAGTGTTTCCTTTTGGAAATGGGATAAGGGTGTCTGCATGCAGAGTCCTTGTAGTGGGCTTCTGCCCGCTCACCAGTCCTGAAGATACCGAAGCTCAAAGGAATGGGATGTCCTGGAAAAGGCCAGCAGATGATGGATGCCCGACTGGCATCCTGATGACCCAGGGATTCAACGATGCCTGTCTGTGATGGTCAACCTATGCCCAGTGATGGAGTTGGCTGGCAGGAAGGATCTTCACTTTGTCAGGTCATGATGTCTCCCCTTCTAGGCAAGAAGAAAGAGCTCCTACTCCTACAGCTAGTTTCCCCTGGCCACTTTGTGGACCTCTCTCCCTGGATCACTCTCCCCTCCCTTTCCGGGCACCAGGCTAGTTTTTTCTCCTCCCTGGCTTGGCATGCTGGAGGCTGTAGTCTACCCCTCAGGCTCTGCCATGAAGGCACCAGTCCTAAGGACTACATATCCCATGGTCCTTCTCTGGTCTCTCTATGATTGGTCCTCCCCTGGCCAATCAGGAACTGGCAGGGGCGGGCCAGGCTACACAGAGTCTACAGATTTACTCTCCTGCTTCTGTGCTTCTGGGATGACTGGGTTACTCTCCTGTTTCTGGGATGGCTGGGTGGGTCTTCTGCAGTGGCGGTGCTCTGAGCGGGGGGGACAGCACAGCCGCTCCGGTCCTTGCTGTCACTGCTCTCCATGCTGACAGGAGAAAGGGGAGCCCGAGGACGGGGGGAAGGAGATACTGACAGGTGATCTTTCTCTCATGTAGCGGCGGCTGTACACTCTCTGCCTGCGGACCAAACAGGAGGTGGAAGGAGAGATCAGGCTAGATAGCACCTGCTGTGTATGTTTAGTATCACTTTTAGGCTGGGTTCACACTAGTGCCATTCGGATGAGGATTCCCCACATTCAATTCGCATGTCAGGAGACTGTGACCGGCTCTCAATGAAGCCAGTTCACACAGCTCTGGGGTGGCTGCGGAGCGGTTTGCAGAAGAGTACTGTGCATCTTCTGGTTCATTTCAGGTCTGATTCCAGCCAAACATTCGGGCCTGATTCGTCCCTGAAACAGAGAACAGGGAAGCGCTGGACCTCTGCTGTGAGCCACTCCTCACAGCAGTGTGAATCCAGCCTAAAGCTGGATATACATTATGCAATTTTTATTGTTCAGTTTCCTTTAGATTTACCTTCAACTATGTAGTACAAGGGCCTGCCTGATTGCATACAATTTGAAAGTGTTTAGGTTTGAGCTCATATTATATGGTTTTGATAAATCTAAAAGCAAAGTAGTGTGTAGACAGCTTTAGATGCAGGCATGGCAGTGATTTGAGGACATTTAGTTTCTGCTCCAGTAGCTGCAGAAGAGACTCCTGCCTTGCTAAGCATGCTGCTGAAGATGGTGGGGTAGCTGTAAAAGAACTTTCCAGAGGTTCAAGCCTTTGTTTGACCAACCTCAGAGTGGCCCTATGACTCTCTTTACCACTTGACGTAGCATATCTCAAGCCTTCGAAGGCTCCAAAATCCCTTGTAAGACTTGTTAGACTTAAAAAAAATTGTTGGGTTTCTGTTGCATTTTTTTTTAGTAGCGTTCAGTAAAAAGTGCAGGACATTGTGCATTATGCTGTGATGCCTTGCATGTTTTTTGAAGATGCGTTGGTGTGCCATTCACAAAGAATGGCACCGCAGTGCACCAACATACATGACATGGGCCCTAATTTGTACCAAGAAAACATAGGGTTGTGAAATCTTGGTATCTCTACCTGTGACACAAACACAGACATGCACACTCCTACCTAAAGAATTTGTCATGTAGGCTTAGCACTGGATAGAAGTTTTATTCAATTTAAATTGCTTTTTATGTGTACAAATCATCCAGTTAGATGGCTATTTAAAAAAGATCTTTCAATAAGAATAATAAAACTGATTTCTGGATAACAGTAAAGTGATTTAAACAACCTACATTATTAATTGAAAACTGGGCTTTTGCCAGAAACACAATGTTCACAATAGAAGCATATTTAACCTGTTGTGACTCATTTATTATTTAAAAAAAGGTAAAATGATTATTTATCATCAAGGTTTATATGTAGTAAAGCACAACTTGCCTTTATAAAATCTATATCACCAGACTAAGCTGAGTACTAAACAATGATTTCACAAAAATGCCCGATGAGCAATGGTATATGCAGGTAGGTAATAAAAGAGAACTTTTAGACCCCTTCATACTGAAGCACCGCTAATAGACCGCTAAAGCGCTGCTCGTTTTGGCAGTGCTTTAGGTGCGTTTTAGCTGCACTTTTTGGGCACTAGCGGGCGTTTTTTGTGAAAAAAATCCAAGAAACACCCGTTTTGGGGCGCTATCGAACCGCTTTTAAGGCGCTTTGGAAGCGTTGCCCATTTAGGGGCGTTTTTGGAGCGCTTTGTACATCGCTCCAAACCTGCCCCAAAAGATGCTGCTTGCAGGACTTTTTCTAACGTCCCGCTAGTGCACTGCCCGAGTATTAAAGCACTCATGCAAATGCAGTTTTCAGGTGCTTTTCAGACACTATTTCTAGCACTAAAACACCTGAAAACTGCCGCAGTGTGAAAGGGGTCTTAATCTCGTAGACAAGGTTGCTATCTTTTATAGAAAAAAAATACCTGGCAGGTTTGCAGCATTATATGGAAAACACAAGGACATAGTAATAAAGCTAAACTCAGGGGATAGAATTTTTTTCATTGGACTTTTCTCTCTTCATGTCAAATTGCAATGCAAAAAAAAATCTACATCTACTAAAGAAATTTTACATCCACGAACATCGCCACAGACCTCTGCAAATTTCAGTGATCCCCAATGGCCAGGGGAAGGAATAACAATGTGGCACATCTAAGTGGCTCCATAAAAATTTACACAAATGGTTCTTGTAGCCACCTCAGAGACATTTACTATGCTGCCTACAGTGTATATCTACTGAAGGACTGTTGTAATTTGTATAGCAAACATATTCACCTATTAGGTGTCAGGATTGTTTACCATTTCACAGTCTGTTTTCTGCCACTAGATGTCCTCTGTTCCTAACAGCCTGCTAGCAATGGATTTCAGACTATCCCAAAATATCTACCACATTTTAGCTCTATGGGTTAGCTACAGAAATGAGGGACACATGTACCAGCCTGGACAGTGTGTGGCTTCAGAAGAATGTTCTGTGACACAGAGAACTTTCGGTAAGAGGGCAGCCATATGAGACTCCAGATAGACATCCAGCTGGGTTGGCCTAGTCATAATTCCTGTGTCTCAGTGCCAAGGATGCAGCACAGAGAAGTTGCAGAAGATCCTACCTGTTTTACTATCTGCCTAAAACAATCACTTAGGTTGACTGGCTGACTTCTGGATTGTATGTGCCACATGGTTTTCAGAAGCAAGTTATTTGTGTTGCAGTGACCCCCCATTAGATTTCTAGGATTGCATTACATTACTACAACACCACATCATTTCCATATATTCAGCTATCTGTTCATCTCATTAGGAGGCAGTGTGATAGACCGTGTTGCATTGTCAAAGAAAGGCTGTCAGCTAAATAGAGAGGATAAATATAGATAATTAATATACAGTAGTGCCCTTTGGATAAATTGAACTGATTGAGAGGAAAACTTCTTTCAGGTTAAACTACACTATATTACCAAAAGTATTGGAACGATTGCCTTTACATGCACATGAACTTCAATAGCATCCCAGTCTTAGTCAGTAGGGTTCAATATTGAGTGGGCTCATCCTTTGCAGCTATATAAGCCTCAACTCTTCTGGGAAGTCTGACCACAAGGTTTAGGACCGTGTCTATGGGAATGTTTGACCATTCTTCCAGAAGCGCATTTGTGAGGTCAGGCACTAATGAGGATTAGAAGGCCTGGCTCGCAGTCTCCGCTCTAATTCATCCCAAAAGTGTTCTATCGGGTTGAGGTCAGGACTCTGTGCAGGCCAGTCAAGTTCCCCCACCCTAAACTCCCTCATCCATCTCTTTATGGACCTTAGAAACACCTTATTAATTGACAACTTTGTGTAAAATGAATACATGTGATAGGTAGTCAAGAACCCAGATGTATTATTAATGCCTCTTGAAAACCTGAAAGTGCTACTTGGATTTTGGGCCCCTTTATGAATTTAGGCAGCAAAGAAGTCTCACACATCTTGTATCTTAATACTTATGAAGTAGAATATTGTTTTTGGGTGTAATTGTAAATATATGTATGCTGTGTGTGATAAATGACAATTAAAAAAAAAGAAAAAATTTCATGATTTTTGTCTTTTTTCAAAACAAGTGGCAAAAATGAAACTTCAAACACTCACCATGCCTCCCACCAAATACCTCAAAGTGTCTGTTTTTTTTTTAATGGTCATTTTAGGGGTGTTTGTACTGTCCTGTCATGTTAGGACCTTGAGAAATGAGATAGGCAGTCAGAACATCAGGGTTGATAAATGTCAAAAATATATACCATAGTTTGCAGACTCTCTAACTTTCACACAGTCTAAATAATATACACTAAGGTCTGTTTCACATGGGCTTCAGCTTTTACAGTGTGAACAGCAAGCTTTTACAAAGCATTTGCAGAGCTTTCAGCAAGCTTTGTTGAAGCTTTTAAAGTACCATTCAGTTCCATTTTGTAAATGTTAAACACAGATCCTAATGGGAGTGTTGATTGTCACTGTAAATAGCCTGCTAGCAAGCTTCAGCACTACTTGAAGCTTGCTGAAAGCCTGCTAAAGCCTACTAGCAGCTTGTTTAAATTGACAATCAGCATTCCCATCCATGTATAACATTTTACCTGCGGTAATCGCCGTTGAACGCACACAAAGTGTGTCTAGCAGCAATCACCATAGGTAATTGCTGGCTGTGCAGACAGCTGCGAATAGCTGTGGTCCCTCGCGACCAGTCATTATAATGAATGGGGCCAGCTGTCACACCTAGCAGCTCAGAGCAACGGCAGGAATCAGATTCCCGCTGCTACATTTCGCACAGGCCTAAATCACCAGTGTTAATGTAGCCTAATGCCCCATACACACGATCGGATTTTCCAACGGGAAATGTTGGATGTCAGGCTGTTGGCGGAAAATCCGATCATGTGTATGCTCCATCGGACAATTGTTGTCGGACTTTCCACCAACAAGTGTTGGCTAGCATGTCTTCAAATTTTCCGCCAACAAATGTGTGTTGTCTGATTTTCCGATTGTGTGTACACAAGTCCGTCGGACAAAAGTCCAAAGTACAAACACACATACTCGGAAGCAAAAGCGGTCGGTCTTGTAAACTAGCGTTTGTAATGGAGAATTAACATTTGTGACGTGGCAAACGAAATCTCCAAATGCAGCGCACAATTCTCTTCTTCTTTAATGGGATAATAATGAAGCTGCTTTGCTGGTGATACTGATGGAGTTATTGCAGATGAATTTTCAAAGGCTTTTTTTTCTAGTGATATCAAGAATAATATTATTATGTTTTTTTTTTTTTTACTTTTTTTTTTTTTTTTTTATGTGTGCAAGTTACCACAACACTATTATCCGTAGTTTTTAAGATCAAAGATACAGCTATGTTGGCGTCCCTTGTCAATTTTACATTGGATTTTTTTTAAATGTAACTGCCTACTCCCAAACTGTCATTTGAAGTAAAACACATAGCCAAGTATTATTCTACACAATTTTTTTATTGTGAAAAAAAAATAGACATGCTATCTGAATAGAACTTAACCAAAAAGTGCATTCTATGCATCTAAAAATATAGAAAATATACCAAATCAAATTATTATTCAACCAAAAAAATAATGTCAAAGCAATAACTCCAAGGCCAATAATAAATAACACGCTATCTCCTCCGATTCCGCAACATGTCAGGTTGACGAATGTCCGCTCAGAAACGAACTGAAAAGCACGAACTGAAAAGTGCTCAATGAAAAACGCAAAAAGAAAAGCGCGAATCAACACTCACCAAACTTCTACTAACACAAAATTAGCATAAGGAGCCCAAAGGGTGGCGCTAATAAGATGAAAAAACACAGAGTACGTCTAGTACGTCACTACGTTCATAATTGTTGGCCAACATTTGTGTGACTGTGTGTATGCAAGACAAGTTTGAGCCAACACCCTTCGCACAAAATTCCACGGTTTTGTTGTCGGAAAGTCCGATCGTGTGTACAAAGCATTAGACTAACATAATTACGCCAACCTTTTTCAATCAGCACTTTTCAATCAATTAAGACACCTTTCACACTGGGGTCGCCCGTGCTTTACTGCTGTTGAAGAGCGGGGTTCAAAACGCCCCTGTTGCGGCGCTTCAGAAGCGCTGCCCATTCATTGCAAAGGGCAGGGGCAGTTTGGAAGTGCTGTATACAGCGCTCCCAAACTCCCCAAAGATGCTGCTTGCAGGCAGTGTTGCCAACCTACCAGACTGAAATTTACTGACACAACACCCAAAATTTACTGGCACAGCCAAGTTTTTACTGGCATTTCCAAAAGTTACAAAATTACAGTTTTAAGCGCAAATGAGAGTGTTTAGGCTACAAACAAATACAATATGCAATTAGCAATATAATTTAACCACTTGCTTACTGGGCACTTAAACCCCCCCTCCTGCCCAGACCAATTTTCAGCTTTCAGCACTGTCGCACTTTGAATGACAATTGCACGGTCATACAACACTGTACCCAAATGAAATATTTATCATTTTTTTTCCCACAAATAGAGCTTTCTTTTGGTGGTATTTAATCGCAGCTGGGATTTTTATTTTTTGCTAAACAAACAAAAAAAGATGGAAATTTTTGAAAAAAAAAAAATCATGTTTCATAGTTTGTTATAAAATTTTGCAAACAGGTAATTTTTCTCCTTCATTGATATGCGCTGATGAGGCGGCACTGGTGGGCACTGAAAGGGCTGCACTGATGGGCACTGATAAGCACAGTTAAGGTGGCACTGATAGGCACAGTTAAGGCGGCACTGATAGGCACAGATGAGGCGGCGCTGATGGCCACTGATGGGCGCTGATGGGTGGCACTGATCGGTGGCACGAATAGGTGGGCACTGATGGGAGGAACTGATGGGTGGCACTGATGGGCACTGATGGGCACTGGTAGGTGACACTGATGGGCACTGATAGGTGGCACTAATGTGCAGCACTGTTGTTGTGGCACTGATTGTGGGCGCTGATGGGTGGCACTGTGGGCACTGATGGGTGACGCTGGTGGGCACTGGTAGGTGGCACTGCTGCCTATTACTAGGTATCACTGGCAGGGGGCACAGATGATCGCCGTGATCGGGACTAATGTCCCTCTCACGCCCACCGGTGATCGGGTTTTTTTAACTCCTCACGCTGTCAGCGCGAGGAGAAAAAATAGCCGATTACCGGCTCTGTTTACATCACATGATCAGCTGTCATTGGCTGACAGCTGATCATGTGGTAAGGGGTCGGGACCGACCCCTTACTCCGATCTGTGATCAGGCGAGTCTCATAGACTCGCTGATCACCGAGCGCGCTGCGCGTGCCCTGCAGGGGGCGCGCAGGCCGCTCGTGCACGGGATGACGTCAATAGACGTAGTCCCGGCAAAGCAGGTCCGCGCTGTTGCCATCTTTCGGCAATAGTGCGGATCTGAAGAGGTTAAGGTAGATAATAAAGCAAAAAACATATTTCTTATTTTATTTTTTTTTTTTTTTTTCAAATAGCGTTTTTATTTTTATTTTCAAACAAAGGTGCATTACATTGCAGTGAAAACATTCTGTGCAATGGTGATATTTAAAGTTAAGTTAACATATAGTTTGCTGATGCTAAATTTCTTTACTCCTAGATAGAAGTATTACTAAGTGCCTTCGGTAGTCCAATGCTTGTCGTCTAGTGATTCATTTGTTTTACACGTTATTGGAATACCTGCTTCACCACTGCATAACTGTGATTATATGTTTTAAAACTGTAGAAGTCATAAATCTATACATTTAAAAGAAATTAGAGGTAAATAGTGGGAGGTGGAGAAGAAGGTGGGGGGGAAGAGGAGGAGAAAAGAAATAAGATTTAGGTATAGGAGTCGTCGAGATAGCGGTGTTACCTGGTCAAGGTGGATCCTCCCGGAGGTGCCATGGCTCCCAGACCCTGTTATGTGCCTCCAGTCTGTCTTGTATTCTGGCTGTCATATTTTCCATCACTTCTATGTCCTTAATTCTGGCATAAAGATCCTCAGCAGTTGGTGGATCGGAGCGTTTCCAGTATAAAGCTATGAGGCATCTTGCTGCCGTTAGGACATGACGCACTAATTTCTTATATGGGGTGGAGAGTTTGAGTGGCGAGAGTCCCAATAAAAAGAACTTTGGGGACGCCTGGACCCGTATGTCCAACAGGCGGTCTAGTAGTCTCTGGACTGTGGACCAGTATGGGGCCAGTAGTGGGCAGCTCCAGTATATATGTAGGAAGGTGCCTTTTGCTCCTTGGCAACGCCAGCACCTATCGGAGGTATTAGGGAAGATCTTATGGAGCACCTCTGGGGTCATATACCACTGTAGGAGAATTTTATAGGAGTTTTCCTTATACAATGTGCATATTGAGCTCCTTGCTGCTTGGGACCAAATGATCTGCCACTGTGTCATAGGAATGTCCTCACCAAGAGTCCTTTCCCATTTGGTCATATAAGAATGTTTGCCCCGCCCATCTTGGGAGAATGTGTTTAGGATCTTGTATATGCCCGATATGAGCCCTTTCTGGGCATTGCCTGCCAGAATCATAGTTTCGAATGGGGAAGGAGGTGAAAATTGTAGGTTGGATGTTATAGAAAGGGCATAATGTCTGATTTGTAAGTACCCATAAAACGCCTGTCTAGGGAGTTCATATTTATTTTGTAGATCAGTAAATGGCAAGAGTTTCCGTGTCCTAGGATCCACCAGGCTTCCAAAGTGGAATAAATTTCGGGAGGTCCAGGGATGTGACATTTGATAGGTGAGGCTGTCCGGCACTTTGGGGTTACAGACAAAAGAGGTCATGAGCGACTTCTCCGAAGATAGTCCATGAGTAGGAGCCAGTTTGCGCCATACCCTCCGCAGGAGGGACATGGGGCCTAGCATACGCTCAGGGGCCACATCCGCGTTCGCACTCCATAATAGGTTATTTGGGTGTATGGGAGCTAGCCATAGCTTCTCAATTTCCGTCCATTTATTGTAGGACTTGTGGGTGTACCACGATGCAATTGCACGTAGTTGGGCTGCGTAATAGTATTTAACAATATTAGGGAAAGCTAGGCCCCCTTCATTGCGGGATGCCATCAACACTGATCCCGGTACCCTGTGTCTTTTATAATTCCAAACAAATTGTAGGAGATCGGACTGAAGTTTTTTCAATTGGTGGAGCGGAATTGGTATGGGTAGTGTTTGAAAAAGATAAAGGAGCTTCGGGAGGATAGTCATTTTAAGCGAGGCTATTCTGCCTATCAGGGAGATATGGTGCTTTTTCCATTGGAGCATGGAGGATCTAATTGAACGGAATAATGGGGGGAAGTTCTCCTGGTACAGGGTATTAAATTTGGAGGTGATGTATGTCCCCAGATATTTCAGGGATGTTGTTTTCCATGTAAACGGGAAATTGGACTTTAAGAGTGTAATCTCGGTGGCCGGGATATTAATTGGGAGTGCTTCTGATTTTGATTCGTTTATTTTATATCCTGAAAGGGCTCTAAAGCGGTTTAATTCTGTATGTAGGATCGGGAGGGTAGTATGGGGTTGAGTCAGTGTGAGTATGATATCGTCGGCGAAGAGGGAGATCTTAAATTCTCTACCTCTGACCGAAATTCCCTTAATGTCTGGGTTGCTTCTGATGGATGCTGCTAGGGGTTCTACACAGAGTGCGAATAGGAGAGGGGAGAGTGGGCACCCCTGTCTAGTCCCGTTCGCCACAGAAAATGTCGGAGAGAGTGCAAAGGGGGTTCTAACTTGGGATGAAGGGTTAGTGTATAAGTGTTTGACTGCCTGTAGGAAAGGCCCCCGAAATCCCATAAATTGCAAAGTGGCGAACAGAAAAGGCCACCCCAGCCGATCAAATGCTTTTTCCGCGTCCAGGCTTAACAGCAAGGACGCCTGGCCTTCCCTGTTCGCCACCTCCACCAAATCTATCACCTTTCTAGTATTGTCGCCTGCTTGTCTGAGCGGGACAAATCCCACCTGGTCTTTGTGGACCAGGGAGGGGAGGATCTGATTGAGGCGGTTGGAAAGGAGTTTGGTAAAGATTTTTAGGTCGGAGTTCAGTAACGCAATGGGTCTGTAACTAGCGCATATAGAGGGGTCTTTATCCGGTTTGGGTATAAGCGTAATAAAGGAACGTTGCATGTCTGGAGGTATGTGGGTGTCTTGTAGGAAGGCTTGAAATATCCTGCGCATATGTGGGAGTAAGGTGGGGAGGAACGTTTTGTAGTATTCGTATGGGAATCCGTCTGGTCCTGGGGCTTTATGTGGAGGCAAACTTTTAACAGTCAGTTCTATTTCCTCGTCTGTGATCTGTGCATTTAGTGATTGCAAATCAGTTGGCGTCAAGTGGGGGATTCCACTGGATTCTAGATACTGTCGTAGTCTATGGGATAGGTCCTGTGAGGGGGGGTTACTGGGTATGTCTGGGTTATTGTATAAGTTTTTGTAAAAGTCTGCAAAAGTATGGGCAATCTCTGTGGGGTGGGATACCATCTGTCCTAATTTATTTTTAATTTGATGCGGTGTTTGCATGTGGGACTTGTCTCGTAATTTGTTGGCTAAAAGGGAATGCGCCTTGTTTCCCTTGTCATAAAACATTTGTTTCAGTCTAGTCAGTGCTTTTTCTACTTGGCCTAGTGCAAGTTCTTTAAGGGTGGAGCGGAGACTAATTATTCTGCGAAGAAGGGGTATTGTGGGGGTATTTTGGAGCTTACCCTCCAGTACTTTGAGGTCCCTCTCTGCGTTTAGTTTCGCTGCTAGTTTATCTTTCTTCATTGCGGAGGACAGTGCCATACACTTACCGCGTAGGACCGCCTTGTGGGCCTCCCATAGTGTAGATAATGAAGTTTCTGAGGAGACATTTTCTGTAAAGTAGTATTTAAGGGTGGAATGTAATTCCAATTGAGAGGGCAGGTGTTGGAGGAGGAATGTGTTAAGTCTCCAGTTATAGGATTTGCGGTTGGGGGTGTCTAAGTTCAGCCTAAGTAGGATGGGAGCATGGTCTGACCATGAGATGGGGAGTATTTGAGCTGCCTGTGTTAGTTTGAGCGTAAGATTGTTGACGAAGAAGTAATCTATTCTGGAGTGGGTGCGGTGGGGGGCGGAATAAAATGTATACTGGCGATCGCCTGGGTGAAGGGCCCTCCACGCGTCAAAGAGCGCATATCGTCTGGAGATTTGTCGGAAGAGTCTAGAGTCCCTAAGGACTCCTGCTGGTGACGCCCGGGTGCCCACCACCTGACGATCCGCAGTTGCTGATTGAACAAGGTTGAAGTCCCCCCCCACCACCAAAACCCCTGGGTTTGATTTAAAGATGCGGGAGTATACTTTGGAGAGAAAGTTATATTGTTTGGTGTTCGGTGTGTATAGGGCGCATAGCGTGATTAGTTGTGCGTGCCATGTACCCTGCAGGATAATGAAGTGACCTTTAGGATCAGCATAGTGGTTTGCACAAGTGAAGGGGGCTCCCTTTTTAATAAGTATAGCCACACCCGCTTTTTTTTGAGTACTGGAAGATAGATATATTTGAGGAAAATATCTGGAGGCGAACGCGAATGAGCCCTCTTTATTAAAATGTGTTTCCTGTACCATTATTATATCAGCTCCCGATTGTCTGAACTCCCTCAGCGCCAGATGCCTTTTTTTGTTAGAATTCAGTCCATGGACATTTAAGGATAGTATCTTTGCCATCTGTCTACATGTGGGTGGGCTTGAGTGAGCTTACTTACCGAGGATGCACCAGGGTCTGTGGTCAAAAGCCAGGAGCCGGCACTCTCCGGGAGGGGACCAGGATTCCGCACTCTCACCTTTATGTACATCTGGGGACGACTAAGAGGGGGAGAGAGAGAAGAAAGGTGAGGGAGAAAGGAGTGAGAGAACAAAACCAAGTGGTAACGTGTTGCATACATTATCTTTAGTGCTTTTCTGGCCAACAGGCCTTGACAATCACGGATTCCCAGATGCTCCCCCCCCGCCAACCCAGAAGGATCAGCCAGGAGAAGGCGCCAGGGAGCCCGCCGCTAATATAGTTGTACAATCAAACTTTATGATTCGCTAAACTATGAATCAAAAAAAAAGAACAGGGGGGGTGAGGGGCGATCAGATGAGTATCTACGCTCTCAAAGCTCGATCTAGGTGGGCCCTTGTAGATAATCTTTCTGTGATGTAGGGGCAATTTAGGGGACTATAATCTAGAAATATAGTGGGCATTCAAGTCCCGAATAGGAAGAACCAAAGTTCCAGAGTAGTAGTGTTCCATACGGAGGTGCAAGTCTTCATGGGGCGGTGGAGCTTATCCGTTCTTGTGTTTGGCAGGTTTGCGTGATGCTTCAGGGTTTCTGGGCCGATTGGAGGTGGGGACCTTCTGCCAGACTGTAGGTGGTGTTGGAGGGGTGGCTACTAGGTCCCACTCTGGAAGCTGTGGGGGTTGAATGTCCAGGGTATTGCAGAATGTACGGAGGTCTTCCGGATATCTCAGAACAGCTGTTGTGCCTTGGTGCTTTGCAGTGAGGGTGAAGGGGAAGCCCCACCGATAGGGGATTGTCTTGGTCTGCAGTAGTTGCAGTAACGGTTGAAGGAGTCTGCGTTTTTGCAGAGTGATCCAAGAAAGATCAGGGTATAGTTGTAGCTGAGTCCCGTCAAAAACAATTTTGCGTGCCTGGCGTGCTTGTTTCATGATTCCTTCCTTGAGGGGGTAGGAGGTGACTCTACAGATAACATCCCTTGGTTTAGATGCTGCTCCTTTAGGTCGTAGGGCTCGGTGTGCCCTGTCCATCTCTATATGTTTTGTGGGGGGTTCACCGAGGAGGTTGTTGAAGATGGTTTGTAGAATGGTTTGTAAGTCCTCGCTACCCTCCGATTCTGGGATACCTCTCACGCGAATGTTGTTGCGACGTCCCCTGTTGTCCAGGTCCTCCACGTGTCTCTGCATATCTCTGAGGAGAGATCTATGTTCCGCTCCTTGAAGTTGTGATCTGTGAACTGCTAATTTTGTTTCTTGGATCTCTTCCTCCGCCATCTCCATTCTGTCTGCCAGGTGCTTAAGGCCTGTTTGGAGAACTTGAATTTCTGTGCGGCATGTGGATTTCACATCTTCTATTAGTTGTCTAAAGTCCTCCTTAGTTGGCATGGCCTGGAGATATGTATGGAGATATTGAGGAGGTATGTGTGAGGGTTGCATTGGTCCATATTGCTGGCACGGTGGGGATGGGGCTGGAGGCGGAGAGCGTGGGCTGAGTGAGCCTGCCTCAGATGGCACGGGGGGTCCAGACACCGAGGGTTCCCACTGCTCCGACCATGGCAGGGCCTGTGTCAGCTGGGGGGGCCTCATGTGGTGGTTGTCTGATGATGTGCAGGGGGGGGTGCTGGCTTTCTGTGCATATGAGGGATTAAAGGCTTGTTGCTGCCTAGAGACACTGGAGTCTCTGGATCTAGAGAGTCTCTGTGCTTTTGGTGGGGGGGACGATATGGGTATGGCCCAGGGACTTTCACTGTCATCCTCCAGTTCCTGGTGTTTCTGCACAGGAGGGTGGGCCGGGGCAGATAATGGTGGGTAGTCCTGGGAGAGGATTGAGGATGCTGGGGAGAGCGGAGCCGTTCCCTGCATGTAGGGGTCTGAGGCCGCTCTGAGAAGGCGCGGAAATGCAGCTGAGCACTGTGTATAGTGCTGTGAAGCGGCCGGCGTCATGGCAGGCCGCGGCCCGCATGTCTGCATAGACTGGGGATCGGAGGGGGTTGGTGGACTCACCGCTCCCTCGTGCTGTGTTGGGATCCCCGGGGTTGCCTCCTTTAGCTGGGAGCCAGATGGGTGGTGTGGCAGGGTGGTGTGAGGCGGCATGGGCTGCAGGGAGCTCCGTCGATCGCGCGCCTGAGTGTCCGGCGCCATCTTGTCTCCCCCGCTCTGAGACATGTCCGTCTGGGGGAAGAAGGTGCGGAGGTCTGCGGATGCTCCTGGAGGGGGTTGCGATGTGCCCCTTTGTTTGGAGGATCGGGTGGTCCTCGATTTGCCCATGTGGGTGTTGTGGATCGTCCCCCAATGTGCCTTCAATGCTGTGGGCTGATGGAGCTGTGGACTTAGGCGTCCATTAAGGTCGGCTTCCGGTCACGCCCCCTCTTATTTTATTTTTGATATAGTAAGTAAGTGGCTCAGGGACAGGACTCAGGAGGGCAAGAAATTAGAATGGGCGCACACACACATAAATTTTACTCTCACAGTGATACTGACAGCAGTATGCAGCAGCACAGATGATGATGACACCTCACTGACACATCACGTCCCCTCCTGAGTCACAGTGATAGTCTCTCTCCAAGCCTAGCAGTCCCTCCAGTCCACTCCAGTCTAAACAGCACTGACAGTCCCAGCCTGCCTTGCTCCCATACCGCAGACCTGCACACGAGGCTCTGGCCTCTCTGCTTGGCTCCATTGCACCATGACATCACAAGACACGCTCAGGCACTGCCTCCGCCAGAGCCGCCCGATCACACTGTAGCAAGCACTCGAATGGTTTCAGCCAGCTCCGGACCCAGCCGAGCGTCACAGCCATATTTTTTACTGGCAACCGTTTACTTTTACTAGCATTTACTGGCAGGAGGAAATTGCCTGTTTTTTACTGGCTACCAGTAAAAATACTGACGGTTGGCAACACTGCTTGCAGGACTTTTTCTAACAGCCTGCAAGCGCACCACCCCAGTGTGAAAGCACTCGGGCTTTCACATTCAGGCGGCATAGGAGACAGTTTTCAGGCGCTTTGCAGCCACTATTTCTAGCGCTAAAACGCCTGAAAACTGCCTCAGTGTAAAAGGGCTCTAACTCTTTTCAACCAAATACTAACAAGGTGGCAAATCTCAGTGTGGTATCTGGTCATCAGTTATAGGTTTTAAAGGATTTGCTGCATTTCCAATATTTAAACATTTACCTTTGTTAATTTTAGTGCTGATGATTGAGAAAAGTACAAAATCCTATTAGCGTTTTTTGTTTTTATTTATTTATTTTTATTTATTTCAGGTACTTATATAGCGCTGTCAATTTACACAGCGCTTTACATATTCATTGTACATTCACATCAGTCCCTACCCTCAAGGAGCTTACAATCTAAGGTCCCTAACTCACATTCATACATACTAGGGACAATTTAGACAGGATCCAATAAACCTACCAGCATGTCTTTGGAGTGTGGGAGGAAACCGGAGTACCCGGAGGAAACCCACGCAGGCACAGGGAGAACATGCAAACTCCAGGCAGGTAGTGTAATGGTTGGGATTTGAACCAGCGACCCTTCTTACTGCTAGGCGAGAGTGCTACCCACTAGACCACTGTTTTTGCATGAAATAGTAGTGTGCTTCAGCAGCTTAATTGCAAATCTTAGTGTTTATTGTTTATGATATACTGTACAGTCACGTGCTGCTGCAATTAAATTGTTTATGATATTTTGCTGCCTATAAATGCAAAGGCTTGCCCTGCGATAAACAGAAATGAGTACAGATAGAGGAGAAAAGGGCAGTAAAATCTTAACAGCAGAACTCTTCTGATTGTGTGTCTGGTTTCTTACCAGCTGGTGTCTGCACACATTTTTTTTCAGCTTGTGTACTGCTGTTTTCAAAATACCCCTGGTGACTTTACAACCTCTTTCTCAAAACACAGCAATATGGTGTGTTTTCTGTTCATATTGCACAGATTAGGTGGCATCAAAATTAGAGTAAAAGAAAAAAGTAAATAACATGTACACACATTATTTATCAATTTCCTCCAGAATATACAGAGGGCACACAAAACCCAAAAATACACAAAGAGCGTGTACTGTCTGAGACCACACACAGACCATACACATCCTAAATCCACATGTAGCACCTCCGAAATGGCCTGCTGATTTTGTCCTAGGTTCTTTTCCCACACTAGCCAAGCCCCCAGTAGTAGCCAAGCCCCCAGTGACAGTAACACTTCTGGTTCACTGAGCAGTCTAGGCAGGGCAGCCATCAGAAATTTTGGGGCCCCTTACATAGCTTTAGGACTGGGCCCCCTGGGCCTGACCACCAACATTCCCAAGGGTCTACTCACTGGTCATCCCGCCAAATCCGCTGTGAATGGAGAGGAATACAATTTACAGCTTACCAATACTTAGATGTGGTGGCTGCATTCGTTTTTTTTTAGGCTTTTTATTTTCTGTTTTCCCCTGGTGATCTGGTCAGTAACACACCTCCAGTATTAGAGTGCCCCCCCACTCTGGATGAAGGAGCAAAAGAGACACCTTTGGACAGCAGTCTGAGGGGCAGGGAGGTGGGAGGTGTTAGATGTACTAGTAGATTTAGGTAAACTAAACAAATTGTAGCCATTCTCCAGCTCACACGTTATAATCCGTTACAGCAAACATTTTTTTTTTCTTTTTGGGATAAAGGTGTTTTATGAATAAATAGAAACTCATCATAGTAAGCACGTCTGCCAGTGTTAAATGGTTTGTCTCCAAGACAGCTCAGTCTATTGAAAAACAACAAACTTACTAGCAGGATCACCAGGTGAAAATAAAAGAAAGAAAACCTAAAAAAGAAAATGAATGCAGCCACTGCATTTAATAATTTGTAAGCTGCAATATCATAAATGTTTGCTTTCGGGTTCAATTAATAAAGTCATCTGTTATATATCACATCTATGGGTAGATGATGGGAGTTAAACAGACTGGGGTAAAGCTATTTCCAATGCTGGCGGGGGCGGGGGGGGGGCAGGGAGAGAGAGAACCAAGTTAGGAGCCAGTGCAGCGGGCGGCACCAATAGGAGTCAGGACTAGTGTAGGGTGTACTTCTTCTCTGGAACACACATCACAACTCCGCCCCTCTCCTTACACCTGCACTTGGCAGCAATTCTCACTGTAGAGCAGGCACTCTGTACTGTGGTAGCTATCAGCAGTTTTCCTCTCTTGTGCCAGTATGCACTTATCAGTCCACATTAACAGCTTCAGTCTTTCCAACAGTCACCACTAGGGATGAGCCGAACACCCCCCCCCGGTTCGGCTCGCACCAGAACCTGCGAACAGACCGAAAATTCGCACGAACGTTAGAACCCCATTGAAGTCTATGGGACTCGAACGTTTGAAATCAAAAGTGCTAAATTTAAAGGCTAATTTGCATGGTATTGTCCTAAAAAGGGTTTGGGGACCCGGGTCCTGCCCCAGGGGACATGTATCAATGCAGAAAAAAGTTTTAAAATGGCCGTTTTTTCGGGAGCAGTGATTTTAATGATGCTCAAAGTGAAAAAAAAAAAGTGAAATATTCCTTTAAATATCGTACCTGGGGGGTGTCTATAGTATGTCTGTAAAGTGGCGCATGTTTTCCGTGCTTAGAACAGTCCCTGCACAAAATGACATTTTTAAAGTAATAAAAGTCATTTAAAACTGCTTACGGCTTTAATGTAATGTCCGATCCCGGCAATATGGATGAAAATCAGTGAGACAAACGGCATGGGTAGTGTAGTGTAGAGTCACCCAGTGCGCAGTGAAAGATAGGTAACGTCCCTGTCCATGCCTGCTGGACCATGAGTCAGCGGTAATATGCACCTTACCGCTGACCACCCTGTCCAGCGAGGCCAAGACATTGCCTTCCACATGCCGGTAGAGAGCCGAAATCGCCTTTGGTGTGGGTCTTTTAGGTACGCTTGCCAACAAACTGTATGGCAGATCGACATATGTCTGGTCAAGCATGTGGTGCCCAAGTGGGAGATGTTTTGGCCACGAGAGATACGCTTGAGACATATGTTGCAAATAGCAGCGGTGGGATCTGATGCACTCGTCTCAAAAAAGGCCCACACCAAAGAACTTTTGGAATAACACGCAGAGACAGCAGCGTCCTGTACATGCGGAGCTCTGCGGTGTGATGCAGTCGGTGTGCTGCCCTTAAGCTAGCCCCTGGAGGGCATCCTGCCTCGTTGGTGATGTGCCTCCTCCTCCAAAGCTGGCAGTATGCTGCAGCTGGAGGAACATGACTGCCAGATTGCTGTCCTTCTTGGGCACCCCCTCTCTCTGGGCTCACACTACTGTCTTCCTCTAGCTGGGTACCATCATCGGAGCCTTCAAAACGCTGTGCATCCTCCAGGAGCATGTATCCTACACTGTCGTCAAACAGTTCGGGGTCTCCTCAGGAGGACATGGTGGGGCTAGGGAAGGAGTGACTGATGCCTTTGAGCCGAGGGAAGAGGCCACGTTGGCAGCTGCTTTGCCAGACAAAGTACCCTGAGCCTGGGTGAGAGAGGATGAGGAGGATGAGGACGGCTTGGTCATCCACTCTACCAAGTCTTCCACATGGCCAGCTGCCGAAAAATGGACAAGCGTGTCCCACGGCCACGTGCTGATGAGGATGCACCGTCTCCACGACCAGCACTGTTGCCTCTAGACACAGAGCCTGCTTGCCCTCTTTTATTGGCTTGTGACTGTCAGCCTCTCCTTGTTGGCCTTCCAGACATACTAATGGCCTGCAGTGAGATGTAGCTGCACAAAGCTGGGATGTATATAAATACTGATACCACAGCTAGCATAATCAACTGCCTGCCTGTAGTATTATTAGTATGAGAACACCAGCAATTGTCTTCAGGTAGCTTTAGGTGGACACTGTGTAGAGGACGCAGTACACTAACTGTAAATACTGTAGCTGCCTGCCTGTGGTATTAATAGGAGCAGAACAACAGCAATTGTCTCCAGGTAGCTTTAGGTGCACACTGTGCAGAGGACGCACTACACTAACTGTAAATACTGTAGCTGCCTGCCTGTGGTATTAATAGGATCAGAAGAACACCACTAATTTTCTTCAGGTAGCTTTAGGTGCACACTGTGCAGAATGACGCAGTACACTAACTTGTAAATACTACAGCTGCCTGTGGTAATGTACTAATAGGATCAGAAGAACACCACTAATTTTCTTCAGGTAGCTTTAGGTGCACACTGTGCAGAGGATGCACTACACTAACTTGTAAATACTACAGCTGCCTGTGGTAATGTACTAATAGGATCAGAAGAACACCACTAATTTTCTTCAGGTAGCTTTAGGTGCACACTGTGCAGAGGACGCACTACACTAACTGTAAATACTGTAACTGCCTGCCTGTGGTATTAATAGGATCAGAAGAACACCACTAATTTTCTTCAGGTAACTTTAGGTGCACACTGTGCAGAGGACACAGTACACTAACTGTAAATACTGTTGCTGCCTGCCTGTGATATTAATAGGAGCAGAACAACAGCAATTGTCTCCAGGTAGCTTTAGGTGCACACTGTGCAGAGGACACACTACACTAAATGTAAATAGACACAAAAAAAGAGGAAAGTGCACCAAAAATAAGCCACGTCCATAAATCATTGAGGATACAAAATAAGGTAGTACTGAGTATTACCAGGGAGGCGGACTTTTTAGGCTAGGAAACAGTGGAGAAGATATAGCAGTATAAAAAATATAAATTTATTGAAAAATACAATATCTAAAAAACAATGACAATTGTAACATATAGCATCTATGATTATTGTGCAGTGAGCCCTTGTATGTCTACGCGTTTCACCGTTAGGCTTCCTCAGGGCACGGCCAAGGTTCACAGATGAGACAGAGAAGGGAATATGTCTCTCTATCTTAAACTGGAATGCAAAATCATGCAAGTCACGGTAGCATGAGAAAGTTCAATCAGCAGAAAGAAAGTATATTAGATATAGCTAAATATCTAAGCAGGGGCATGTAAGCACTATTCCTAATTAAGGGAGCAGCCATTAGAGGGAGGAGGGCCAACACCGGATGCACCACTTAGATCCTGGATTTAGTATCAGCAATGCTGAAGGCTCAATACAATCCCATCGCTGCATATTCAGGATAAAAATAATCCAGCATGCCCCTGGGAGACAGCAATACACTAACTGTAAATGCTGTAGCTGCCTGCCTGTGGTATTATTAGGATCAGAAGAACACCACTAATTTTCTTCAGGTCGCTTTAGGTGCACAATGTGCAGGAGGACACAGTACACTAACTGTAAATACTGCAGCTGCCTGCCTGTGGTATTAACAGGAGCAGAACAACAGCAATTGTCTCCGGGTAGCTTTAGGTGCACACTGTGCAGAGGATGCACTACACTAAATTGTAAATACTGCAGCTGCCTGCGGTACTGTACTAATAGGTTCAGAAGAACACCACTAATTTTCTTCAGGTAGCTTTAGGTGCACACTATGCAGAGGACACACTACACTAACTTGTAAATACTGCAGCTGCCTGCGGTACTGTACTAATAGGATCAGAAGAATACCACTAATTTTCTTCATGTAGTTTTAGGTGCACACTGTACAGAGGACGCACTACACTAACTTGTAAATACTACAGCTGCTTGTGGTACTGTACAAATAGGATCCGAAGACACAGTACACTAACTGTAAATACTGTAGCTGCCTGCCTGTGGTATTAATAGGAGCAAAACAACAGCAATTGTCTCCAGGTAGCTTTAGGTGCACACTGTGCAGAGGACGCACTACACTAACTGTAAATACTGTAGCTGCCTGCCTGTGGTATTAATAGGTTCAGAAGAACGCCACTAATTTTCTTCAGGTAGCTATAGGTGCACATTGTGCAGAGGACACAGTGCACTAACTGTAAATACTGTAGCTGCGTGCCTGTGGTATTAATAGGAGCAGACTATCAGCAATTGTCTCCAGGTAGCTTTAGGTGCATACTGTGCAGAGGACGCACTACACTAACTGTAAATGCTGTAGCTGTCTGCCTGTGGTATTAATGGGATCAGAAGAACACCACTAATTTTCTTCAGGTAGCTTTAGGTGCACACTGTGCAGAGAACGCACTACACTAACTTGTAAATACTGCAGCTGCCTTTGGTACTGTACTAATAGGATCAGAAGCACAGCACTAATTTTGTTTAGGTAGCTTTAGGTGCACACTGTGCAGAGGACGCACTAAACGAACTTGTAAATACTGCAGCTGCCTGCGGTCCTGTACTAATAGGATCAGAAGAACACCACTAATTTTCTTCATGTAGTTTTAGGTGCACACTGTACAGAGGACGCACTACACTAACTTGTAAATACTACAGCTGCTTGTGGTACTGTACAAATAGGATCCGAAGAACACCACTCATTTTCTTCAGGTAGCTTTAGGTGCACACTGTGCAGAGAACGCACTACACTAACTTGTAAATACTGCAGCTGCCTGCGGTACTGTACAAATAGGATCAGAAGAACACCACTAATTTTCTTCAGGTCGCTTTAGGTGCACAGTGTGCAGAGGACGCACTACACTAACTTGTAAATACTGTAGCTGCCTGCCTGTGGTATTAATAGGATCAGAAGAACACCACTAATTTTCTTCAGGTAGCTTTAGGTGCAAATTGTGCAGAGGACACAGTACACTAACTGTAAATACTGTAGCTGCCTGCCTGTGGTATTAATAGGAGCAAAACAACAGCAATTGTCTCCAGGTAGCTTTAGGTGCACACTGTGCAGAGGACGCATTACACTAACTGTAAATACTGTAGCTGCCTGCCTGTGGTATTAATAGGTTCAGAAGAACGCCACTAATTTTCTTCAGGTAGCTTTAGGTGCACATTGTGCAGGGGACACAGTGCACTAACTGTAAATACTGTAGCTGCCTGCCTGTGGTATTAATAAGAGCAGAATATCAGCAATTGTCTCCAGGTAGCTTTAGGTGCATACTGTGCAGAGGACGCACTTGTAAATACTGCAGCTGCCTGCAGTCCTGTGCTAATAGGATCAGAAGAACACCACTAATTTTCTTCAGGTAGCTTTAGGTACACACTGTGCAGAGGACGCACTACACTAACTTGTAAATACTGCAGCTGCCTGCGGTACTGTACTAATAGGATCAGAAGAACACCACTAATTTTCTTCAGGTCGCTTTAGGTGCACACTGTGCAGAGGACGCACTACACTAAGTTGTAAATACTACAGCTGCCTGTGGTACTGTACTAATAGGATCAGAAGAACACCACTAATTTTCTTCAGGCAGCTTTAGGTGCACACTGTGCAGAGGACGCACTACACAAACTTGTAAATACTACAGCTGCCTGTGGTACTGTACAAATAGGATCAGAAGAACACCACTAATTTTCTTCAGGTAGCTTTAGGTGCACACTCTGCAGAGAACGCACTACACTAACTTGTAAATACTGCAGCTGCCTGCGGTACTGTACTAATAGGATCAGAAGAATACCACTAATTTTGTTTAGGTAGCTTTAGGTGCACACTGTGCAGAGGACGCACTACACTAACTTGTAAATACTGTAGCTGCCTGCCTGTGGTATTAATAGGATCAGAAGAACACCACTAATTTTATTCAGGTAGCTTTAGGTGCACACTGTGCAGAGGACACAGTACACTAACTGTAAACACTGTAGCTGCCTGCCTGTGGTATTAATAGGAGCAGAACAATAGCAATTGTCTCCAGGTAGCTTTAGGTGCACACTGTGCAGAGGATGTACTACACTAACTGTAAATGCTGTAGCTGCCTGCCTGTGGTATTAATAGGATCAGAACACCACTAATTTTCTTCAGGTAGCTTTAGGTGCACACTGTGCAGAGGACACAGTACACTAACTGTAAATACTGTAGCTGCCTGCCTGTGGTATTAATAGGAGCAGAACAACAGCAATTGTCTCCAGGTAGCTTTAGGTGCACACTGTGCAGGGGACGGACTACACTAAATTGTAAATACTGCAGCTGCCTGCGGTACTGTACTAATAGGATCAGAAGAATACCACTAATTTTCTTCATGTAGTTTTAGGTGCACACTGTACAGAGGACGCACTACACTAACTTGTAAATACTACAGCTGCTTGTGGTACTGTACAAATAGGATCCGAAGACACAGTACACTAACTGTAAATACTGTAGCTGCCTGCCTGTGGTATTAATAAGAGCAAAACAACAGCAATTGTCTCCAGGTAGCTTTAGGTGCACACTGTGCAGAGGACGCACTACACTAACTGTAAATACTGTAGCTGCCTGCCTGTGGTATTAATAGGTTCAGAAGAACGCCACTAATTTTCTTCAGGTAGCTATAGGTGCACATTGTGCAGAGGACACAGTGCACTAACTGTAAATACTGTAGCTGCGTGCCTGTGGTATTAATAGGAGCAGACTATCAGCAATTGTCTCCAGGTAGCTTTAGGTGCATACTGTGCAGAGGACGCACTACACTAACTGTAAATGCTGTAGCTGTCTGCCTGTGGTATTAATGGGATCAGAAGAACACCACTAATTTTCTTCAGGTAGCTTTAGGTGCACACTGTGCAGAGAACGCACTACACTAACTTGTAAATACTGCAGCTGCCTTTGGTACTGTACTAATAGGATCAGAAGCACAGCACTAATTTTGTTTAGGTAGCTTTAGGTGCACACTGTGCAGAGGACACACTAAACGAACTTGTAAATACTGCAGCTGCCTGCGGTCCTGTACTAATAGGATCAGAAGAACACCACTAATTTTCTTCATGTAGTTTTAGGTGCACACTGTACAGAGGACGCACTACACTAACTTGTAAATACTACAGCTGCTTGTGGTACTGTACAAATAGGATCCGAAGAACACCACTAATTTTCTTCAGGTAGCTTTAGGTGCACACTGTGCAGAGAACGCACTACACTAACTTGTAAATACTGCAGCTGCCTGCGGTACTGTACAAATAGGATCAGAAGAACACCACTAATTTTCTTCAGGTCGCTTTAGGTGCACAGTGTGCAGAGGACGCACTACACTAACTTGTAAATACTGTAGCTGCCTGCCTGTGGTATTAATAGGATCAGAAGAACACCACTAATTTTCTTCAGGTAGCTTTAGGTGCAAATTGTGCAGAGGACACAGTACACTAACTGTAAATACCGTAGCTGCCTGCCTGTGGTATTAATAGGAGCAAAACAACAGCAATTGTCTCCAGGTAGCTTTAGGTGCACACTGTGCAGAGGACGCATTACACTAACTGTAAATACTGTAGCTGCCTGCCTGTGGTATTAATAGGTTCAGAAGAACGCCACTAATTTTCTTCAGGTAGCTTTAGGTGCACATTGTGCAGGGGACACAGTGCACTAACTGTAAATACTGTAGCTGCCTGCCTGTGGTATTAATAAGAGCAGAATATCAGCAATTGTCTCCAGGTAGCTTTAGGTGCATACTGTGCAGAGGACGCACTTGTAAATACTGCAGCTGCCTGCGGTCCTGTGCTAATAGGATCAGAAGAACACCACTAATTTTCTTCAGGTAGCTTTAGGTACACACTGTGCAGAGGACGCACTACACTAACTTGTAAATACTGCAGCTGCCTGCGGTACTGTACTAATAGGATCAGAAGAACACCACTAATTTTCTTCAGGTCGCTTTAGGTGCACACTGTGCAGAGGACGCACTACACTAAGTTGTAAATACTACAGCTGCCTGTGGTACTGTACTAATAGGATCAGAAGAACACCACTAATTTTCTTCAGGCAGCTTTAGGTGCACACTGTGCAGAGGACGCACTACACAAACTTGTAAATACTACAGCTGCCTGTGGTACTGTACAAATAGGATCAGAAGAACACCACTAATTTTCTTCAGGTAGCTTTAGGTGCACACTCTGCAGAGAACGCACTACACTAACTTGTAAATACTGCAGCTGCCTGCGGTACTGTACTAATAGGATCAGAAGAATACCACTAATTTTGTTTAGGTAGCTTTAGGTGCACACTGTGCAGAGGACGCACTACACTAACTTGTAAATACTGTAGCTGCCTGCCTGTGGTATTAATAGGATCAGAAGAACACCACTAATTTTATTCAGGTAGCTTTAGGTGCACACTGTGCAGAGGACACAGTACACTAACTGTAAACACTGTAGCTGCCTGCCTGTGGTATTAATAGGAGCAGAACAATAGCAATTGTCTCCAGGTAGCTTTAGGTGCACACTGTGCAGAGGATGTACTACACTAACTGTAAATGCTGTAGCTGCCTGCCTGTGGTATTAATAGGATCAGAACACCACTAATTTTCTTCAGGTAGCTTTAGGTGCACACTGTGCAGAGGACACAGTACACTAACTGTAAATACTGTAGCTGCCTGCCTGTGGTATTAATAGGAGCAGAACAACAGCAATTGTCTCCAGGTAGCTTTAGGTGCACACTGTGCAGGGGACGGACTACACTAAATTGTAAATACTGCAGCTGCCTGCGGTACTGTACTAATAGGATCAGAAGAATACCACTAATTTTCTTCATGTAGTTTTAGGTGCACACTGTACAGAGGACGCACTACACTAACTTGTAAATACTACAGCTGCTTGTGGTACTGTACAAATAGGATCCGAAGACACAGTGCACTAACTGTAAATACTGTAGCTGCCTGCCTGTGGTATTAATAGGAGCAAAACAACAGCAATTGTCTCCAGGTAGCTTTAGGTGCACACTGTGCAGAGGACGCACTACACTAACTGTAAATACTGTAGCTGCCTGCCTGTGGTATTAATAGGTTCAGAAGAACGCCACTAATTTTCTTCAGGTAGCTATAGGTGCACATTGTGCAGAGGACACAGTGCACTAACTGTAAATACTGTAGCTGCGTGCCTGTGGTATTAATAGGAGCAGACTATCAGCAATTGTCTCCAGGTAGCTTTAGGTGCATACTGTGCAGAGGACGCACTACACTAACTGTAAATGCTGTAGCTGTCTGCCTGTGGTATTAATGGGATCAGAAGAACACCACTAATTTTCTTCAGGTAGCTTTAGGTGCACACTGTGCAGAGAATGCACTACACTAACTTGTAAATACTGCAGCTGCCTTTGGTACTGTACTAATAGGATCAGAAGCACAGCACTAATTTTGTTTAGGTAGCTTTAGGTGCACACTGTGCAGAGGACACACTAAACGAACTTGTAAATACTGCAGCTGCCTGCGGTCCTGTACTAATAGGATCAGAAGAACACCACTAATTTTCTTCATGTAGTTTTAGGTGCACACTGTACAGAGGACGCACTACACTAACTTGTAAATACTACAGCTGCTTGTGGTACTGTACAAATAGGATCCGAAGAACACCACTAATTTTCTTCAGGTAGCTTTAGGTGCACACTGTGCAGAGAACGCACTACACTAACTTGTAAATACTGCAGCTGCCTGCGGTACTGTACAAATAGGATCAGAAGAACACCACTAATTTTCTTCAGGTCGCTTTAGGTGCACAGTGTGCAGAGGACGCACTACACTAACTTGTAAATACTGTAGCTGCCTGCCTGTGGTATTAATAGGATCAGAAGAACACCACTAATTTTCTTCAGGTAGCTTTAGGTGCAAATTGTGCAGAGGACACAGTACACTAACTGTAAATACTGTAGCTGCCTGCCTGTGGTATTAATAGGAGCAAAACAACAGCAATTGTCTCCAGGTAGCTTTAGGTGCACACTGTGCAGAGGACGCATTACACTAACTGTAAATACTGTAGCTGCCTGCCTGTGGTATTAATAGGTTCAGAAGAACGCCACTAATTTTCTTCAGGTAGCTTTAGGTGCACATTGTGCAGGGGACACAGTGCACTAACTGTAAATACTGTAGCTGCCTGCCTGTGGTATTAATAAGAGCAGAATATCAGCAATTGTCTCCAGGTAGCTTTAGGTGCATACTGTGCAGAGGACGCACTTGTAAATACTGCAGCTGCCTGCGGTCCTGTGCTAATAGGATCAGAAGAACACCACTAATTTTCTTCAGGTAGCTTTAGGTACACACTGTGCAGAGGACGCACTACACTAACTTGTAAATACTGCAGCTGCCTGCGGTACTGTACTAATAGGATCAGAAGAACACCACTAATTTTCTTCAGGTCGCTTTAGGTGCACACTGTGCAGAGGACGCACTACACTAAGTTGTAAATACTACAGCTGCCTGTGGTACTGTACTAATAGGATCAGAAGAACACCACTAATTTTCTTCAGGCAGCTTTAGGTGCACACTGTGCAGAGGACGCACTACACAAACTTGTAAATACTACAGCTGCCTGTGGTACTGTACAAATAGGATCAGAAGAACACCACTAATTTTCTTCAGGTAGCTTTAGGTGCACACTCTGCAGAGAACGCACTACACTAACTTGTAAATACTGCAGCTGCCTGCGGTACTGTACTAATAGGATCAGAAGAATACCACTAATTTTGTTTAGGTAGCTTTAGGTGCACACTGTGCAGAGGACGCCCTACACTAACTTGTAAATACTGTAGCTGCCTGCCTGTGGTATTAATAGGATCAGAAGAACACCACTAATTTTATTCAGGTAGCTTTAGGTGCACACTGTGCAGAGGACACAGTACACTAACTGTAAACACTGTAGCTGCCTGCCTGTGGTATTAATAGGAGCAGAACAATAGCAATTGTCTCCAGGTAGCTTTAGGTGCACACTGTGCAGAGGATGTACTACACTAACTGTAAATGCTGTAGCTGCCTGCCTGTGGTATTAATAGGATCAGAACACCACTAATTTTCTTCAGGTAGCTTTAGGTGCACACTGTGCAGAGGACACAGTACACTAACTGTAAATACTGTAGCTGCCTGCCTGTGGTATTAATAGGAGCAGAACAACAGCAATTGTCTCCAGGTAGCTTTAGGTGCACACTGTGCAGGGGACGGACTACACTAAATTGTAAATACTGCAGCTGCCTGCGGTACTGTACTAATAGGATCAGAAGAACACCACTAATTTTCTTCAGGAAGCTTTAGCTGCACACTGTGCAGAGGATGCACTACACTAACTTGTAAATACTACAGCTGCCTGCCTGTGGTATTAATAGGAGCAGAACAACAGCAATTGTCTCCAGGTAGCTTTAGGTGCACACTGTGCAGGGGACGGACTACACTAAATTGTAAATACTGCAGCTGCCTGCGGTACTGTACTAATAGGATCAGAAGAACACCACTAATTTTCTTCAGGTCCCTTTAGGTGCACACTGTGCAGAGGACGCACTACACTAACTTGTAAATACTACAGCTGCCTGTGGTACTGTACTAATAGGATCAGAAGAACACCACTAATTTTCTTCAGGTAGCTTTAGGTGCACACTGTGCAGAGGACGCACTACACTAACTTGTAAATACTGCAGCTGCCTGCGGTACTGTACTAATAGGATCAGAAGATCACCACTAATTTTGTTTAGGTAGCTTTAGGTGCACACTGTGCAGAGGACGCACTAAACTAACTTGTAAATGCTGCAGCTGCCTGCGGTACTGTACTAATAGGATCAGAAGAACACCACTAATTTTCTTCAGGTAGCTTTAGGTGCACACTGTGCAGAGGACGCACTACACTAACTTCTAAATACTACAGCTGCCTGTGGTACTGTACAAATAGGATCAGAACAACACCACATATTTTCTTCAGGTAGCTTTAGGTGCACACTCTGCAGAAAACGCACTACACTAACTTGTATATACTGCAGCTGCCTGCGGTACTGTACTAATAGGATCAGAAGAATACCACTAATTTTGTTTAGGTAGCTTTAGGTGCACACTGTGCAGAGGACGCACTAAACTAACTCGTAAATACTGCAGCTGCCTGTGGTACTGTACAAATAGGCTCAGAAGAACACCACTAATTTTCTTCAGGTAGCTTTAGGTGCACACTGTGCAGAGGACGCACTACACTAACTTGTAAATACTGCAGCTGCCTGCGAAATGTACTAATATGATCAGAAGAACACCACTAATTTTCTTCAGGTAGATTTAGGTGCACACTGTGCAGAGGACGCACTAAACTAACTTGTAAATATTACAGCTGCCTGTGGTACTGTACTAATAGAATCAGAAGAACACCACTAATTTTCTTCAGGTAGCTTTAGGTGCACACTGTGCAGAGGACACACTACACTAACTTGTAAATACTACAGCTGCCTGTGGTACTGTACTAATAGGATCAGAAGAACACCACTAATTTTCTTCAGGTCGCTTTAAGTGCACACTGTGCAGAGGACGCACTACACTAAGTTGTAAATACTACAGCTGCCTGTGGTACTGTACTAATAGGATCAGAAGAACACCACTAATTTTCTTCAGGTAGCTTTAGGTGCACACTGTGCAGAGGACGCACTACGCTAACTTGTAAATACTGTAGCTGCCTGCCTGTGGTATTAATAGGATCAGAAGAACACCACTCATTTTCTTCAGGTAGCTTTAGGTGCACACTGTGCAGAGGACACAGTACACTAACTGTAAAATACTGTAGCTGCCTGCCTGTAGTATTAATAGGAGCAGAACAACAGCAATTGTCTCCAGGTAGCTTTAGGTGCACACTGTGCAGAGAACGCACTACACTAACTTGTATATACTGCAGCTGCCTGCGGTACTGTACTAATAGGATCAGAAGAATACCACTAATTTTGTTTAGGTAGCTTTAGGTGCACACTGTGCAGAGGACGCACTAAACTAACTCGTAAATACTGCAGCTGCCTGTGGTACTGTACTAATAGGCTCAGAAGAACACCACTAATTTTCTTCAGGTAGCTTTAGGTGCACACTGTGCAGAGGACGCACTACACTAACTTGTAAATACTGCAGCTGCCTGCGAAATGTACTAATATGATCAGAAGAACACCACTAATTTTCTTCAGGTAGCTTTAGGTGCACACTGTGCAGAGGACGCACTAAACTAACTTGTAAATATTACAGCTGCCTGTGGTACTGTACTAATAGAATCAGAAGAACACCACTAATTTTCTTCAGGTAGCTTTAGGTGCACACTGTGCAGAGGACCCACTACACTAACTTGTAAATACTACAGCTGCCTGTGGTACTGTACTAATAGGATCAGAAGAACACCACTAATTTTCTTCAGGTCGCTTTAGGTGCACACTGTGCAGAGGACGCACTACATTAAGTTGTAAATACTACAGCTGCCTGTGGTACTGTACTAATAGGATCAGAAGAACACCACTAATTTTCTTCAGGTAGCTTTAGGTGCACACTGTGCAGAGGACGCACTACGCTAACTTGTAAATACTGTAGCTGCCTGCCTGTGGTATTAATAGGATCAGAAGAACACCACTAATTTTCTTCAGGTAGCTTTAGGTGCACACTGTGCAGAGGACACAGTACACTAACTGTAAAATACTGTAGCTGCCTGCCTGTGGTATTAATAGGAGCAGAACAACAGCAATTGTCTCCAGGTAGCTTTAGGTGCACACTGTGCAGAGGACGCACTACACTAACTGTAAATGCTGTAGCTGCCTGCCTGTGGTATTAATAGGATCAGAAGAACACCACTAATTTTCTTCAGGTAGCTTTAGGTGCACACTGTGCAGAGGACACAGTACACTAACTGTAAATACTGTAGCTGCCTGCCTGTGGTATTAATAGGAGCAGAACAACAGCAATTGTCTCCAGGTAGCTTTAGGTGCACACTGTGCAGGGGACGCACTACACTAAATTGTAAATACTGCAGCTGCCTGCGGTACTGTACTAATAGGATCAGAAGAACACCACTAATTTTCTTCAGGTAGCTTTAGGTGCACACTGTGCAGAGGATGCACTACACTAACTTGTAAATACTGCAGCTGCCTGCGGTACTGTACTAATAGGATCAGAAGAACACCACTAATTTTCTTCAGGTAGCTTTAGGTGCACACTGTGCAGAGGACGCACTACACTAACTTGTAAATACTACGGCTGCCTGTGGTACTGTAAGATCAGAAGAACACCACTAATTTTCTTCAGGTAGCTTTAGGTGCACACTGTGCAGAGGACGCACTACACTAACTTGTGAATATTACAGCTGCCTGTGGTATTGTACTAATAGGATAAGAAGAACACCACTAATTTTCTTCAGGTAGCTTTAGGTGCACACTGTGCAGAGGACGCACTACACTAACTTTTAAATACTACAGCTGCCTTTGGTACTGTACTAATAGGATCAGAAGAACACCACTAATTTTCTTCAGGTAGCTTTAGGTGCACACTGTGCAGAGGACGCACTATACTATCTTGTAAATACTACAGCTGCCTGTGGTACTGTACTAATAGGATCAGAAGAACACCACTAATTTTCTTCAGGTAGCTTTAGGTGCACACTGTGCAGAGGACGCACTACACTAACTTGTAAATACTGCAGCTGCCTGCGGTACTGTACTAATAGGATCAGAAGAACACCACTAATTTTCTTCAGGCAGCTTTAGGTGCACACTGTGCAGAGGACGCACTACACTAACTTGTAAATACTACAGCTGCCTGTGGTACTGTACAAATAGGATCAGAAGAACACCACTAATTTTCTTCAGGTAGCTTTAGGTGCACACTCTGCAGAGAACGCACTACACTAACTTGTAAATACTGCGTTACTGTACTAATAGGATCAGAAGAATACCACTCATTTTGTTTACTTAGCTTTAGGTGCACACTGTGCAGAGGATGCACTAAACTAACTTGTAAATACTGCAGCTGCCTGCGGTACTGTACTAATAGGCTCAGAAGAACACCACTAATTTTCTTCAAGTAGCTTTAGGTGCACACTGTGCAGAGGACGCACTACACTAACTTGTAAATACTGCAGCTGCCTGTGAAATGTACTAATATGATCAGAAGAACACCACTAATTTTCTTCAGGTAGCTTTAGGTGCACACTGTGCAGAGGACGCACTAAACTAACTTGTAAATATTACAGCTGCCTGTGGTACTGTACTAATAGGATCAGAAGAACACCACTAATTTTCTTCAGGTAGCTTTAGGTGCACACTGTGCAGAGGACGCACTACACTAACTTGTAAATACTACAGCTGCCTGTAGTACCGTACTAATAGGATCAGAAGAACACCACTAATTTTCTTCAGGTAGCTTTAGGTGCACACTGTGCAGAGGACGCCCTACACTAACTTGTAAATACTGCAGCTGCCTGCGGTAGTGTACTAATAGCATCAGAATACCACTAATTTTCTTCAGGTAGATTTAGGTGCACACTGTGCAGAGGATGCACTACACTTACTTGTAAATACTACAGCTGCATGTGGTACTGTACTAATAGGATCAGAAGAACACCACTAATTTTCTTCAGGTAGCTTTAAGTGCACACTGTGCAGAGGACGCACTACACTAACTTGTAAATACTACAGCTGCCTGTGGTACTGTACTAATAGGATCAGAAGAGCACCACTAATTTTGTTTAGGTAGCTTTAGGTGCATACTGTGCAGAGGACACACTAAACTAACTTGTAAATACTGCAGCTGCCTGCAGTACTGTACTAATAGGATCAGAAGAACACCACTAATTTTCTTCAGGTAGCTTTAGGTGCACACTGTGCAGAGGACGCACTACACTAACTTGTAAATACTGCAGCTGCTTGCGGTACTGTTCTAATAGGATCAGAAGAACACCACTAATTTTCTTCAGGTAGCTTTAGGTGCACACTGTGCAGAGGACGCACTACACTAACTGTAAATACTGTAGCTAATAGGACTAATAGGATCAGAAGAACATATGTAAAAAAGATATGAAAGTTGTCTGCCTAACTACACATCACTCCGCGCCAGGACTGAGTCAACCACGGTATGTTTTGTAGCATATAAATAAAGCAGCTAATTAAATAATCGAAATGTATATAAGGCAATAAAAACCATAAACAACAATGCAGAGTCTTTAAATAAATGGTGTCTTATTGCAGCTGTGCTGCGTGCCAAAAACTCCCGGACACGTTCTTTATATGAAGAAAGCAATAGAAGTGGAGATCTATAATAGCTTCAGCAGCTGTGTTCTGTAAGAGAGGGGAGCTTCTTCCACCCAAAACTTCACCACGTGAGTTGGAGTAGACCCCAATGGGAATGCACTCACCATAAATTCAGCGTACAAGAGCCTTTGATAACACTAGTAGTTCTCCACCTCTTCTAAACGACCACCAGATGTCAGTAATACTCTCGGTTATTGCAGCATAACATATAGAATGTCCACATAGTGTGATATTGCTAAAACCATTTTATTCAGCTAGAACATCCAAACACCCCCCCCCCCCATATGATATGCGTACCAGAGAATACAATATAGAGAGCAAATCAAAGTGTTATCAAAGGCTCTTGTACGCTGA
The DNA here is from genome assembly GCF_042186555.1 of Aquarana catesbeiana. NCBI lineage: Eukaryota > Metazoa > Chordata > Amphibia > Anura > Ranidae > Aquarana > Aquarana catesbeiana. The sequence goes on along the minus strand of NC_133327.1, from coordinate 398,591,249 downwards.
ATTTCTGGTGAGTGCATTCCCATTGGGGTCTACTCCCCCTCACGTGGTGAGGTTTTGGATCAGAAGAACACCAGCAATTTTCTTCAGGTAGCTGTAAATACTGTAAAAACACCTGCCTGCCTGTCAGTAGTAGGAAGAGAATAACAGGAACGGATCTAGCTAAACTGAAACAGTGTATATATATATATATATATATATATATATATATATATATATATATACACACACACAACACCTAGGATGTATATATATACACAATACACTGTAAGTGCAGCTAACTGACTCGCCTGCCTACTCTATCTAACTTAAATCAAATGACACTGTCTCTCTGTCTATCTATCTCTCTCTCAACGCCGGAACACACTACACAGGGCCGCCGTGCAGGCGGCCTTATATAGTGTGGGGTGTGTACTAAACCCCCTGAGCCATAATTGGCCAAAGCCACCCTAGCTTTTCTAGGTATAAGTAGCGCAACTTTATTTCTACTTTTTTATTTAGATTGTCTAATCCCCTTAAGGAGGATTTGTTGGTATGGGCTAGGTTTTTGGAGACATATAATGGGCGGTCATTCTTTCAGAGTGAATTTGTATCAGCCCCTGATTTTCGTTTGTTTACCAATGCTGCCGGTCCAAAGGTTTTACGGCAATTTGGAGAACACACTGGTGTTGTTCGGCATGGCCGGATGCTTGGGTTGGAAAAAAGGCCACTAAGAACCTAGTCCTTTTGGAATTGTTTCCAATTCTGGTTGCCATGGAGTTTTGGGGGCCTTTCTTTTGGCAATAGGAGAATTTTGGTGGAAACAGATTATAAGGGAATTCTGTTTGCAGTGAATAGCCTTTCTTCTAGTTTCTTATTCGTGGTTAAGGCCTTGAGACGGATTATCTTCGGGCAAGGGTTGTGGGGATGAGGCCCTTGTCCCCATCAACATGGGGACAAGGTGTTTTGGGGGGCTACCCCAAAGTACCGTCCCAATGTTGAGGGCATGTGGCCTGGTACGGTTCAGGAGGGGGGGGGACGCTCTCTCGCCCCCCCTCTTTTCCTGTGGCCTGCCAGGTTGCGTGCTCGGATAAGGGTCTGGTATGGATTTTTGGGGGGACCCCACGTCATTTTTTTTTTAAATTTTTGTTCGGGGTTTCCCTGTGGGGAATTCCCATGCCGTTTTTATCAATGAACTTTTATGTGTATTATTGGACCAGAAATTCATTAATAGTTTTAAATGACTCTTTTTCTTTTAAAATGTCATTTTGCTGTCAGACTGTTCTAAACACGGGAAACATGCGCCCCTTTACAGGCATACTATAGACACCCCCCAGGTACGAAATTTAAAGGGATATTACACTTTTATTGTTTCACTTTAAGCATTATTAAAATCACTGCTCCCGAAAAAACGTCCGTTTTTAAAACTTTTTTTGCATTGACCCATGTCCCCTGGGGCAGGACCCAGGTCCCCAAACACTTTTTATGACAATAACTTGCATATAAGCCTTTACAATTAGCACTTTTGATTATTCATGTTCCTGTCCCATAGACTTTAATGGTGTTCGCACAAATTTTTTGCCTGTTCGCAAGTTCTGGTGCGAACCGAACAGGGGGGTGTTCAGCTCATCCCTAGTCAGGAGCTATAAGAGGTACGATTGCTCCGAAGACTTGGGCAAGCTATTCTGCTGCCTGAAGGAGTTGGCTGTCGTTTGCTAATAATAGGGGTTGGGATGCTGTCAGACTGATGGAAGGAAGTGTTTTGGCTTTCATGAACTCCCTCATGCTTCAGCATTACTCTAGCAGTCAATTAGTAAAGACATTGGCTGGTCTCTCCTTTTTCTTTCGGTTTAGGGGCCTACCTTCATGTATGTCTTATTTCTTGGTTAAACAGGCAGTCAAAGGTTACAAACGGTTTACAGTGGTGCCTGATGACAGCAGGCCAATCTCTTTAGAAATTTTGTGTGGTCTGGGAGTGGCAACGCAAGCAGTCTGTGCTTTGGCATACGAAGCTTTGCTGTTTTGGAATGCATTTTTCCTCGCATTTTTTGGGGCATTTCGCATATCAGAGCTGGTTCCAGGTTCCAAAATGGGCATTTTGGGTGTACGTTATGAGCACATCTATTTGGAACAATCAGCAGTTCACATTTGATTGCAACGTTCCAAAACTGACCCTTGCGGGAGAGGTCCTTGGGTTATGTCACAGGTTAATAAATCAGTGTGCCCTTTATTGGTAGTTTGGGATTTTTTAGGGGTCAGGCCCACAGTGCCAGGGCTTTTCCTCATTCATTTGAATTTAACACCATTAACAAAGTATCAGTTTGATTTTATTTTGCATAAATGACTCAGCCAAATAGGTTTACAGGAGTTTAGGTTCTCTTCCCATTCCTTTAGAATCGGCCCAGCTTCATAGGTCAGCCAGGAGCGGTTTTGAAGAATCGGCCATTAAAGCTATAGGGAGGTGGAGGTCGAAATTCTACCAAGTATATGTGAGACCTAACCTATTTGTTTAATTTTTCAGATTTACGTTTATGGGACATACTTTCATTTACTGGGCACGGAAAAGAGCGCCTCAACATACTTATTCTGTAAATTTATCGTTGCATCCAGAATCCTTTATTGTATTTTGGAAAGGGGTAAGAGGTCTTCAGTGGCACCAGTTATACTTCCACTTATCCAGGTTATTGCAGGTTTGGCCTCCGCCCTCTATATTAATCGTGCACTTGGGGGAAATGACTTAGGAAACATTAAAACGTTGGATTTGCTGTTCAGGATGAAGCAGGATGTCCACCGTTTCACATTGACTTCTCCAGGTACTTCCATTGTGTTTTCAGAGCTTGTTCCGTGCCTTTCTTGGCTGGACTCGCCCCAGCGGAAGGTGATGGAGAAGATGAGTAAGAGAGTGAACAGGGCGATGGAAAAATACATGCACTTGATAGGCGGGTTGTCATATCGGCACATGGATTTGGAAGGTGGAATCCCGGGGCTGTACAGGCCAGGTGGGGTGCACCTCTCGGATGTTGGTGTCAATATATTTAACCTGGAATTGCAGTACGCGATTGAAATGGCCGCGGTGGTGGGGGTGGGCCGGTCTTGATTTCAGGCCCGGTTTGTGGGGACGTTTTTGTATATGGTACAATGTTAAAGCCTTGCTGTTTGAGTTCTAATAACTGGGCAGTTAATGATGTTTGTTTGTATTAAAGTGATGCTGAAATGTATTATTTTAAATAAAATATATTATATATTGACATATGTAAACCAATAAAGGTGCTATTTTTTGCCAAATTCAATATCGTTTTGTTTATTTAATCGGTGGTATCCGGGGGAAAACGTTTATTGAGGTGAGTGTGGCCTTCAGTCTCATGGAAAAGGGGGGCACAATTAGGGGCCCACCGACTTGAGACGGTGGCCACACACCTCTTATGGTTATAGGTAATGCTAGTCAGTAATTATTGTGCAAGCTAGATAGTTAGGGTACTGTCCCTTTAAGAATTAGGCTGGAGGATTCCAGGATCCAGTGGGAATCCTTGGAATGTTCTGGAGAACCAGGATAAATTATTTAAGGACTGCTGCTGTGGGGCTTATTCCTTTTCCCCCAGGACCAGAGCAGCAGCACAAGAGCTCCCTCCCTCCCCAGTCGCTGGCACTTTTTATGTGGTCGGGTCAACCTGGATTTCTAGGGGGGACGTTTTTGTATATGGTACAATGTTGATGCCTTGCTGCTTGAGTTCTAATAACTGGGCAGTTAATGATCTTTGTTTGTATTAAAGTTATGCTAAAATTTATTATTTAAAATAAAATATATTATCTGTTAAAATAAGTAAACCAATAAAGGTGCTGCAGCCAATATTCAATTCAATATCGTTTTGTTTATTTAATGGGTGGTATCTGGGGAAAACATTTATTGAGGTGAGTGTGGCCTTCAGAACTGAGATAAAAAGGCAATACATTTCACTGCTGACTGTCAATGTCACATTGTGTTGAAAATGTGGTTTAATTAAGAAATTGGATTTCTATGTGACAATACATAAAATATTTAATTGACATAAAGGAAGAATTTGTTCAATGACTCTACTACCGATTGCTCAAGCACATGCTGCAAACTTTTACTGAACCTTTATTTGGTCAGTCTTTCAGGCTTCACGTTGAATAAACACACCCTCTACTGGAGAAAAAGTGTAAATTATTTTTACAAAATATACTGTACAGCTTTCTGAAAGTGAATTGCTGACATGTTTTGGAAGCTCCAGGGCTGTTACGTTTTTCCTTTGCCCCTAAGCTACTACCATTGTACATGGAAATGATTGGTTAAACTCACAAGTGCTTTATTTTACCTCTACAACCCTTTATATCGGCTTTTGACATTTACAAATGCAAAAATTTGAAAATGATTGAAATTGTAATAGGATATTATGCTAAAACTATAGGTAAATAAGAGAACCAAAACCTTTGCTAAGTGGAAGAGTGGGTTTGATAAAGTTGGCAGTGTCTCCACCCAGGATAGGGCCTCTGTGACCACGGAGGATTCCCTTCCTGGGAAATTGATCAGTAATCTAAACAAAGTAATTGAGAGCAGAAAAACGACTGCAACCAGAATATAACATTAATCATAAGCATATAGATGCAAACCAGTACAGACATAACACAAGCTTTATATAAGAAGAGAGCACAGTGGTGTAGTGGATAGCACTTTCGCCTAGCAGTAAGAAGGGTCGCTGGTTTGAATCCCAACCATGACACTACCTGCCTGGAGTTTGCATGTTCTCCCTGTGCCTGCGTGGGTTTCCTCTGGGTACTCTGGTTTCCTCCCACACTCCAAAGACATGCTGGTAGGTTAATTGGATCCTGTCTAAATTGTCCCTAGTATGTATGAATGTGAGTTAGGGACCTTAGATTGTAAGCTCCTTGAGGGTAGGGACTGATGTGAATGTACAATAGATATGTAAAGCGCTGCATAAATTGATGGCGCTATATAAGTACCTGAAATAAATAAAATAAAAATAAAATGAGTAACAGTACATGCAATTTACTAACAGGTGTTATCAGCAAAAAGGCCGATATGAGTCCTGGTGGAATTGTGCACATTTATTAATAGAGATACCTCCAGATAAATGTTGCAGCAAAGTTGAGTTGCAGGTGCCCCTGAGGATTATGTGACACCTATCTTTGTGTCGGAAACTTGAAGACAAGATCTGTGATGATGAGGAGATGCTCCAACTGTTGTCTAACCATGTAGACCTAGCTATCTGGCACTAATAGTCTCTCCATCTGAACAGCGTGAAAATACAGCAGCCCCACCCCAGATGGTCCCTTGTATCTTCTGCAGCAGTTTTTATTCCCTTTCTTGGAATCTTCAGCAGCAGCACAGTACCTGTGATATCTCACCTCACAACAGTATAGTTTCTTGCAGGTACAGTATGGCAGCTTTCCTTAAATTGGTTGCAAAGCCTTAGGCTCCATGCACACTGGAGCTGATAAACTGCAGTTTATTGGAGTTTGGGCGTTTTTTTTAAAAGCCCATAAACTCCACTCTAGACTAAAATGGGGAAAGTTGGGACTTTAAGATGAGGTCATGGACACCGTGGAAATGACTGGATGAAAATACATATTTATTGATCGTCATGAAATGCACAATCATATCAAAAACATTAACCACATCTATAAAAGACATTATAATAAATATCATTCCATAAAGTATTCACAAGCACATATGTATGTGCGAACGTAATACAGACATCAGGAGTACATAAAATATATACCCATTTGGTGCCAAATAGTGGTCACAATTGATAAATCATACAGACAAGACAGAAAAACTCATAGTATACATATGGTGTTGCAGCAGCACTTGCACCGGGAATAAGGATGTAAACAGTAAAAACATGGTACAGATAAAGTTGTTCTGGGGTGAAAATATATTGTAGACATAATATCTGCGTCCCATAATGCCCGACGCATTTCGTGTGAAAGACACTCATCAGGGGCGATAGCCTAGGGACGTCTAGAAAAAATGATAAAGTGCGATTAGTCTAAGTGTGAGTAGTTATACTGAAGGGGGGGCGGGAGAGCCCACCCTAAGTACTTACATGTAAATCAGTACGTAAGGGTATATCGGGTATGATACCAGGGTCCAGAAAAAATGTCCAAAACGGGAGCTGAGGTATTCTGGGGTCGTGTGTCGGCAGGACGCATACAAGCCACCCCTGAGTACATAAACCAGGTTGCCAGTATTTATGGTAAGCCAAATAATGCGCTATAAAATACTACCTAGAATGAAAAAATGCATGATAGCTATGTCAATCATGGTGGGTGGAAAAATAAAAATAAAAAATATAATAAATAATAAAATAAAATGAATAAAATAAAAATAAAATAAATTAAATATGAAAATAAAAATAAATATGAAAATAAAAATGAAATATATAAAAAATAATAAAAATAAAAAAATGATAAAAAATGAGGAATAATAGGTAAAAAATAATAAAAGAATGAAAAATAATGAATAATAAATAAAAAAGTAGAAAAAGTACGAAAGAGGAGGGGGTTAATCTCTAACTAATAAGAAAAATATTGCAGATAGAACATCTTGCAAATAACAAAAATTGGAGTGAGAATGTAGTCACACTCCAAACATGGTAAAATCAGGTGTGAAAGTATGTAACAGACTGCGGAGACAGTACCGTTTTGCATGAAAGTAAAACAAACGAAAAGAAAAAAATAGCTATCAAAACGAAAAGTAACCTAATCATGACTTACAAGTGCCCCAAAAAGAAAAGGAGTGAACCGCTGTAGTGGAGTGTGGCGTGTCTGATCCATGGCAACCCTGACTATGGCAGGGGGGTCAATATATAGCAACCCGCACGCATACACACCGGCCCCCAACCAGCGTCACAACCAGCATGGTGAAGGGTGGGGCGGGGCTCTGACACAGACGGCTGGCGCCGTCTGTGGGGAACGCCCATGATCCCCACCTAACCGGATGAGATGGAAAAGCTCAGGCCTCTACGTCACGACGCCAGCCAGGACGTCAGACGTGAGGGAGAGAGTGTGGCGCCGATGCGCCGTGGGTGCCCACCCACCCCACCTGACAATACATTCCCCCCGTCCCAATTGGGGCAGACCGGGGGGAGGGAGGGAGAGGGGGGACACCCAGAGTGCATCGCAGCTCCCGGATGTTGGACATAGGAGTGGCCCGGGACTGACAGGGACCCACCTACTGCTCCCAAAATGGTGACACCGCGCCGCTGTGCTGTATAAGCACATAAACAGCAAAAGCCTACATCCAGAAGAAACAGAACCTGGGCATGGCACATCACCCTCCCGGTAACTGTAAAGATTCCCACACGGGTGGCAGGGGAACACTGCCTGCCCAGTCCATAAACCTCCATCCCTAAACAACAAGCAGAGGGGGGGGGATTTGGGACTTTAGATGAGGCACATATGTGGTGTGCCTCCATCCCTAAATTCGAGACTAAAATGGGGAAAGTTGGGACTTTAAGATGAGGTCATGGACACCGTGGAAATGACTGGATGAAAATACATATTTATTGATCGTCATGAAATGCACAATCATATCAAAAACATTAACCACATCTATAAAAGACATTATAATAAATATCATTCCATAAAGTATTCACAAGCACATATGTATGTGCGAACGTAATACAGACATCAGGAGTACATAAAATATATACCCATTTGGTGCCAAATAGTGGTCACAATTGATAAATCATACAGACAAGACAGAAAAACTCATAGTATACATATGGTGTTGCAGCAGCACTTGCACCGGGAATAAGGATGTAAACAGTAAAAACATGGTACAGATAAAGTTGTTCTGGGGTGAAAATATATTGTAGACATAATATCTGCGTCCCATAATGCCCGACGCGTTTCGTGTGGAAGACACTCATCAGGGGCGATAGCCTAGGGACGTCTAGAAAAAATGATAAAGTGCGATTAGTCTAAGTGTGAGTAGTTATACTGAAGGGGGGGCGGGAGAGCCCACCCTAAGTACTTACATGTAAATCAGTACGTAAGGGTATAAACTCCACTCTATGTTATCCTATGTGTCCATGCACACATGGACATTTTTTAGCTTTAATAAGCAGTTGGAGTTTGGAATCCACTGTGGGATTTTTGGAGTGTCCTCTGTGTATTTTTATTAAAAAAACCCATAAACGCTAACGCTAAAAAACGCTAGTACAAAACGCTGTTAAAAGAATGTTTTTCAACCAGAGTTTTCTGCCAGCAATCTGACGTCCAAAAAAAGATTTTTTGAGCTTCAGTGTGCATGGAGCCTTACATATACCCAGTGAAGTGACTAGCTAGCCTCAGGTGATACACAGAGATAAAACAAATCCTCCTAAATAAGTTGTAGCGGTTTATCTGCAGTCTTTTCTTCACGACATCCGTTCAAAGCCCAGAATTTATAAAGCTTGTCAGAGCTGTCAGGGAAAAAGGGGACAGAGAGCTGAAATTACACTTTGCAGAGATAAGTGATGAAAGCTCTGAGAGCTGAGTGGAGGGAAGAGACACACACCCCTCTTCACACGGCACACAGGAACAGAGCTGATGCTTCAGTTCAGCACAGCCTTGTACTCACATCAGTAGCACAATCTCTGCCTGCAGTTCCCAGCAGCAGCACTCTCTGTTTCCCTAGCAGCAGTGCCACATCCCTGGGCATTCTGGGAGATTTAGTCCCTTTCCTGCAACTCAGTAGAACACACAGCAGCACAGTCCCTGCTTAGTAGTTTATAATAGTCTCTTCTGGTCTAGGATTTACAGATTTACAGTAGTAGCATGGAAAGGACACGTGGCTGAGTCTGCCTCTCTCATTTAACTTCCTTCTTCCTTGTTTCCTAATCCAGATCACAGGGACAGGAAGAGATGTACAAAATTATACATAAAGCTGTGATATTAGCAGCCAACAGTAGAGGACAGTAGATCCCTACAAAGGTTTAGCACTGTAACACTTTTTGATATATAAATAGTGCATTTTTTAAAAAGGCATATACATCAGACCAAAATAAGGGACAATTGAGGAGGAAAGAGGGACAGAGTATCCTTGTTCCAAAAGAAGGACAGTCCCTGCAAATCAGGGACAATTGGGAGCTATGGAAGAAGTATGCACGGTCAGAAATGTCAGAGTAAAGTTGTAAGTCCTTACTTGCATACTTGTTTCAGATCTCTGAGCAAGAGTGTCAGCATGACAGCCAGTCAACAAGCATTTTCAGAATAGATTAAAGCAAAATGTTAAAGCAAAACTGTCTGGACAAACCAATCCCCAACCTACATCTTATTCTGTTCTAGATACCCTCTGGTGTCTCACCTTGTCCTTACCAGATTGTCCTGGCATTTGCTACTAATAACTAATACTGTAGAAAATCTCACATTCAGTGTCATGGCCCTGCCCCATATGACAGCACAGCACAGAGATCTGGTAATTGGCTGCACCAGATGTTTGCGTTGTGAGGAGGCATTTGGTGCATCACATGCTGTGCCAGTGGCGATCAGAGCTGCAGTAAAGGTATATATGGGCACTAGAGGGTACCTAGCATGGAGTGTGGTGGTCTGTTGGGGATATTTTTCCCCAACAGGTTTGTTTTATTGAGTTAGTTTGCTAATGCCGTATATACGGTCATTTGCAGGGAAATGTAACAAGATAAGATCTTCCTTGACACACAATTGCATGATTGATGTTGACTTAGCTTCACTGTGCTAAGTGAATATTTTGTTTCTTTAATAAATCAATCCCATCGACTGACTAGGTAATGAACTAAAGATAAGGATAACATGCACCCTCACTAAATTAATGACAGATTTGTTGTTTCTATATTTACATTTTTACCTTAACCTCTTGCAGCCGTGAGGCCGCATATATGCAGCCCTATGTAAACACTTTTCTGTGCTGAGAGCGAACCCAGCACAGTTACCGGTGGACTGGAAAGCTCCCAGTGCATACTTGTGATAGGAAGCTTTCCGATCACGTGACCGCTGTGACAGCCAATCACATCGGTCACATGACCTGAACGCCCACTTTCCGGCATTTAGAAGCTCTTACAGGGCCGTGAAGCGGTTTCGGGAAGGAGTTATATGTATCTTTATAGGTTTTACATCCTTAAATTCTGTTGCTAATTTGATGTCCCTTACCTAGTTACTTAAAGTGATGTCTCAGAAGGCCATGGCATGTCATGGGGTGCATGCTAGTTGCCTCTCTGTCTTGCTTCATTATGTTTGGTTCGGAGACCTGGATCAAGCTTGCAGCACATAAAAGTTAGAACAGTTAAACAGTATTAAACCCCAAAGCAAACATTATTATTTTTCAGGTTACCGATTCTTAAATGTGATGGCTGCATTAATTTTCATTTTTAGGTTTTCTTTCTTCTATTTTCATCTGGTGATCCAGCCAGAAAGTTGTTGTTTTTCAAAAGCACCAAGCTCTTCAGTAGAATATATCAATTTACATGAATGAGACAAACCACTTAAAAGAGAATTATGGGTTTTTAAAAACCTGCATCTCTCACCCGCCGGCTCTGCAGTGAGAGCTGAGCGATCAAACACCGCTGATTGCTCAGTTCTCCCCTCTGCTCTGAGCAGAGATTCATGACTGTCAGGCAACCGCTCTCTGCTCTGCCCTCCAGTGTTCACTGGAGCACTGACCTGGGGAGGGAACGCCTGGCTCAGTCTCTCAGCGGAGCAACTGAGAAGCTGAGGCATCAGCCGATCCAGGCATGTGGGTGGATCCCAACTGTAAAGCCTGGACTGGTTGAGCAGCGACAGCCGACATGGCTAAAAACCGGTTAGAGAATGAACTGCACTCCTGTGTTCCATAGTACAGTCAAAAAAGCTTTGGCCATACTTCTCTTTTAACACTGGCAGGGGGGTTAACACCTTGGTGTTGGGCCGTAGGCAAAGATGCGACCTCTCGGCACCTAGTCCTTAGTGCCAAAGGGCCACATATTGAGGTTAACTGCCCACAATGCACCTGTGCCGAAAGCGTGCACGCTCCCCGTACAGTTACCATTGCTTTACCGAAAGCTTTCTGAACCACGTGACAGCCAATCACGACGGTCACGTGATCTTAACCCATGCCCCGCCTACCGGCGTCATAAACCTCTTAAAGGGCCGATAGGCGCCAAGAGGTTAAAATCACGTATTATTCATGTAAAACCTTTATCCCAAAAGGAAAAAAAACTGTATGCTGTAACTGATTATAAAGTGTGAGCTGGAGTTTGGCTTCAATTTGTTAGTGTAAATCTGCTAATGCATTTAACACTCCGCCTGCTGAGCCTTCTGTGCTCATTCCTCCAGAGTTGTGTCTCACTAATACAGGAGGTGTGTTACTGGCCAGATCACCAGGAGAAAACAAGGGAAAAGCCAAAGAAAAGAAAACAAATGCAGCCACCACATCTAATAATTTGTGAGCAGTAATACAACACATTTTTGGTTTTGGGTTTACCACTGCTAGGAGTGTCTGATCTTCGTTTGTTCAGTAATTGCAAAAGTATTGAAGGCAAAGCATTCATCCTGACAGCCAGGCAACTAGAAGGTTCATATCCAAAGGTCGTCTTTGAGAAATAGACGTATGAGTGCTGCCAGCATTGCTGCAGAGGTTGAAGGGGTGGGGGATCAGCCTGTCAGTGCTCAGACCATACACCGCACACTTCATCAAATTGGTCTGCATGGCTGTAGTCCCAGAAGGAAGCCTCTTCTAAAGATGATGCACAAGAAAGCCCGCAAACAGTTTGCTGAAGACAAGCAAACAAAGGACATGGATTACTGGAACCATGTCCTGTGGTCTGATCGGACCAAGATAAACTTATTTGGTTCAGATGGTATCAAGTGTGTGTGGCGGCAACCAGGGGAGGAGTACAAACACAAGTGTGTCTTGCCTACAGTCAAGCATGGTGGTGGGAGTGTCATGGTCTGGGGCTTCATTAGTGCTGCCGCCACTGGGGAGCTACAATTCATTGAGGGAACCATGAATGCCAACATGTACTGTAACATACTGAAGCAGAGCAATTTTTATTAATTAATATTTATTATTAATTATTTATCTTAGCGTAGTTTTTTTTTATTATTTTTGTCATGGAGGAGTGGAAGAGGACTCTGGTGGCAACCTGTGAAGCTCTGGTGAACTCCATGCCCAAGAGGGTTTAGGCAGTGCACACAAAATATTGACACTTTGGGCCCAATTTGGATATTTTCACTTAGGGGTGTACTCACTTTTGTTGCCAGTGGTTTAGACATTAATGGCTGTATGTTGAGTTATTTTAAGGGGACAGCAAATTTACACTGTTATACAAGCTGTACACTCACTATTCTATATTGTAGCAAAGTGTCATTTCTTCAGTGTTGTCACAGGAAAAGATATAATAAAATATTTACAAAAATGTGAGGGGTGTACTCATTTTTGTGAGATACATATCATATACATTATATCATGACTATTAGGATTATTTTATCAAACCAATAATCTCATATAAAACAAATATCCACTTTCTAATGTTAATTTAAAACCACAAATTAAGGTTTGTAAAATGTTCACCAATTGGGTTTGATGCATTATAGCTGCATGCATCAAAACAACTGCTTTTATAAGAGGTACATTATTTAAAGGAATCCTATAGTAAATGAAACACGTGGCTGCAATTGCTGAGCTTGCTGTCTAAAAATGCTAGTTGCTTCGCTGTCATGGTATCCTAGTGACTTCAAAACGTTCTGAGTAAAGCTAACCATACATGCTTACTGAAGCCAGCAAATTTGCATTTTTGGAGGAGGTGAGCAATAGCATGCTGCATATTTTTGTCAGTACAGGTTCCATTTAATATTGATGAGATATAATAAAATAAATGGAAAAAGAATGCTATTTTGTTTTACTACATTTGGTATTAGTTCAAATGATTTTCTAATTGTGTGCTGCTGAAATCTGCTAAGATTGGTCTCAATGTTATGAACTTCTATTGTTAAACCACAGAGTTTCCCTTTGTCCAAATTGACCAGAATGTAAAGCACAAGTGTTCTTACAGTCTTCAAAGATGTACTGCAAACAGTATTTAGTAATAAATAGCTTTGGAAAAAAAGCAGAGGGCTAACTGGAACTTTCCCTGTTCTTAGGCCGCTGCTTTTTGCATAAATAACGGCACACATGGGATCTATTTATAAAAAAATTGCTGTGTGAATGTATCAGCAATCACAGATAATCCCCGTAATGTGCCTCATATGTTTGTAGCGATACCCCCCGAAAGGGCCAATGATTGATAATGATTAAATGTAATGAAAGCAAAGTCACCTCACATCTCCTGATAATAGCAACACAAATGATGATGATGACCAGGGTGCTTTTCCCGATTGTGCAGAGGCTTTCAGCACACGCGCAATAGCGACTCCTTGCACACTGTCCCAGTAACCAGTCTGGGGGATGTCTTTTTAGGTCAGCGTTTTTCAACCTTTTTCAGCCAAGGCACCCTTTAGAATAGCAAACAATCCCAGGGCACACCAGTCTGAGGGCTTGCTCGCACCAGGAGGTGCATCTGAGCGCACATGCTTTTTTGCGCGTTCCCCTACTTGCACAACTCCACCAAATCCCCCCTCCTAGCCCAACCCCACCAAATCCCCCCTCCTAGCCCAACCCCACCAAATGCCCCCTCCTAGCACAACCCCCCCACCCAAATCACCCTCCTAGCACAATCCCCCAAATATCCCCTCCTGGCACAACCCCCTCCACCCAAATCCCCCTCTCAGCACAAACCCTTCCTCCTAGCAAAACTTCCCCAGCACAACTCCACCCAAATCCCCTTCCCTGCACAACCCCCCTACCTAGCACAACCCCCATCCTAGCACAACTCCCCCCCACCCAAATTGCCCTCCCAGCACAGCCCCCCACCCAAATCCCCCTCCAAGCACAAGCCTTTCCTCCTAGCACAACCCCCCGCCAATTCCTCTCTGAGCACAAACCACCATAAATCCCCCCTTCCAGCACAAGCCCCCCTCCTAGCACAACCCCCAAAACTCCCTCTCCTAGCACAAACCCCTCTACCCAAATCCCCCTCTCAGCACAAACCTCCCCTGCTAGCACAACCCCCCCCCCACCAGCACAACCCCCCACCCAAATCCACCTCCCGGCACAAACCTCTCTTCCTAGCACAACCCCCAAACCCCCCTCCTAGCACCACCCTACCCCAATCCCCTTCTCAGCACAACCCCCCTCTTAGCACAACCCCACCCAAATCCTGTAACCATCACAAACCCCCCTCCTAGCACAACCCCACCCAAATCTCCCTCCCAGCACAAACCCTCCTTCCTAGTGCAACCCTCACCCTAGCACAACCCGCCCCCCCAATCCCCCTGCCAGCACAAACCCCCTCCCACCCAAACACCCCTCCCAGCACAAACCCTCCCTCCTAGCACCCCCCCCATTCCCCTCCCAGCACAAACCACCATAGATTCCCCCCGCTAGCAAACCCCCCCTTTTCATAAATCCCCCACATAGTCCAATTACTCCCCAAATCTCCCCTCTTCCATACAGTAGTGAGAGCAGCCAAGAGGGGAGAGAGCCAGGAGGAGGTGTGGGTTGTGCTTTCTATACTCCCCTCCCCAAGCTCCTCTGCTTCCTGAGATCTGAGCAATCCTCTGTTAACAGAAGGGATAGCGCACAGATAACTCCTGCGTACAGAGGAGGCAGAGATCTGTGCCTGCACCTCCCCCTGCTCTCTGCTCCTTTCTGTACTATTACCTGCAAATCCTTAGCAACCGATGACGTCATTGGTTGACTGAATTTGGTTGGGTAGCCAGTTTATTTTATGCCGGTGTCTTGCCGAGAAAGTTCCCTCGGCGGATAAGGAACCCCCCGAGCCGAAGCTCAAAATGTTCAATCAGCTGCGCAGTAGAGGGGGGTCCTTATCCGCCGAGCAGAACTTTCTCGGCAGAACACCGGCAAGAGTACAGAGAGGAAATGTTCAAAATGTTCAATCGCCTGCGCAGTAGAGGGGGGTCCTTATCCGCCGAGCAGAACTTTCTCGGCAGAACACCGGCAAGAGTACAGAGAGGAGCAGAGAGCAGGGGGAGGTGTGGGCACAGCTTCATCTGTACACAGGAGATAACTGTGTGCTCTCCCTCCTGTAGCACAGGAACTACCAGAGGATCACTCAGATCAGGTGGTTGCTGTGGCACTCCTAGGGACTCCTCATGGCACCCCGGTTGAGAAACACTGCTTTAGGTTTTAATGCTGATGAAACTTTTAACTGGGGAGAGGCATAGGGCATGGGATACTTGAATAAGTGCCAAAAAGTTCCAAAAAAGAGGACACTAACTTAACTGTCCTGTAAATAGCACTTCTTGACCACTGAGACTAGAAGAAATGGCCAAATCAGGGACAATGTAAGAGTGAACCTTGTAAAGCTACGCTGCACCAATGTCACTCGGACCAGCAAAAAGCCTTTTACTCACAAGGCCACCAAAGAGCTGACCAGACTTAGCTTTCTGTTGTCTTCTAGTAAAGTGTTAGTAGCCCGAAACCTCAAGGGTGATGTCTCAGGAGTGTCTTTGTAGCTATGGGCCACCAGGCTTTGACACAGCCAGGACCCTGATGAGCATCAATGTAGATCAGCAGCAAGGCCTTCAGAGATGGCAGCTTTCCTGGCTGGTGATACTCCTAGGCCAGATGTGTAGAGCTGTATGCCCAACACGTGCTAGGCCCCAAACAGGCTTTTGGGCCTAGCAACATTAACAGTCCAGCAGCAACTACTCAGGCTTCAGCCGGAGGCAAGAAAGCAAGCACATGGACCTCCCGAATATTTATACTATCCCCCATCACGCTTCAGTGGTCTGAACCTCCTACTGAGATGGCTAGGGGAATATGAACATTAAAGTGTTACTAAACCCACAACAAAAAAATCATAGCTCCCAACTGTCCCTGATTTTGAGGGACTGTCCCTCATTTACTACAAATCCCTCTGTCCTTATCGTTTGTCCCTCATTTTGGTCTGATCTCTATAGTTGTATATACAATCTACTACTTGTCTATCAAAAAGTGTTTCCCAGTGCTAAACCTTTCATCCAATTTCTAAATTGCTGCATTTGTAAATTCCAAAAGTCAATATAAAAGAATAGTAGTGGTAAAAAAGCACTTGCTGTTTAACCACTTTAGGCCTGGAAGATTTGGCTGCTCAATGACCAGGCCATTTTTGGCGACACGGCACTGTGTCACTTTAACTGACAATTGCGTGGTCGTGCTACGCTGTACCCAAACAAAATTGATGTCCTTCTTTCCCCCCACAAATAGAGCTTTCTTTTGGTGGTATTTGATCACCTCTGTGGTTTTTACTTTTTGCGCTATAAACAAAAGAAGAGTGACAATTTTGAAAAAAACACAATGGGGGTTATTTACTAAAGGAAAATCCACTTTGCACTGCAAGTGCACTTGGAAGTAAAATCGCTATAGATCCGAGGGGGACATGCAAGGAGAATAAAAAATAGCATTTTAGCTTGCACATGATTGGATGATAAAATCAGCAGAGCTTCCACTCATTTCAGATCTACCCCTTAGATTTAGAGCGACTGCACTTCCAAGTGCACTTTCAGTGGAAAGCGGATTTGCCTTTCGTAAATAACCCCCAGTATCTTTTACTTTTTTGCTATAATAAATATCCCCAAATAATTTTTTTTCTCAGTTTAGGGCAATATGTATTCTTCTACATAAATCGTAATAAGCGTATATTAATTGGTTTGCGCAAAAGTTATAGTGTCTACAAAATAGGGAGTAGATCTCGCTGTGTCACAAGTGATTGAGGGTGCCTGGCAGTCATCGCACCCACCGGGCACTCGCATCTGCTCCGGCATGGTGCCACGCGTGTGCACCCCCTTGTGGTCCAAAGGCGAACAGACGTTACGTCGTTTTGCCCAGGGGAGCCAACCTGCCGCAGTACAACTATACAAATATACAAATCCAAACTAGGCTGACTAACACCCAGCCAAAAACAAAAATTTCATATAATTTAGCAACCTATCTAGGAGGGTGCTACATGTTTATTCCCTATGATTATTAGCTCTGTTTAGGGGCCATGTTTCTTGAAATACCTCAGGAAAATACCCCATTATGGCCACTGGATAGACCCCTTTGGTGTTCTTAAAATTAAAGTCTAAATCCTGCCAAAATATGTTTTAATTTTGAATAGAGCAAGGGAAAAGTTGATCCCACCTGATATTCACTTCCATCTGATATTCACCTGTTTTTCTGTCTCCCTGCTGGCAAAAGCTGTGTGTGAATCGCTGACAGTCTGTCACACAGTATGACAGAGATGTGGGGAGCCAGTATTTCCTATTTATTGGGTGTGCTTTTGTACCACGAGTCATGGTCCAGAAGTAACTCCGAGGCGGTGCAGTGAACAGGGAACTCTAGTTTCCTGTGTCTCAATGTGGCTGCAACACAGAGCACATGTATTAAGCCAGTGTTTCTCAACCTCTTTTCAATCTCAGCACCATTTAAAGTTATGCAAAAAAAAAAAGACACCCCAGTCCTGAGCTGTATTCATTGAGCTAAAGGACGCTGACATTGCAGTGGATGATGATGTCACCCTCTTCTTGGTACACATAGGGAGAGCTCCCACTTCAAATCAGAGTCCCCCATTACATCAGAGATCCCCTCTCGAAGGTTGGAGGCAGAGCAGGTATGGACTGAATAAGATTCCATTCTCTTCTGAAAGCCCACCCTGGATCATGGTCATCTGTTTCCATAGTGCAGGCAGGCCAGGCAGGCTTTCAGAACCATAACAAAGAATGATGGAATGCATCCTCAATGGCTCCAATTTGGATCAATTTTGGGACCTCATCCACTTTACCATTGTTCAGTGGATCTGAGCACAACCAAGTGCAGTGTAGGTCCCGCTGGAAAACCCAGACGAGCATTGCATGCAACCATCCACACTCTGCGTGGAGACATTTATATTCTCCGCATGTGCTAAAATAGGTTTCTTGACCCTATGATAGGTATCCAGCAAACTTTTGAATGTGAGTATATGCTTAACTACACTTTTTGCGATACTTCCCATATACATACAACTAAATACTACTCTCTCCCTGCTTGTTATCCCTGTTTTTTTCCTTGTTTCTGCTCATCTTGAGAATCATAGACATAGCCTATATATTGCACCCTTGTCACAGTCATATTATATTTCAGGAGCAGCACATATCTTTGATACTGGCTTCTTTAAATTTTGTTTTTGCAGCTAAAAAAAATAAAGCTTTCAAATATATATATAGAAAACGTCTGTTGGCAACAAACAGCTTTTTCATGTACATCAATTTCCTGCTGAGCCAACAGAATGAAAGACATTTCTTAAATGACAACAGGTCTATTAGTGCCCGCTTTCTAACAGAAGCCTCCCAGTGTTAGCGGATAATAAAGTTGTGTGTTACCTGGAATAGAGTTAAAATGATGTCAGGACCTTGTGATTTTCTATTTAGTACTACGACTTCTAGGAAACAGAATAAGTGGCACAATGACAACATGTGAAATGGTTGTGCCCAACTTCCTCTGTAGAGGGTTTCTGGAGTAATCCATTTTGCATCATTTATAAAGAAAAATGTCTTGACTTCTTTGTGTATCAATCCTGGAAGGCCTTTTTCAACATTATTTTACAAGGATTCTCTCTATATTTCTCAACCATAGCTCTGAAGACTGATATCACAGAACAAATGCATTAGTTCCCACTATGAGACATGGACACAGTTACCATGCCCTGTGTACATCTGAAACCAAGTTTTCTTTTTGATAAAAACCTGCTTAACTGATATAAACATTATAGAACAATGATGTTATTTTTTTGGTATAATTTGGGCGCACTTACCTTTCCTTTTCAACCTGCAACATTTATACCTGGTAACATTTAGGTTACCAGATTTTCAAAATAAAATTTAGGGCACCCTCTTGACTGAGCCCACTTGAAGCCACATTCACAAACCGCAACCCTACTTGCAGCCATAACCATAAAATCACACCACTATTTTTAACATACCCTAAAACAATTGGTCACAGACCTTTGGAACAAGAGGCAGACTTTGAAGATAGAGAAATTATGTGGCACACGTGATGTGCTATGATGAACTGTGTGTTTGGCCAAATTGCGATAAGAGTGGGAGCGACTTAAAGTGGTATGGTTAAATAAAACCTGAGCCTACTTTGTTATCGGTCAAAAGTGCATAACACACAGACTGCAGGGGTCAAGACTCAGAAATATGTAATACAGAGTGGATCAGGTTTGTGTGAGGCACAGAGCGCAGGGGTCAGGATTCCATAATGAGGAACACAGGGGTCAGGAGTACATAAGGCAAAACACAAGGGTCAGGAGTATGCGACACAGAGTGCGGAGATCAGGAGTATGTAATGTACAGAGTGCAAAGAGCAGAGAATATAAATCACAGAGTACAGGTGTCAGGAGTATGTAATGGACATATTGCAGGGGTCAAAAGTGTGTAAAACATAGGGGTTGATTTACTAAAGGCAAATAGACTGTGCACTTTGCAAAGTGCAGTTGCATTCTGCAAGTGCAGTTCTTGCACTTGCAGGAGGTAAAACTCCACTTTGCAAAAAACACCCAATCACATGCAAGGAAAATAAAAAAGACAGCATTTTTCCTTACACATGATTGGATGATGCAAGTCAGAAGAGCTTTCACTCATTTACTAAGCTCTGGAGCAACTGCAAAGTCCACAGTCGATTTGCCTTTAGTAAATCAACCCCATAGAGTTCAAGGGTCAGCAGTGTGTAATATATGGAGTGCAAGGATTTGAAGTGTGCAGTGCTAAGGGTAGAGAGCCCAGAAATGCATATTGCACGAAGCGAAGGGGTTAGAAGGGCACAGCATGTAGGGCTCAGGAACACATAACGCACAGGACAATGTCAAATTTCCCACTTGCCCCAGTACAAATCCCCTCTCTGTACAGATCTCAAACAAGTCTTTTCCAGTACTGATCTTTCCCCCTAAATCCCTCCCAGTACAAAGCACCCTTGCCCCAGTCTCTCTCAGTGCAGAACCCACCCTGTTTACAAACCCCAGATCTTCCCCAGTGCAGACCTCCCCATCAGAGACCACCCCCCTAGTACAGTCCTTTTACCCCAGTACAGACTGTTCCTCTCCAGTACATACTTCTCTCCCTTTCCAGTAAAGAGCTCTCCCTCCAGTACAGACTTTTCTTCTCCAGTAGATACCTCACTCCCTTCCTAGTACATACCTCTTCCCCCAGTACAGACTTCCCCCACAGTACAGACCTTCCCTCCCCATTAAAGAGCTCTCTCTTCCCTAAAAAAATTGCAGGTCCCCTGAGCTAGTGACGGCCCTCTAGTGCACCACCAGGTGTCTTAGGAAAACTCTGGGAATGCTTGCTTCCTGGGAATGGATCACTTAAAGGTTAAAGCTGAACACCAGGTGAATATCAATGACACAAATGAATGCAGTTCTGTAATCATTATTACACAGTTTATTTACTAGTATGTTTTTAATGCAAGCAATGCAGGTATAAGACTTTGACCTGGTATCAAGAACTGGTTCAATCTGGGTCAAGAACTGTGATGAATGCTGATAAGAGGAGATGAAAGAGAAATAAACTAATCCCTGAGCTGCTTCTCATTTCACTGTCCAGACACAGACTACGGTAGATCCATAATAGACATGAGCTGGCAACTCGCTAGCTTCTTCATCAATAGACTTTATTGTTGCACAACAGCAATAGCAGAACACTAAAGATGCTAACATGTTTCAGCCGAAGCCTTCCTCATAGCATACACTAATACTACTAGGGTAGGTTCAGGATAACCTGGGATCTGAGCAAGTAGCTTGAATGATGTTGACTGTCACACTGAGGACATCTGTAGGCAGGTAGAGTTCCCCTTATAGGGCTGCTCTGCTTAGTGCTGGGGTAGTGAAGAGGAGCACCCATTTATTTAATGGGAGGAGCTTGGGTTCGAGGGAGTTTGCTTGGTGACACAGAAAGGAGAGGTCTGCCGAAAGGATCCTGGTGTGCTCTCCCCTTTAGGGGAAGGGCTGGGGAGGACTTTGTCTATAGTTTTCGAGAACTTAAGTTATAGACTTAGATCTGGTTTTGAGTACCTCCTTGTTCTTCCACTATTTTACAAGATGTCATGATGTTACAGATTGCTATGTTCTACTTTTGTTAATGTTTTTGTGATAAAGTATTCTTAATCTGAATCTAAATCTGAATCCCACCATTATTTGGAAAAGTTGCTATCATCTTTATGGACTGTTTGTTATATGGCTAAAAATAAATAAACTACATTTGCAGCAAGAAGCCTCTGGGTGATGTTTTAATGGGAGTAAGGTGTTAAAGTGATTGTAAAGGTAATTGTTTTTTAAATAACAAACGTCATACTTACCTCCACTGTGCAGCTCGTTTTGCACAGAGTGGCCCAGAACCTGCTCTTCTGGGGTCCCCGATGGCTCTCATGGATCCTCCCCACATCTGATAAGCCCCTCGGAGAAGCGCTTCCCCGAAGGGGTTACCTTGCAGGCGCGCTCCCGAGTCCAACATTTGACATCCATAGAGGCCGAATGCAGGACTTGGCCCTGCCCCTCAGTGCTCGCGTCCTTGGATTTGATTGACAGCAGGGGTAGCCAATGGCTGTGCTGCTATCAATCTATCCAATCAAGAGCCGAGATCCCCAGGCAGAAAGACAGCGCGTCTCCGCTGGTCAAGTTCGAGGGCTCAGGTAAGCAAAACGGGGGAGTTGGGGGGCCGGTCACTGCCAGGTGTTTTCTCATTTTAATGCATAGGTTGCATTAAGGTGAAAAAACAAAAAGGTTTACAACCCCTTTAAAGCCAAGCTCTGGGCAAAAAAAAGTATAGGCTTTTTCCATTCCCCCCTGGAAAAAAACGAGCAGTTAAGCCTTTTTTTTTTGCCTGAAGTTGGGCTTTAAGTATAGCCAATGCCTGGGGGTAAAGAGTTGTGTGCTTTACTGGTGCAAGACTGGTCAGTTGTAGAATGGGTAGTGATGGAGGAAAATTAGTCCTCCTCCTATACCATGTATAAGTTCGCCTGGGCCCCTGTGTCTCATCAGTATTACAAGGGCTGAGGGGGGCTGCTGCGCACAGAAGGTTTTTATCTTTTTTTTGTATAATTTTTATTTTTGCAAAAGACAGATAACATGTCATGTTCAACATTCATGAAATAAAGTCTTGGGCCCATACGGGCTCGTTGTGCATAAGCCTTGCATACATATAGATTGAACATAGAAGTAAGCATATAGAATAAGAAAGAGGTACCCTGGGAATATCTCGCAAGGTAGCCAAAAGGCTATCCCCTGATAAAGTGCTAGGTGGTTACAGTGGGGGCAATCCCCTTGGATGTCTGAGATAAGTGTGCAAGCCGACTGATGCGTGTATGCCTTGGTTTAGTAGCTGCACCACGGGTATTAAGCCAACGGGGGCTAGCATTTGTTCTTCCATGAAAGTATGGACCCCGGGCCCACGACTGCAGGGGGGGGAGGGAGACAAATATGGCCTCCTGCTTACCTTCCCTCGCCTACGTGCGCGCCCGAGGCACCAGGGAGAGATATATTAGATGCTCCGCGGGGATAAACAGTGCCGCCTAGAAAAAAAAGGGGGCCTTCCCCGCGAGCGTAGAGGCATCAGGCATCATGTCTAATAATTATAGTGGGTAAGTCCCGGGCCAACGTCCATACAGCAAAAATTACATGTCATTCCTAAGGGGTTTAGGAAAAAAAACAGAAGAAAAAAGAGGGGGAGATGAGGAGGAGGAGAAAAGAAAAGAGGGAAAAAAGGAAGGAAAGGGGGGGGGGGGAAGAACGATCAGGTCATACCTGGAGCCTTATAAGGAGCTTTCGTCGCATCCACACCGAGCACACCGCACCTGGTTAAGATAGATGGTCTATTAATGCATCAATGCATTAAGAAAAAAAAAAACCTTCTGTCTTTAGAACCACTTTAAAATAAAAGTGGGTGCACTAAAGGACTTGGTGGGGTGGCCAGTGGGCAGATTCAATAGGATGGCCAGTGGGAAGTCCCTGGGGAATGTTGGTTGTCAGGCCAGGTGGACCTAGGCCTAAAGCTGTGTAAGGGGCCTATGTGTGAGTACTCAATGAAGGAGCTGCAAACCTGTATGTATAGGTATAACCCAGCTATGCGTGTCAGCCAAATGAAAAGCTGGGCCTCCCCTTACACATTTATCATTAATGAAGTACTGTAGGGAAAATCTCTGGATTAAAGATGAATATTGGTTTTGCTGTTTTATATTTTATTGGTCTATCCATTTTTATCAAGTTATTTTTGGCTGTTGTTCTGCTTTAGGCATCTTGCAATGCTAGCAAAACCATCTTATCATTAGTGGAAAGTGATTGTGCTGTAACTGAAAAAAAAATGGCTGGAGAACTAACATCTCATCATGGTTTTCCTCTATAATTACCCTCTGTTATTATTGTATTTGGTATGTAACAGAGTACGGGAAGACTTCCAATGACCCTTTTTGAGGTCCAGTTCCATTTGTGCTTTAGCAAAAACACTATAAATGTGTTGGCAAAACGTATAACATCCAAAGGATGGCCTATGTGCTTGGCAGTGGCTTTCTTTCTGACCTCTGCAGAGAACAGGTGGCAAGAGAGCTTACTATCAACTTGCCTCAAAGCTGCCCATGCCTAATTTGGCAGCCTATCTTATGGTATCTCATCTTTTATCATTTCTCGGCTTGTAGTTTGTATATGTAGGTTAGTGAAAACATTTTAGATGGTGTGTATGACAACATTTTGTTGGGTCTGCACAGCAGAAAACAGCACTGGCTTATAGTCCTATGTAAACAAAACAGATCATGCAATGAATAATAGTGAAGATGTGGAGAGACAGGAGACAGGGTCAATAATAAATTAAAAAAGCAGCTACCAAGCTTATACCTACACCTACTGAATGTCAATGTTCTGCAAGTCTTTTTCATCCAGCATTCTCCTCTTTTATGTACAGTATGTACCTGCATTGTTCTTCACATTCACCCTTCTCATACATACTTGTCTCAGAGAAGTCCAATTTCCTTTTTTGCCCATCTTTTATAAATTCGATAAAGTTAACTTTCTCTCACTGTCATCCTCTAACTATTTATTTGTGCTCATTATCTGGCATAACTCAATACTTGACCTATAGTGAAGCTGTGGAAGAGGTTTTCCTGAAAGAATTGCAATTGTTTTTTCATTCACGTTGATTTTAAACTAATTTTTTAAAGCTTTTAACTGTTTTTTTTCTCACGTCTATATTTCTCACTAGTTGAATAATTGTTTACAGAAAACAGTGTAAATTCAACAAAAGCAGGTCAAATAAAATTTTGGTTTATAATTAGCCCCCTCGGTTCTGTTGCTCTCGCATTCCTCTGCTAATCTGTTAAGAAGTCACACAATGGACCACAAATATTCATTCCAGGACTTTGGTAGAGATTTTGGTGGAGAACTTGTCCTAAGAGCAACCATGGCACGTAGGTGGGAACCTGACATCATAAAATAGAATTTCTGTAAGGCCTCTTACACACGGTACGAAAATCAGAAGAGAAAATTCGTAAAACGAGCTGTCTGCGGATTTTCGGATCGTAAGTACGGTGCATTCGACAGATGATTTGACTTTTACATCAGACAAAAGCTGGATGTGCATGGCTATAAAATTTTTGTTGGATGTGAACTCAACGTCTGACTTTCAGATTTTCAGTACAGAGATCGTCACACAAAAGTCGAAAGTACAAACACGCATGCTCGAAATCAAGGAATGACTGGAAACAGTCTTGTAAACTACTGTTCGTAATCTAGAATTAAGATTTGTGATGTGGCAATTGATGAAATGTCGAAATTCTCTTCTTTAATGGGATAATAATGAAGCTGCTTTTCTGGTGATACTGATGTAGTTATGCCAAACTGATTTTAACCGCTTCCGGACCAGCCGCCGCAGTTATACTGTGGCAGATTGGCTCCCCTGCGCGAGCCGTCACCCGAAGCATGTCTCCGGAGCCGATGCGAGTGCCCAGCAGGCGCAATGACCGCTCGTAAAAGAAAGAGAACGGGGATGTGTGTGTGTGTAAACACACAAATCCCTCTATTCAGTCCCATCCCCCCTACAGTTAGAACACACCTAGGGAACACAGTTAACCCCTTGATTGCCCCCTATTGTTAACCCCTTCCCTGCCAGTGTCATTAATACAGTAATTAGTGCATTTTTATAGCACTGATTGCTGTATAAATGTCACTGGTCCCAAAAATGTGTCAAAAGTGTCTGATTTGTCTGCAGTATCGCAGTCCCAATAAAAATCGCTGATCGCCGCCATTACTAGTAAAAAAAATTAAAAAAAATAAAAATGCCAGAAATCTATCCCCTATTTTGTAGACGTAACTTTTGCGCAAACCAATCAATATACGCTTATTGCGATTTTTTTTACCAAAAATATGTAGAAGAATACATATCGGCCTAAACTGAGGAAAAAATGTTTATTTTTTTTTTCAATGTGGGATATTTATTATAGCAAAAAGTAAAAGATATTGTGATTTTTTCAAAATTGTCACTATTCTTTTGTTTATAGCGCAAAAAATAAAAAATGAAGAAGTGAACAAATACCACCAAAAGGAAGCTCTATTTGTGGGAAAAAAAGGACGTAAATTTTGTTTGGGTACAGCGTTGCACGACCGCGCAATTGTCAGTTAAAGCGACACAGTGCTGCATCGCAAAAAATGGCCTGGTCATTGAGTAGCCAAATCTTCCGGGGCTGAAGTGGTTAAAAGGCATTTGTTTTGTACGATCTGAAAATCGCGAATCAACGCTCACCAAAATTCTACCAACATGAAATTAAGAAGGGGTCCAAAGGGTGGTGCTTGAGAAATGAACTTCCTCTTTATACTCTCATAGTACGTCAATATGTTTGTGTTTGTCAAAAGACAATTTGCGGATAGTTAGTATGCTAGACAAAATCCTGCTTTTGACAAAAATCAGACGCTCGGTCGTCCAACAATCAAACTGTGTGTATGAGGCCTTAGGATGGAAGGCATTTATTGCATATCATTGATCAGGTGTTTGGCGGTAGGAAGAAGATAAGGGATCACATTTTTATGTTTGGGTGGGATGATTGACTAAGTGCTAGTTCACACCAGATGCAGTTGCGTGCGCTTTTTTCCAGCACTAAAAATGCATGCAGTGTTTTCCATGTATTCCAATGGCTCTAGTTCACACCAGTGCAGTCAATTTCCGATGCAGAAAAAAAAGTAGAGCATGCTGCATTTTTTCTGCACAGAACTGTACTGGAACCTAGCAAACTGTATCACAAATGCACTGGAACTGCTTGTGGTGTGAACTGTAAGCAAAACCTGATCGTATGAGTGCATTTTTGTGGTGTGAATTGGCCCTAAAAATGCATGCACTGTGTTTTCCGGAGCAGAAACTGACTGGAAACTGACTGGTACTGACTGCATTGGTGTGAACTAGAACCATTAGAATACATGGAAAACATTGTGCATGCATTTTTAGTGCAGAAAAAAAACACAGAACTGCATCTGGTGTGAACTGGCCCAGGTCTAAGGGACAGCTGAGGAGAACCACTGAGGTTCAGAGTGCCTAAAGGCCATACATACGATTTGATGTTCAGACGTCAATTGTGTTACGATGACCGTTCATTCGCAAATCTTACAGTACGGTGCTTTCGACAGCCAATTTCACTTTTTCGTCAGCAAAAAGCTGTGTGTGCAGACTATAAAATTTTTTGTCGGATGTGAACTCAATGTCTGATTTTCGTTTCATAAGTATGGTTTTATAACGAAAAAAATCGTAGGAGCAAGACTACGCATGTCACTTCTGACATTGTATTATGTCAAACGAAAATTCTCGTATTGTTAGTAAACTCTTCACTTTCAACATGAGATTAGCATGCCACAAAAATCAGACGTTCTGTCATTCGAAAATCAAAACGTGTGTACGAGGCTTTAGACCCCATACACACTATTAGATTTTCTGCAGATTTTTGTCTTCAGATTTACCAAAACCATATAATATGAGGTCAAACCTTAAGAGTTTCAATTTGTATGCAATCAGGCAGGCCCTTGCACTACATGGTTTTGGTAAATCTGAAGACAAAAATCTGCAGAAAATCTAATAGTGTGTATGGGGTCTAAAGCCTCATACACACGGTATGAAAATCAGAACACACTATACAACTTTTGTTGTTCGATTTCCTTTAGATTTACCTTCATCTATGTAGTGCAAGGGCCTGTCTGATAGCATACAAATTGAAACTGTTTAGGTTTGACCTCATATTATATTGTTTTGGTAAATCTAAAGAAAATTGTATAGTGTGTATCCAACTTAAGGTCTGGATGAGAAGTGAAAAGACTTGTGAGGAAGTGACTAAAGTTGTGATGACAAGTGACAGAGGTTTGGAGGAGGAATGACAAAGGTTTATGTATTATATATTTTATATTAGACAACTGTATTTAGGTAACCTAATTATGTCCGACATTGCATTAACCACCTCAATACAGGGCACTTACACCCCCTTCCTGCCCAAGCCATTTTTCAGTTTTCAGCCCTGTCGCATTTTGAATGACAATTGCGCGGTCATGTTACACTGCACCTTAATTAAATTTTTATCATTTTTTCCCCACAAATAGAGCTTTCTTTTGGTGGTATTTGATCCCCCCTGCGGTTTTTATTTATTGCGCTATAAACAAAGGAAGAGGGACAATTTTGAAAAAACACAATATTTTTTACTTTTTGCTATAATAAATATCCAATTTTTTTTTTTTTTTTAACAAATTTTTTCCTCAGTTTAGGCCGATATGTATTCTTCTACATATTTTTGGTAAAAAAAATTGCGATAAGCGTATATTGATTGGTTTGCGCAAAAGTTATTGCGTCTACAAAATAGGGGATAGATTTATAGCATTTTTATTATTTATTTATTTTTTACTAGTAATGGCGGCGATCTGCAATTTTTATTGTGACTACGATATTGCGGCGGACACATCGGACACTTTTGACACATTTTTGGGACCATTCACATTTATACAGCGATCAATGCTATAAAATTGCATTGATTACTGTGTAAATGTGACTGGCAGGGAAGGGGTTAACACTAGGGGGCGCTCGAGGGGTTAATGTATGACCTAAGGAGGTGATTCTAACTGTGGGGGGAGGGGACTGACTGGGGGAGGTGACCGATCGCTGTCCCTATGTACAAGGGACACGCCATCGGTCTCCTCTCCTCTCTGACAGGACGTGGATCTGTGTTTACATGCACAGATCCACGCTCCTGCTCTGTTACCCGGCAATCGCGGGTGCCCGGCGGACATCGCGGTCGTCGGGCACGCGCACCGGGTCCCGAGTGACGCAGCGGGCACGCGCGTGCGCCCCCTAGTGGCTCGGGAGGGCGAGGACGTCATATGACGTCCTCCCAGAACAACAGAAGCCTCGTCCAGCCGTCATATGACGGTGGGCGGTGGCTTAGTGGTTAAAGAAATATAGGGACTTAATTTTGCAATATGTTTGCATGATGGAAGTATGCTAGGGCCACTGCATGTGAAATAAACATCAAATGCACCAAATATTACTAAATGGCCAGCCTGTAGCTTTGCTGGCTCTGGCTGCTGTTACTACCACAGATATATGCACTATACAAACACTAGTGTCCAGACATTGCTACTATGTGGACTATACATTCATGTAACCAGACAGCTGACCTATTGCCATTCAACCTCATTAGTTGCAAAATGTTCTTCCAGCTCTTGCTTGTTATTAGCACTTACCAGCTTTTGTTGCCCTGTCCCAACTTTTTTTTAAATGTGTTGCTGCCATTAATTCCAAAATCACCTTTTTTCTTAAACTGGTACATTTTCTCTGTTTAAACATTTGATGTTTTCTATTTTGAATATAGGGTTTATGAAATTAGCAAATCATTGCATTCAGCTTTTATGTAGATTTTACACGGCATCCCTACATTTTTGGAATTGAAGTTAAGCCTCGTACACAGCATCGGATTGTTGGCGAACAAAACCGTGGACTTTTGTCCAAAGGGCGTTGGCCCAAATTTGTCTTACATACAAAAGCAAGGAATTGTCGGCCAACAAATACAAACGTAGTGACGTACTACGTTGTTTTTTGAGCTCTTTAGCCCCACCCTTTGGGCTCCTTTAGCTAATTTCGTGTTAGTAGAAGTTTGGTGAGTGTTGATTCGCGCTTTTCATTTCATGCTTTTCAGTTCGTTTCTGAACGGCCATTCGTTAACCAGGCATATTGCGGAATCGGAGGAGATAACATGTTATTTATTATTGGCCTTGGAGTTATTGCTTTGACATTATTTTTTTGGTTGAATAATAATGATTTGATTTGGTATATTTTCTATATTTTTGGATGCATAGAATGCACCTTTTGGTTAAGTTCTTTTGGCAGATAGCATGTCTATTTTTATTTGTTTTCTTTTTTTAATGCACAATAAAAAATTGTGTAGAATAATACTTGGCTATGTGTTTTACTTCAAATGACAGTTTGAGAGTAGGCAGTTACATTTAAAAAATACAATGTAAAATTAACAAGGGACACCAAGATAGTATCTTTGATCTTAAAAACTACAGGATAATGGTGTTGTGGTAACTTGTCCAAAAACAAAAAAAAAAAACATAATAATATTATTCTTGATATCACTAGAAAAAAAAGCCTTTGAAAATTCATTTGCAATAACTCCATCAGTATCACCAGCAAAGCAGCTTCATTATTATCCCATTAAAGACGAAGAGAATGTGCGCTGCATTTCAAGATTTCATAATTTGCCACGCCACAAATGTTAATTCTCCATTTTGAGCACTAGTTTACAAGACCGACCGCTTCTGGCTCATCCTTGCTTCCGAGCATGCGTGTTTATACTTTGGACTTTTTTCCGATGGACTTGTGTACACACGCTCGGAAAATCCGACAACAGACATTTGTCCGCGGAAAATTTTAAAACCTGCTACCCAACATTTGTCCTCAGAAAATCCGACAACAATTGTCCGATGGAGCATACACATGGTCGGATTTTCCACCAACAGCCTGTCATCGAACATTTCCCATCTGAAAATCAGATCATGTGTATGAGGCTTTATAAGGTACCATAGTGTATCACCATTTCACTGGCATGCATAATTTTCAGTGTTGACATGTTTGGGATCTATTTACTCAATGCAATGCCATCTTTTATATTTTACCAAAAATTGTGCAACATAAAAAATTGCAACAACCATAATTTTATTCTCCAGGGTCTCTGCTTCCAGAAGATATATAATATTTGGGAGTTCTAATTAATTTTCTAGCACAAAAAAATGCTGGTTTTAAAATGTATGTGAAAATTGTCCAAATTGGCTTGGACGGCAAGTGGTTAAGGCTCAAGGAATATCAATTAGGCCTTAAAGTCAGCTGCAGCATTCTCATTAGCAAGGATGAGCTGTTTGGATCCAAGTCTGAACACACCTGAGCTATCCCGCCCAGCATGAAGCTATCACAGTGCCCCACCAAGCCTATGTAGCTGAGGCATTCCCTGTTTTACAGTGTGTTTAGTTTGCATACATCTTCCATAAAGGCAGTTATTAGCCATTTGTGGTGGATGTGTGGTCTAGAAGAGCTCTCCCACCTTATTTGGGAAAAGGTTCTTCATAAGTTTTACGTACTATGCACGTTTTATGCACATTTATTGGATTTTGGTACAGTAGGAGTCTGAAATAAAGAGCCTGCCTGTTTGCAATCGGTTTTTATTTTTCAGGTTTAGTTCCACTTTAAACCCAAGTGAAGTTAAATGCGAATATAATAAGGGCCCTTTCACACTGGGGCGGGCGTCTGCGGTAAAGCGCTGCTATTGTAAGCGGCGCTTTACCGTCGGTATGCGGACGCTAGCGGGGCGGTTTTACCCCCCGCTAGCGGCCGAGAAATGGTTAAAAACCACCGCAAAGCGCCTCTGCAGAGGCGCTTTGCCGGCGGTATAGCCGCGCCGTCCCATTGATTTCAAAGGGCAGGAGCGGTAAAGGAGCAGTATACACTCTGCTCCGAAGATGCTGCTAGCAGGATTTTTTTTCCTGTCCTGCCAGCGCATCGCTCCAGTGTGAAAGCCCCGAGGGCTTTCACACTGGAATGAAAGCAGCGGCACTTTCGGGTCGGTTTGCAGGCGCTATTATTAGCGCAATAGCGCCTGCAAACCACCCCAGTGTGAAAGGGCTCTAAAACAAACTGAAGGTGAGCAAAGAGTCATATTTGTATATGTCTTAAGCTTGAGTCTCTTGTAATTGAGCTCCATCCAGAGCAAGCAAAAAATTCATATCTCAGGCAGATGGCTGCAGACAAGGACTCTTGTGTGGGAGTAGTGATCACTTGGAAATGCTCATGCTTTCTGACTACAGTAAGGAATAGTTAGAAAGTTCTGTCAGATTTTTGCTTTTATTTGCTGCCTGTGTCCCAGAGACATAACAGGGAGTGAGGGGGGATTCCATCTTAGACAGTTTCCCCACTGACAATAGATACCGGGACAAAGAGAGTTTTGAAGGATTTTCCTTCCTGACTTTCTTCCTCACTTTCTCTTCAACACTCTGGGGGGGCAACAATTTTTAGTTGTGAGGAAGAGTGAGATTTCCTGACAATGCTTTAATGCTGTCTGTGCCTTCCTGTCTCTGCGATAACTGTATCCCCTTTTCTTGTATTGGCATCACAGGGACAGGAAGTGAGGGGAAATCTTCACAACACAGACAGCAATAAAAACATAACACTATTCAAACCTAAAAACAAAGCTTTAGAATTAGACACGCTTTAAAGAAAACCTGTAATGGACAAAATACTTGGGTTGCCGTTGCAGACCTCTTTGAAAATGCAAATTCCCTGGCTGTGTCACTTACACTCTGGCTTTACAATATATGTACACCCTTACCATGAATGCCTCTTGTTTGCTCCCTTTTAGTCCGTTAACTATATCTTTAAAGGAGAAGTACAGCCAAAGCTTGTTTGGCTGTACTTCCCCTGTGGATCACAGGAGTGCATTTTTTTCTGCACCCCTTTGGCCCATTTTCAGCAGAGAGCAGGCTGAAGTCACAGAGCTGGTCCAGGCTGAGGCAAGATTGCCACAATATGGTTGGGATCCACTTACAACCCTGGACCGGCACCTGGCTCAGCTGCTCAGCAAGCCACCAAGAGCCTAAGCTAGCCACTCCTTCCCCCTCCACAGCTCAGCACTTTGGTTAGTTGGGGGGGGCAGAGCAAACAGCGGTGACTGACAGTCCCCAGCACTCTGCTCACAGAGTTTTGAGAACCAAGGGATCAGCAGTGTTTGATTGCTCGGATCTCAGTCTTAGAGCTGGTGAGGGACGGATGCAGCAGAAGTGTGATCTACTGGTGCGGTTTGACCTCGGATTCAGCAATGTAGTTTCCATGCAAGTTTTAATGCTCTCTAATCTCTCTCTCTGTGGAAAATTGGATTGCACCATGCCAAACTTGCACAGGACCCTTTCCTATTTCACTTGCCAAGCGAATTTGCAGTGTGAAATCGCTTTGCAAAACGCACAAGTATGAGCCCCGGTTCACACTTGTGCGTTTTACAAAGCAATTTCACACTGCAAATTCGCTAGGCAAGTGAAATAGAGAAGGGTCCTGTGCAAGTTTGGCATGGTGCAATCCAATTTTCCACAGAAAGAGATTAGAGAGCATTAAAACTCACATGGAAACTACATTGCTGAATCCCAGGTCAAACCGCACCAGTAGATCACACTTCTTTCACACCGCTGATGTGTAAACCGGTGCTGATTCTTAAAAAAACAAATAACCTGAATGTCTCTTTTAAAACATTTTAATATATCTGTTCAATGTGTTAAACAAACTACTGATCTCCCAGAAATTCAGCTTGTAGCTTTTTTTGCAAATTCCAAGCTGTGTTAACATTCTTGCCTAGTTCACCTCTGTGATCTACACAACAACCTTCCCCAATGGAGAGGAGGTGTTCTAAAGTCCTAACACACTTGCTATCTCAAGGTAACTTACTGCTCCTCCATTGATACAGTTTAGTGAGTGAGGGTTAGGCAGGTGCAGTTTATTTTCTACATTGCAGGTGGCGCTCAACCATAGCGGCTCTGCAGCTGGGGAGGAAGTCAGGAGGAACCTAGTTCCTCTATGGCAGGGATCTCCAAACTACGGCCCTCCAGCTGTTGTGGAACTACACGTCCCATGAGGCATTGTAAAACTCTGACATTCACAGACATGTCTAGGCATGATGGGAATTGTAGTTCCTGAACAACTGGAGGGCCATAGTTTGGAGACCCCTGCTCTATGGTTTCTTGGGTAATTGGTGAAGCGATCCCCCCATGTGACTCTGGTAGCCATTTTGGGTCAGGCAGAGCCTATTTAATGCCCTGGCTCCTGGGTTTGGCGTGCGTTATGCAAGTGGGTAGTGCAGGGAAAGGTACGCTGTCTGTTGAGGTAGGGAAAGGTTCCTGATGAGGAGAGAAAGCGTAGCATTGCATCTCTTCTGAACATCTCGATTGGGCATGAAACAGCCAGGCCACACTCTGCCCCTCTCTAACGATGCTGTAATTCTGGCTGAAATCGGCTCTGTTCACATTGCTGTAACTGTGAGTGCACCTGGATAGGCTGTCTACCCGCTTTTTGTAAACTGTTGCTGTGTTGCTTCAATATAAATTTATTGTTGCACCTGACTGCATGCAACCCCCCCCACCTACGGGCAGGATTACAAGGTGAAAAAAAAGTGAAAAAAAAAAAATAATGCAGACACCACATCTGCTAAGCTGCAATAAGTTACAACTTTGTTCTTGGGTACTCTAAAATACTGTAAACATTACTGACCTAGAATCACTATGCTGCAATAAAGACAAATGTATTATTTTACAAGCTGCTCATAATGAAAAAGATGTGTCATTGCTGGTTATCACAGCTATCTGGCATCTTTTAGAAACATTCGTGCTGAATTTCTTCTTCATCCAATTTTAGAAATGTGCGCCTAATTGCTTTATAATAAGAGCTATATTTTTGGAAAGGCGGAGGAGAAGCAGACTGACCCATGATTTTCATCTTATTATTCACTTTTTTAAAGGATTGAGAGAAATGTTTATTCAGAGCTGAGTTCCTTCTAAAAATACTAGTTGCCTTGTTTTTATGATGGGTACTTGAATACTTTAATTGATGGAAACTAAGTATTCAGATCTGTACTAGGACAGCAACCAGGAAATATTTTAGAAAAAAGGTAACAATGGCAGCCTGCATATTCAAGTGACTCATCCCCTTGCATCCTGCTTTGTTCAAATGGGCTGTTCTGAGTTTTCAATAAAGCCAGGCATACATGGATCGAAAGCAAGTTCAGCAGGGACCTGCCAAATTTCAATCCATGTATGGGCCAGGCAGTTGTACAAAGTCTACTGATTAACTTCTGTGCAATCGCCCTGTCTGGTTTTTGCCACTCGATCAGTGCTGTAGGCTATAGCCAACAGTGCTGATTAATGTATTCTGACAGCGGGGAAGTCTCTCCACTGTCAGAATACAAAGTATGCCTGCTCCATCATCAACTGCTCCCTCTCTGTATTGCTTGTCCTCACAATCATCTGCTCCCCTCTTTACTGCCTGTCCCCACAATTAACTGTCCCCTCTGTACTGCCTGTCTTCACCATCCATTAG
Source organism: Aquarana catesbeiana (assembly GCF_042186555.1). Classification (NCBI taxonomy): domain Eukaryota; kingdom Metazoa; phylum Chordata; class Amphibia; order Anura; family Ranidae; genus Aquarana; species Aquarana catesbeiana. The sequence goes on along the minus strand of NC_133327.1, from coordinate 398,556,605 downwards.
AGGCGCCACCCTCCCATCCATGCGTCCGTACCCCTAATCTACATACATGGGGGGGGTGTGAAGCACGTGATTACAGCCTGAGGCTTTATTAGGTTTCAAAAAAGGGTGGTCTCAGGACACAGAGCACTGCAGTTGTGTGACTATAGCAAATAAATATTTGATATTTTTGATATTTTTACACTGGATCGCTTCCCCGCCAATCAGGAACCCGTTTCCTGATTGGCCAAAATACTATTGGACGCCTAGGACGAGGAGGAGAAGTAGAAGGAGGGAGGTGGAGAGAGGAGAGCACAACCAGAGGAGAAGACCGACCGACCCACTGGCCACCACTGTGACCATGGATGACTCACCCGCAGTGGCTCAGCCATTCGGCACTGCCCGTCTCGGACAGGGGAGGAAGGGAAGATTGGATAGTGTCATCCCAGGCAGGTAAGGAGGCCGTCCATCTTGTGTGGGGGGGCATTCCCTGCATTATTTTCCCCCGGGGGGGTGGAACGGCCTTGTTACCACCCCCCCTGAATTATCAAGCACCAGCCACCACTGCCAACTGTCCCCACTATGTACTGCCTTTCCCATCATTAACTGACCTCTCTATACTGTGTGTACTCACATCAACTGCCCCTTTTGTACTGCCTATCCCCACCATCAGCTACCCCCCTATGTAATGCCTTCCCCATCAACTGCCCTCCTCTAAACTGACCCCACCATCAACCCCCCCCTTTTTACTGCCAGCCTGCACCATCAACTGCTCCCCTCTGTACTGTATGTCAAAAACTATCAACTGCCTCCCTTTGTACTTATTTTTTTTCCTCCCACTGAAAGCAATCCAGGGACATTTTTTCCCCTCTAATTGACATTGTAGCTGGGCATTTTTTCCTTCCAGTGACACTACTGGCACAAGAACATTTTTTCCTGCTAGCGGAGCCACAGATGCAGATGCATTTTTCCTTCCAGTGACACAGATGAAGGGAATTTTTTTCTTCCAGTAACACCAAAATGAAGGGGCATTTTTCCTCCCACTGACTTTGACGCAGGGGCATTTTTTCTTTCTAACACCGAAACAGGGTTTTTATACCTTTGAGGAACATCGCTGACACAAGTAAATGTTTTTTTTTTTAGTGACACACCAATGCAGCGGCATTTATTCCTTTCAGTGATACCACCAACACAGGGGCATTTTTCCCACACATTAAGGCCTGAGCATTTTTTGCTTTGCCACTGTTGACATTACCTTTGTGGGTACAAGAACTGTGGCGTATGTGTGCAGTGTACACAGTGGGCACTGGTTCTATTTATTCATCATCCCTTCAAGCCACTCCCACTGTGACACACAGTCTTATGCCATCTTTTTTGGCGTGGGTCTCTCATTTAAATCTATACCAGACTCACAGATAAGGGTCTGGTATAAAGGAAGGAAATTTTGGCTGTTTGTTTACAAACAAACTTCAGCAGCTGGGAGCTGTCATTTACCTGCAATTTAAACAGCATTTTTTTTTATTTGTGTCAGTTTTGCTGCAGAAGGTTGTTTACATCATACAGATGGCAGGTTCAGAGTGTCTCCCAGGCATATTCATTAAAGAAATTTTGTATTTTGTAATGTTGCCTTTCAGGCTTGGTTCACACTATTGCAGGCCATGTGGCCCGCGTTTGCTCAGGCACGGCAGCCCATTCATTTAAATGGGCTGCTGTGCCCACGTTTCCCCACAGGAAAAAGGTGCATGCACCTTTTTAAAAACACGGCCGCTGGGAAACCACATTGTCTTTTTGACCATGCAATTTCCCTGCGGTTTACACACCTGCACATGCGCTGCAGGCTGAGCTGCATGGAGGTGCCATTCAGAATGAATGGCAGTCCCCCTGCACAATTTGGCTTAAGGGTGCGGGAACAGGTGCGATTCCTGCACCTGTAACCAGCCCGCAGACTGCGAGCAAGTCTGAACCAAGCCTAAAGCATTTACTGCTCCTCACCAATCAGAATTAAAAAAACATTTTTTTTTTTGCTTTTCTGCATGTTCCCAGGCCTATTAGCCTAGAAAATGGCCATTACTGTTTTTTAACATTCATTCCAATTGACTTCAATGTCGTTCGGCACCCAATCTTCAGTAATGATCGGTAAACCCGCCTCAAACTAAGCTCAAGTACGTTCGGTTCATCCCTAATAGTAAAGTTTATAGATTACTTATGCTGTTTAAATATCGATTGAATAGAGCCTGGACACAGGAAGGGAGCTTTGCACACAGGCTCACTGCATTTAGAAAACACCTTGTTTTCACGGAAGGTAGTGAATAATATGAGGTGTAGGTAAAATTCACTTCAAGCAACCATATATGTGCAACTATGCACAATTCAAAAATGAAAACTGGATTTTCATAGTTGCCAACATTTAAAAAAAATTTCCAGGGACACCTTTTTTGTTGTGTGTCAAGCAAGCCATTGTAAGCGGAGTTTGTACTTTAATTAATTCAATAATTAATTAATGTAAGGGGGAATGTCTACCCTGACCACTAATGTGAGGCATAATTTACACTGAACACCAATGTAAATGTAGCACTAACTCTCGGTGGAGCTGCTGGTTTAAAGCGGGCTGTTGCCTTCACTCTCGATACCTCTGTTTCACCGGCACCGGGTCTAGGGTCCCGTTGAGTTTACCTCTGGACGATATAAGCACCAAACACTTGAGTATATTTTCCAATGCTTTAATAAAGGAAGTAGCAGGAAAGAGGCAGAAGGAAAGTGGCAAGGAAGCTCAGATACCTTTCCTTAGTATTCTTTAGAACATTCTTTGGAATTGAACACTTGTAGCTGAATGCACTCCCCTTGTGGGACCCAATCTTTGCCCGCCTGGATAGGCCTCTCTCACTTGCCTAGCAGCCAGTACGCAGCACAAACAAAAGTCTCTGCCACAGACTTGTTTGGAATAAAACCCGTACGATCCTCTGCCACAGGATTTATTGGTTTGCGATGAATGTCAGACACAGTACTTGGACCTTTAAGCCAACCTTGCAGTACTATGCAGTAAGATTACTTCAGGATACGTCCTCCAAAAAGTCACCAGGCCCCTCTCCAGACCAGCACTACGCATGATCCTTCTATGACGGGTCCTCCCCTGGGATCTCCTCGGTTGTTCAGCTTCTTCACTCAGGATAGACAGCTCAGGACCATTCCTCTGCTGCTGTGGTAGGCCCCAGCCTGCTCCTGACTGTTTACATTCAAAAGAGGGGCATGATTTGCATATGAATGCAGCAGGTGTTACACGCTGACCTGATTTACATGCACATGCAGTGCAATTTATATAAAAATAGCAGCACGATTTACATTTGAATTCCGGCATAATTTATACATGAGCTATGTGTAAACACTATACAAAGCTGGTGGTAAGGGCTGGGCAATGGTAATGAGAGACTCAGAGCTGTAGTCTGTGATCTCGGGACAAAACCGGGGGACAAAGCCTGCAAGGGATAGGTGCTTATCCTGAAAGTGAATAAAGAAGGAAAATTGGGACTTTGAATGAGGCTAGTGACATTGTGGAGGTAAATTGGTAAAAGGACATATTTATTGAACATGGAAAGATTTAGAGAATACATATCAGTAATAGAAGACACATAATAAAGTATAAAAAATATCATTTCATATATTTTCACACACACATATGTGCGCATATAACATGGACATCAAGGATACATAGATATATATCAACTTGACACCACATGGTGGTCTGGAATAATTGATTGGTACATTCTATAAATTCATATATATATACATATGTCATCTAGGCAGCACATTTGGAAGGAAATAGGAATGATATAAAAGCAGTAAAAACATGATTAATTTGTAGATGATGATCTGGATTAATTGTCTAGTACCGGCATATATCTGCATCCTAAATGTCCGACGCGTTTCGTGTGTGAACACTCATCAGGGGCGGATGCTCAAGAATATCTATAGAGAATAATAAAATATAATTGATCTAGTTTTAACTGGTCATAACCAGGAATGGCAAATTAGCCCATCCTGAATACTTACATAGAGTCAATGCGATGAGATGTAGTAACTATGAGGCCAGGGACAGAAGGGTTGTCTGTCCTGGGAGCTGAGGTATTCTGGAGCCGCGTGTCAACAAGGTGCATACACAGACCCCCCAGAACACAGATTGCCAATGTTCATAGTGAAACAAAATGATGGACAGGTGGTGACGGTCAAAGAGTTTAAGATAAATGGATGCAATATCAGTGAGTTACATAATGTTAATAAGATACAATGGAAATAATAAGTACCCAGTTAAGGTAGTGATGATAATCTGAATCTGTGCACATAGGATAAAGGTATAACCACAACCAAATTAACATAGAAGATAGTGTAGAAAGAAACATATAAAGACATCAAGGACAGTCCAGAATCACCAAGAACAGATAGAGGGAGGAAGTGGCTAACTGGCAAAGCAATATGTGGAGTGACATTGTAAATAGCTTACATGTGTGCCAGAAAAGAGATGGAGTGCTGTTGTAGGATATAGCGTCTTCAAATGTGTGGCCAAAAGACTGAGTCCGGGAGGCAGCATATATACACCCTGCACGTGTGCACGCCGACTCCTACCAACGTCACGCTGGCCCGGCATATGCAGGGAGGGGCTCCGACACAGGCGGTGAACACCGCCCATGGCAGACGACTGTATTCCCCAGCTATGTCGGCTGAGATGGAGAGACTCCTGCTCCATGTCATGACGCCAAAGTGATGTCACACGTGAGACATGGTGCATGGCCCTGATGTGCTGTGGGTACCCGCTCACCCCTTCACGCCCCCCGCCCCCTGCCCCAACCAGGGTGGAAGGGAGGGGGAAAGAAGGGACATGCAGCTCCCGGGCATGAGACGTCAAAATGACCCCAGATGTACAGAAACCACAGCTCACTCCCAGACTATTATACGCAACAGTGCTGCATGATCTCATGGACACAACATACCTATGTCTCGAGCATACAAGACCCAGATATGGTACATTATCATCCAGGGCTTGAAAATCTCACACGTGGGCGGCAGGGGAACACTGCCAACCCAGTCAAAAAGCCTCCATCCCTAATACATATCGAGAAAGAGGGGGGATTTTGGGACTTTAGATGAAGCACATATGTGGTGTGCTTCCATCCCTGGTTCAAGTGAATAAAGAAGGAAAATTGGGACTTTGAATGAGGCTATTGACATTGTGGAGGTAAATTGGTAAAAAGACATATTTATTGAACATGGAAAGATTTAGAGAATACATATCAGTAATAGAAGACACATAATAAAATATAAAAAATATAATTTCATATATATTCACACACACATATGTGCACATGTAACATGGGCAACAAGGATACATAGATATATATCAACTTGGCACCACATGGTGGTCTGGAATAATTGATTGGTACATTCTATAAATTCATAAATATACATATGTCATCTAGGCAGCACATTGCAAAGGAAATAGCAATGATATAAAAGCAGTAAAAACATGATTAATTTGTAAATGATGATCTGGATTAATTGTCTAGTACCGGCATATGTCTGCATCCTAAATGCCCAAGCGTTTTGTGTGTGAACACCCACAGCGCATAGACGCCATACACGTCTCACGTGTGACGTCACTTTGGCGTCATGACAGGGAGCACGAGTCTCTCCATTTTAGCTAACATAGCTTGGGAATAAGGGCGTCTGCCGTGAGCGGTGTTCCCTGCCTGTGTCGGAGCCCCTCCCTGCATATGCCATGCCAGCGTAACGCTGGTAGGAGTTGGCGTGCACACGTGCAGGGCGTATATATGCTGCCTCCCCGGACTCAGTCTTTTGGCCACACAATTGAAGAGGCTATATCCTACAACAGCACTCCATCTCTTTTCTGGCACACATGTAAGCTATTTACAATGTCACTTCACACATTCCTTTGCCAGTTAGCCACTTCCTCCCTGTAACTGTTCTTGGTGATTCGGGACTGTCCTTGATGTCTTTATATATTTATTTCTACACTATCTTCTATGTTAATTTGGTTGTGGTTGAAGAATATTATTAATATATAATATTCTTGTATCTCAGAGGCGCTTCCGGATGAATAGCATTGATAGTCAAACTGACTTAAAACAAAGTGTGAGTTTATTGTCACACAGTTAACATCATAAACACAATGTAAAAAGTATAATAGTTCAGTTCAGTGTAGGTAAAAATAAATGAAATAGAATAAAAGTTATAAAGCTGTAATAAGCTTATGAAAGCATGTGTGCTTCATGGATGCTGCCCTCCTGTCTCCATGCTGTCTTGTGTCCTTCATGAAGAAGCAGGAAATGACGTTCTCAGACTTCTGGCAGAATTGACAGCTGTCCCAACTTGTCAAAGTGTCTTGTGAACATGTCAGTGTCATCTATCCTAGTGGATGTGTGTGTGTGTATGTCTGTGTGTGTGTGTGTCTGTCTGTCTGACCTTCAATATGGAAGCATTGGATTTATATGTTACATGTGAACGTGTGAACGTCATAACCTCACACCAACTTAGAACCTTGTATGGCACATATTCATTTCTGTTAACTTCAGCAATATGCTATCCAAAAGAAGATTCCAACTCAGAGTCATATATGGCATACGATTGACAAGCCCACATGTAACACTCCATACTTGAAGTAATGGGCTGATCATGTAATGTCATATAACCAAACATCTACATAATATGAACACATTTTGCCAACTTTACATTAAGTAACTATATACTAGTACTTATTAATATGACTGGAACTACAAACTAACTTAACTTAACAGGATATAATCCACAATGTATATTCCTTTAGCTACGTGGACACGTGTCTATTTTTGTCTTCTCATGACATTCTATACCATGATACCTTAAATGTCATACTCAAACTGGCTACACCAGAAAAATCCAGCAATGCTCAGCTTTTAGATGAAGAATCATGTCAAATTGATCAAGGTCATTCACACATACTCTATTTATTATGATTAATCATAAAACCAAATATGTTTTGCAAGCTTGCCATGAATATAATATAACACCTATAAGTGCCGACTTATGAATTTGGAATAATATTCTAACAGTGGTTATACCTTTATCCTATGTGCACAGATTCTGATTATCCTCACTATCCTAACTGGGTACTTATTATCTCCACTGTATCTTATTAACATTGTGTAACTCACTGATATTGCATCCATTTATCTTAGACTCTTTCACCACCTGTCCATCATTGTGTTTCACTATGAATTTTGGCAATCTGTGTTCTGGGGGGTCTGTGTATGCGCCCTGCTGACACGCAGCTCCAGATTACCTCAGCTCCCGGGACAGACAACCCTTCTGGTTCTGGCCCCATAGTTACTACATCTCATCACATTGACTCTATGTAAGTATTCAGGACTAGGGATGGGCGAACGGTTCTGCCCGAGCATAAGTTCGGGCTAAACTTTCGCTGTTCGTACGTCCCATGAACAGCCGAACAAACAGGTAGTTGGACCGTTTGTTCGGTCCCCCAGAACCGACCACAATACATTGCGGCACTGAACGGTGCATTGCAAGCCCAGATTGGCTGAAGCAGTGAAAGCTTCAGCCAATCAGGGCACAGAGCACTGTCAGAGTCATGATTAGACACTGTCATCATGACTTTATCCAATCATGGCTCATTCCCGCCCCACAGTATAAAAGTATTCTTTCAATGGCAGCCATTTTTAGTGTAATTTCAGCGTGAAGAGAGATAGAACAGGGCTCTGTTCAGTGCTATTAGTTAGTTAGTGTGCTATACTGTGCTATTTTGCTTCAATTGTCAGTGTAGAATATTAGTTTAGTGTCAGTCTAGGGATAGTGTGAGTGTAGTGAGAAGGACCATCATTCAGCTTTGCATAGTGTGCAGCTAGAGTAGGGACAGCTCAGATAGTTTCACTGTAGTGTAGTGAGATTGTGTCATTCATGCATACATACATTAGTGTAGAGTAGGGACAGCTCAGATAGTTTCAGTGTAGTGAGACCGTGTCAGTATTCTTTACATTAGTGTATAGCTAGAGTAGGGACAGTTCAGATAGCGTCAGTGCAGTGACGGTTGAACACTGTCTATTTGATTGTGTTACTGCCAGTTTAACGATATTTAGTTCTGTGTGCATTACTGCCAGTTTAAAGCCATATAAAGCCATATAGTTTTGTGTGCGTTACTTCCAGTTTAACGCCATATAGTTGTGTGTGTGTGTTACTGCCAGTTCAACACCATATCGTTTTGTGTGCATTACTGCCAGATTAATGCCATATAGTTCTGTGTGCGTTACTGCCAGTTTAACACCATATAGTATATAGTTCTGTGTGTGTTACTGCCAGTTTAACGCCATCTAGTTTTGTGCATTACTGCCAGTTTAACGTCATATAGTTCTGTGTGCGTTACTGCCAGTTTAACGCCATATAGTTCTGTGTGCGTTACTGCCAGTTTAACGCTATATAGTTTTGTGCATTACTGCCAGTTTAACGCCATGTACTTTTGTGTGCACTGCTGCCAGTTTAACGCCATATAGTTCTGTGCGTCACTGTACGTTTGGCACATTATATTGCAGTATATTATAGTGTATTCATAAAGTGTGTCTGTGTTGTGTGAGTACTCAAATTAAAGTGCACCAAACACCTCTTTACATTAATGAAAGTGCATCTATGTACAGATTTCAACTTCTTCATTACATTTGCTTATAAGCACTGATCCCTCTTTCCCAATAATGTCTGGGAGGACAACAAGGAGAGGCAGACGTTCCCTTGGCACTGTAAGGGGGCCAGCAACAAATGTGTCCACAGGCAAAAATGGACGTGGGGGTCAGTCCTCAGGCAGGGCATCATTTCCTCTGTTTAGTGAGTTTGCCCGTGCTATCCAGCCACAGCATGCAGAGGAGGTGGTGAACTGGCTTACTAAACCTTCCTCATCCTCCTCATCCTCTGTCACGCAAGCAGAGACAAGCGTGCAGTCCCCTGCAGTTGCCAGAGTGGATAAACCTGCCTCCTTCTACACATCTATTCCTGCCATAGCCCCAACATCAGCCATTGAGGAGTCAGCTAAATTATTTGACCACAGCGTCAGCCACTTGCTCCTTGATGATGCCCATCCATTACTGGATTCAGATGTTGATTCTGAGGTTGAGGATTACAGGAACACGAGCCTAGAGAGAGGGAGGAACACTGGTAGACAAACTGGCATTCATGTTCCCCAAGCCGCAGCATATTGCCAAGTTGTCTTCAGTGGTAATGATGAAGATGGAGGAGATGGAGATGATGATGATGAGGTAACTGATGCGACTTGGGTGCCAGATAAAGCAGAGGAGGAAACTGAAGGTGAGGTGGCACAAATCCAAGGAGGCCGACATCAAGAAAGAGTAGAGAGCAGCCACCCTATTCCATCACATTCTGCAGCTGTTAAACCCCCCGCCCACTCCCGAAAGCTCGGCTGTCTGGGCCTTTTTCAGCACATCTGCAGCAGATCGCACTGTTGCTATCTGCAAAATATGTCTCAGGCACATCAAACATGGCGATAACACCAACCATATGCATATCATTGCAATTTTTTTTTGCCTTCATCAAGAGCACCTATAGGGTTACGGTGGGAACCCCGACAAGCAAAGAGTAATTTTTCTGCACCTGTTTGACAGGTGCATATCATTGCAATTTTTCTACAGCAAGGCCAATTCTTGCTTTCATCAAGAGTACCTCTATAGGGTTACGGTGGGAAGACGCCCCCGACACCCAAAGACCAATTTTTGCACACCCGTTACTTTTATCCAAAGTCAAAGTGACACCAGAATGTATCCAAAAAATCTCTAATCTTGTACCCAGTGCACTACATTGTGGCCTCATCATACACACTGGCTCCCCAGCTGTTGCTGAGCAAAATAAAGGCAGCTTGCAGAGAAAATGTAATTTTTTTGGCTTTATAAATGCAATTATTGCTGCAGCAGATTGAAGACATGGTACAGATCTGCCACTTTACAGGTAAACTAAGGGGACCCCCCAGGCACTATATTGGAAGGAATTTTTCATTTTTAGGCTTTCACTTTAAAAAAAAAAAAAAAAATCACTGCTCATTTAAAAATGACGTTTTTCACAAATTTTTTTTTATTGATACATGTCCCCCAGGGCAGGACCTGGACCCCTATAACCATTGTATGCCCAATTATTTGCATATAAGCCTTCAAAATGGGCACTTTAGATTTTTGACGTCCGGGTCCCATTGATTTTAATGGGGTTCATTATTCGGGTCCGAACTTTCGCAGTGTTCAGAAGCTCTGGTGCGAACCGAACAGGGGTCTGTTCGGCCCATCCCTATTCAGGACAGGCTAATTTGTTATGACCAGTTACAACTAGATATTCTTGAGCATCTGCCCCTGATGAGTGTTCACACATGAAATGCGTCGTGCAGATCATCATATACAAATTAATCATGTTTTTACCGCTTTTATATCATTCCTATTTCCTTTGCAACATGCTGCCAAGACGACATATGTATATATATATATGAATTTATAGAATGTACCAATCAATTCCATTCCAGACCACCATGTGGTGCCAAGTTGATATATAGCTCTGTATCCTTGATGTCCATGTTACATGCGCACATGTGTGTGTGGATATATATGAAATTATATTTTTTATATTTTATTGTCTTCTATTAATGATACAGTATGTATTCTCAAAATCTTTCCATATTCAATAAATATGTCCTTTTACCAATTTACCTCCACAATGTCAATAGCCTCATTCAAAGTCCAAATTTTGAATGATATGTATGATAAACTGAGTGGACATGATCATTTTAGAAGAGTTCCTGTTGATACTGGACAACACCAGTAGCTGTCTCAATGCTTATGAGTTGCCTGGAATTACACTTTAAAAGGGTTTAAAAAAGTGAAAATACAATTGCAAAAAAAACTTTGCAACCCCTTTTTAATTCAAGTAGCAAACAAAACAGACAACATTCTCATATCTTTATTGAACAAATAGTTTAAACAATCAAAATCCCTGATGGCAAAAGTATGCAAAGATTTAGCATGATGTTATCTAGAAGTGAGGGTAAGTGGACTCGGGTATTCCAATCAATGGGAGCATAGAGGTGTGGATTGAAGGTACTCATCCATATAAAAATGCACACATACAGTATGTTGGTAACTGAAAGGATCTTCTCCATAAAGATATGCTAACATGTTCCAATGAAAAATTCCAGAAGACCTCAGCACTGTCAGTTGAAAAGATGTAAAGAGGCATAAAGGTTGAAATGTTAACAAAGCCTGGGTATCAGGGCTGCTGATAGGGCAGTACAACCAGCCCTGTTGTACCGGGCCCAGCCAGCAGGGGGGAGCATCTTTTAACTTCTAGCTAATAAAAAAAAAAAAACTAGCTAAATAACTTTATTTATTAACCCACACCCACTTGATTACTAATGTATATAAGCAATATATAGTCATTTCCTGGGCCCCATCAGGTTAACAGAGGGACCCAGGAGGTGAAAGCAGAAGAGGGACTTTTTTTTCATTTTCGGGTGCAGGGATACACACACACACACACACACACACACACACACACACACACACGCTGCTCTCTGTATACCTGCACAAACTAAAGTTCTGCCTGCTCACTGTATGCCTTCTCTGGTGGAAGGATATTACTGTAATACGGCTCCCTTCACTCAGTAAGTGCTGCAGCCTGAGGGAGAGACTTATCACTGAGGCGGCTGAGACAGACAGAGCAGCAGGAGTAATCTCGACAGTGGCAGTGGTGCACAGGCAAGCAGTCCCCTGCACATACACACACTGACAGGTCACACAGGCTATTGTAGAACCTGCAGTCCCCAGACTCTCATTGTGTGCTCATGGTCATTATCATTAGGATGATCAGAGCACAGCAGGTGCTCTATGGCTCTGTCAGTGTAACATGGCTGTTGGGTGCTGACTTTCCTGATATATGGCTGTACTGTGTGTTACAGACTATAACAGCACAGCCATAGCAAAGTCAGTACCACACAGTCATGTTACACTGACAGAGCCATAGAGCACCTGCTGTGCTCTGATCATCATAATGATAATGACCATGAGCACATAGTGAGATGCTACTTTAGGCATGTGATGGGTAGGGACAGTAAAAACACACAGACAAGGTGCATTTTTACCACCCCCAAACCACTCCCCTTTGATAACCTTTCACCCAAGTTTTGCAGACCTGATTGAAAGCTCCATGTAGGTTTACAGGTATGAATTGACTTGTGTACATTTAGATCCGCCTACCTCTGTGTCCATTCAGGTCAAAAAAAATAAAATGGAAAAGAACATCCTTTTCTATTTTTGAAATGGAAACAAGTAAATGGACACAAGTAAATGGACACAAGTCTGTGGTGTATGGGGACACAAACTGAATGGGCACAGATGTCAAAACACTGACATGTCTCCCATTCAGATCCAGTTATGATTGGTGGGACGCTGTAAATTTTACATGTTCCAGCTCCTGCCACCAGACCCCCCCCTGACAGTGTGGGGGCAGGGGCAGAGCCAGAGGTGGGGTTGTGGGTGGGATCAGGGGCGGAGCCATGGGTGGGTTGTGGACAGGGTCAAGGGGGCCCCATCAGGTAGGCTGTATGGGGCCCCATGATTTCTAACAGCGGCCCTGTTGGGTATGCATGACTTAACCTGACTAGAGTTTCTAATTAAAGAAATGCCAAAACTATCAGTAATTGAATCTTGCACCACAGTGCAAGTAGGTTCAGCAGCTACCAGGGTCAAATATATATTTATTTCCCTCAAAACAAACTTTATGGTTCTCCCCACTATCCCTGTTGGCTGGTTTAGAACTATGCTAACCGGATTAGCTGTTATAGCCACAAAAGCTACACTGAGTTTAGGAGCAGAGAAGCTGAAATAGACAGTTTGCCTATGCACAAATTCAGCCTTGCCACACCGGTCATGGTCTATCATGCCTATGCACAAATTCAGCCTTGCCAACCCAGGTCACAGTCTATCTCGCGTATACACAAATTCAGCCTTGCCAGCCCAGTTCACGGTCTATCATGGCTATTCTAAAATGAAACCTTGCTAGCCCAGGTCACAGTTTATCTTGGCTAAGCTAAAATTCAGCCTTGCCAGCCAAGGTCAGGGTCTATCATGGCTATGCTAAAATTCAGCCTTGCTAGCCTAGGTCACGGTCTATCATGGCTAAGCTAAAATTCAGCCTTGCCAGCCAAGGTCACAGTTTATCATGGCTAAGCTAAAATTCAGCCTTGCCAGCCCAGGTCACAGTTTATCATGGCTATGCTAAAATTCAGCCTTGCCAGCCAAGTCACAGTCTATCGTGACTATACTAAAATTTTGCCTTGATAGCCCAGGTCATGGTCTATCATGATTTTGCAAAAAGTCAGCCTTGCCAGCCCAGGTCATGGTCTATCCTGGTTATTCAGAAATTCAGCCTTGCCACCTGCATCAAACAGTGGAGATTATTGTTTCTCCTTTTGTTCCTCAGAGAGGTTGGCTTAGTTACTAAATACAAGGGTTCACATACTTTTTATAGTCAGGATTGTCAATGTTCCATAAAACCATAAAATTGTTTGTGTGATATTATTTTATGTAGATTTTGTTTGGGGCAATCAGACCACATTTAGGAGTCACTCCTGAAGAAATCAGTAATTGCAGCAGGTTTACACACTTCCTGCAATGTGTATATTAAGGGAAAACAGATTAGCCTTTAAAGCATATCTTGCATTATCTTAAAGATTTCCTATGTAAAAATGCTCAGTTAAAAAAATAAATAAAAAATAGCAGAAAAAGTAAAATATTCTTACCTTGCACCCACATTTCTGGTGAACTCACCTAGGCTGCTGTCAGTGGCGATGCTAGGGGGTGGCTTTTGGGGCTATAGCCCCGAATCTGTGACCCATAGCCCGAGTCTCTGCAGGGGTCCCCAAGGGGAGGGGAGGCTCTCTGGGGACCCTGATGTAAGTGAGGGGCTCTCTGTGGACCTGGATGCAAGGGGAGGCTCTCTGGCGACCATGATTTTAAGGGAGAGGCTCTCTGGGGACCCTGATTTAAGGGAGAGGCTCTCTAGGTACGCCGATTTAAGGGAAGCTCTCTGGAAACCTTGATGTAAGTGGGGGAGGCTCTCTGGGGACCCTGATGTAAGGAGGGGGCTCTTTGGGGAACCTGATGTAAAGGGGGGCTCTCTGGGGACCCTGATGTAATATGTGTGTAATATATATACACACACACACACGTATATTACTGTATGTAAATGTGTATACCCACCCAAGCGTATGACTTTCTTTACTACGCTGCTATGGGCTCTAGCCCCAGATCTTTTGTAGACCTAGCAACGACCCTGGCTGCTGTCATGGATCTTTTCTCTGGATTCTGGAAAAGCTATGGATCCCAAATATCATGAGAGGTTTGGATAGTGCTAGAGCAATTACACATGATATTCGGGCTCCCAGAATCCTGAGAGAAAGCCTAGTGATATTCATGACCATCTTGTCATGAGATCCTTACAAGAAGAAGCCAGAACCTGGAGTATAAGGTCAGTAACTTTTTTTTTTATGTTAGCCTTTTTTACATGGCATGATGGGGACTCAATTTAATAGCTGAGATTTTGTTTTACCAATGACTAGTAATAAAAATAATTGTTTAAAACACCCATGATACATTTTGTGAATATTCTTTTTTTTTTCACAAAAGCCTAACATTTATATTCTGTGGTTGGTGGAATGGGTATGTTGATTTGCCTTTCATAGCAACAAATCTGAGTTTACTTTTTATTTCAATACTACACAACAAATTCAAAAGTTGCATTCTGACTGGTTACTACAGACAGCACCTCCACTTTTTCTCTCTTCCCATTTTATAGAACATCCCTTTTGGGTCATGAAGGCTAACCAACTAAGAAGATAATACTGAGTGTAGGCATATTAATACATCCTATCCAAATTCCTTACCATTTTTGATTTTCCTCCCTTTGATGAGCAATTTTACTTCATTTTGCAGACAGTAGACAACAATTTCACAGCTAAATGTTTAAAGGAATATTATTTATCATCAAGCGTAAAAAAAAAAAAAAAAAAAAAGAAGTATTTTTAGTAGTTCATAATACAGTGGAATAGTAATTTCCTGAAACGGGATATCTTTGTCAGCTAATGTTCATTTCTTTTTATAATCACAGGGTTACAGGAAGATAAAATATGCATTTTAATATACTAACAAATTCCCCAGACATCACAAAGTTCCAGATATTCACAAAAGAAACCGTTTTCTTATATCATGAAAAAAGCACATCCACCATATTATACATTAAACGTAAGTATAAAATATTCATACTAAATAAACGTTTAATTGATTTTCTCTAGAAATCTTTAGATGTTCACTTTATTTTGTAAAAGACAAGTCACATAAAAAACACCAACAGTGGCAAAAGATAAAAACAATGACAAAAGAGCAGCCTTTTTTTCTGACGCTTTCTACTCAGCATGTTCTATGGAATATTAAGAAAAATCTTTGCCCTAAGTTAGAATATTTTGAGTAAGAAGTTATGGGATACATTGCACAGCAATGCACGACTCCTTTGCCTATGCAATGGGATGGACCTTCAGGAAGTTGGGCATCATGCATTTGGGGGATCCAGAATCACAGGACTAATAGCTTTCTAGCGTAAATAATAATCTTTTCAATTATGAAGCTTTGTTGTGAATAGCCATATGGCATTTACAAATGTAATATTTGGGCTTTTTATTGCCATATACTACGATTGCATTTAATACCAACATCATAAATTACTATACTGACATAGCACCTCTGTCAATCTTTTACAAATACTGTCTGAACTAGGAAAGCTTGTCAATCAAAACTTAAAGGCAATACTTCTGAGCCACCCAACTGCTATATTCTGTTTGGAAGTGTAATGCTATAGAGAGGTCCTATCAAATGTGCAGTCCAATCAGAGTGTCGGATCCCCAGAGCAGCGACGAAGATGCAGATGGTGGAAACCTTTGTGAGGCGATCAACGTCCTACAGCAAGACCTCGTGGGTAACGTTCGTCACAGATTTTCCTTCTCTGACAATCACATTTTGGCTGGGTTAAGGCAAAATACAGGCACGTGATGTGGCTGCCTGCAAAACAAACCTAGCATGTCCCACTGTCTCAAACTCAGGCGGCATTTATGGCACTTTTAGTTTAATTCACAGTCTTTGATGTCCAGATTGATCATAACACTTAGGTCTCTTTTATGTCATTACTGTCTGTGCAAACATCATGTTGTAACTCATAGTGGCTGAGTTAGAGCTACCAGTGCAAAAAGAAGGAAAAGCAGAGAGACTTCCAGTAGAGGGCACCAAAGCACCAGTAATAAGACAGTTTTCCATCTTCCTGGGACTGCAATATTTGCATCTGCAAATACATCCACTTGTGTACTGTGAGAACTAGCATCATTCTGATCCAAGGAGAAGAAAATACAATCACGTATACTTTCTTGCCCTCTTTATACAATCCAAGGGAATGTTTCCAGGAAGCAATTTATGTGAATGCTCCTTTAAACTTCTACATTGATGATTTGCCTTTGTTACTTTGACCTAGAACAACAGAACGGAAGACATAAGCATATTTGTAATTCAAATAGACCCTCCCTTCCCATGCATTGTTTTGCATAAGGATAAATGCATACTGTTGTCACTAATTCTTGTCCAGTGTTCTCACAAGAAGTTCAGTGTAAACAGAGGAGATTGAGTAGAGATGGACATTTTTAGTTATAGTGATTAAAACAAAAAATATAGAATGCTCTGAAAATGAGTAAAAAACATTCATTTTTAACATTCAGTATACAGAATACAAACCAGTTCTAATCACTATACCGTGTATAGCATAAAAATACATAAACTTTAAAGGAACTCTTGTAGGAGTATCCTTTCCTGTTTGAAAAGCATCTGTGCCATTACAGTGACCATTTTCCAACTCCTAGGCTGAATAGTAGTTGTGGGGTAGTCATAGAAGTGACCTTAAAGGGGTTGTAAACCCTAGTATTTTTTTACCCTAATGCATCCTAAGGTGAAAAAACTTCTGACCAGCCCCCCAGCTTCCCCCCCCCCCGTTTTACTCACCCGAGCCCGTTTGTTCCAACTGCAACTGCGGAGACACGCTCTACCTCTCTGCCCGTTGTCTCGGCTCTTGATTGGATAGGTTGATAGCAGCGCAGCCATTGGCTCCCGCTGCTGTCAATCAAATCCAATGACGCGGCACCGGGAGGGTGGGGCCGAGTACGGCATTCTGTGTCTATGGACGCAAAAGCCGGACTCAGGAGCTCACCCACACGGGGACCCCCAGGGAGCGCACTTCTCCTAGGGGGTTTCCCGATGCGGGGAGGAGCTACCAGTGCCGCCAGAGGACCCCAGAAGAGGTGGATCGGGGCAACTCTGTGGAAAACCAACTGCACAGTGGAGGTAAGCATGACATGTTTGTTATTTAAAAAAAAACAAAAAAACCCCCGAGGGTTTACAACCCCTTAAAAGCTTGTCTAAAACATGTGCAACAAATCATGTGAATCATTAAATAAATAATAACATAATTAATCCATATGTCACCCATAAGGTGGGTTGAAGGGCACTCTTGTGTGCATGGTGTGGAAACTGAAGCTTTCCTCCACTGAAGATTAACTTAATAGCAATAGGAGATTGCACGAAAATTGAATGGTGTATGGGACTCACTTTATTTATGGACTTCTTTTTTATTTTATAATTATTTTATTTACTTATTTCAGGTACTTATATAGCGCCATCAATTTACACAGTGCTTTACATAAACAGTACATTGTACATGCACATTAGTGTCTACCCTCAAGGAGCTTCCAATCTAAGGTCCCTAAATCACATACATACACCTACTAGGGACAATTTAGACAGCCTGTCTTTGGAATGTGGGAAGAAACTCATGCAGGCACATAGAGCGACCCTTTTGCTGCTAGGCAAAAGTGCTAACCACTACACCACTGTGGATGGATGGATAGATCACCAACAGTATACACAGCGCTTTACAATATAAAAGCGAGACTATTCAGTTTCAAGACAATAAAATACAGAAGAGCTTACAATTTAATTTATTTATATATATTTTTTTCTACCACTGTTGCACTTTATAAAGAATATATTTAATATCACTGTGACATATGGATTGATTATTCTATTATTTAGTTAATGATTTACATGATTCATTGCACGTTTTTATGGTTCATTGTAGATGTATTGAGATTTGATCCACTCACTGATTTATCATATATTAACAGGTTTATATATATATTAGGGTTGCACCAATACCGGTATCGGTGCTGATACTAAGCATTTGCACCAGTATCGTGCAAGCTGTCAAGTAAAAAAAAAAAAAAAAAAATTATATATATATATATATATATATATATATATATATATATATATATATTTATTTATGTTACTCTGTTTAACCCCTTATTAACCCTTTATTTAAGCTAATAAACCTTAATTAACTCCTTATTCACCTTCTCCATTTAATTATTATTTTCCTGCTGATTTTTTTTGTTCATTTCTATTTTATAAACTATTAATAATTAAAACTTTTTTGTTTGCTTTGTTCTTTAATACTTTTACACCTTTAACATATATTTACACGTTTCACATTAAAAAAAGCAAAATTTAACAAAATGTATTTATTGCTGACAGCTAAAGTGTAAACAAAACAGTTGCTGTAGGTATAGGTAATTAGTATTGATGAGTACTAAAAAAACGGTGCATTCCTAATATATATATATATATATATATATATATATATACACATACACACACACACACATATTATATATATATATATATATATATATATATATATATATATATATATATATATATATATATATATATATATATATATATATATATATACCTATTTTATTTAGATAGCATTTATAATTTATTGAATGGGGGTCTTTGCACTGATAGCGCTTCACTGTTTGTAATATTTTTTTCTGTTGTAGTGTGATGAGTGCACATAGTGTAGTGATAGCTGCTTTCTGATTATATTATATTTTTAAATAGCACGTGGGTTTTTTTATTATGTATTAAAGCTTGTCCGTCCTGCGCCTAATTTGTGGTCTAGGAATTAACAAATGATTGCTGCCATGTGATGACTGAAGATAGTATTTATGCTGGGGTTGTCACCTGTTCGGGATTCACCCGGACAGTTCGGGTTTGGAATCAAGCGTCCGGGTTTCAGACTGTCTGAGAACCGGACACATTATTCAGACCGGACTAAGTGTCCCTCCTCCCCCCTTCTCTCTCCTGCCTCTAAGTTAGTACGCTAAGATAAAGCAGGGTTCTCAGAGCACTCATTACAACAGAGCTCCCCTTTACACCAGGGGCCACGGTGCTTCCCTTTATATCAGAGTCCTCTTCGTACACCAGAGCATCCCTTATGTTAGAGTCCCCAGAGTTCTCCCTTATATCAGAGTCTCCCCTTACAGTGAAAAGGAACTCTGCGAGTTCAGATGTAAAAGGGGAACTCTGCAGATTCAGATGTCAAAGTGGAACTCTGCAGATTCAGATGTCAAAGGGGAACTCTGCGGACTCAGATGTCAAAGGGGAACTCTGTGGACTCAGATGTCAAAGGGGAACTCTGTGGACTCTGATGTAAAAGGGAAACTCTGTGGACTCTGATGTAAAGGGGAACTCTGTGGACTCTGATGTCAAAGGGAAACTCTGTGGACTCTGATGTAAAAGGGAAACTCTGTGGACTCTGATGTAAAAGGGAAACTCTGTGGACTCTGATGTAAAGGGGGACTCTTGTGATTGACTTCATATGATTAGAAATTATATTTAATAGCAACATCTATGCATTGTTTATCTATGCATACTATGAAAAAAAATTGCTCTGCGACGCCGAACAGTTCGGGTTTGACATGAAGAAAAGGTGGCAACCTTAATTTATGCTGGTACGCCTAACCAAATATGGCTCAAGTTTCAGCCAGTTCTTGTTGTTGCTGTTTTTCCTTTAAACACCAAATCCCCATTTTGCTGCATTTACCAACACGAGCTTAAAGCGGGGTTCCACCCAAATTTTGAACAATATCTGTATGTATTCTCTTCCTTGCCTAGATGCTGACATGCCGTTTAAAAAAATTTAAATCGCCGTAATTACCTTTTATTTTTCTATTCTTCTTTACACTTCCTGGTTCTCCTCCCGTGGGAGTAGGCGTGTTTCTAGCCTCTCCCAGATTCCTGGGAGCTAGTCTCAGGCTTCCCAGGATGCCACTGAGCATGTGCGGGAACGAGCGGTGAATGCTGGGAGCACAGCATTCACCACATCCAGGAAATAAATGCTTGTGGGCTTCAAATGCGCACAATGAAGATGGAAACCGCCTGCAGTGAACAATATAAGTTATTCTTTCCGACGAAATCTGACACAGGCGGACATATTACACACAATATGTGAGTATGTAATGCTGAGAAGAAAAGTTTGTGAATGAACTCAAAAAAAAAAAAACGATAGATAGGTGGACCCCCGCTTTAACATGCTCTCCTGAAACAAATGCAAGTGGTAAATCACAGTGCAGATCTATTTGCTATCTGCGATTTGGCTGCCCATTTATTTGAATGATTTGCAAATGACACAGCAATGCACAAAAAGTAGTGCATGCACTACTTTTGAAAAACACTGTACCATGCGATCTGGTGCCTGCAAACGCACTGTATTTGCAATTTGCATTTAGGGTGCCCGTTAAAATGTATTGGCATCTGCAGAAAGTTGCAAAAGCAGTACATTTTGAAGGCAGTGCAGGAAACACGCATGGAAACCTCCTTTTGTGCACTTCGTTCTTGGGTGAACCGGCCCCCAAAGTGAGAGAGGAAGGGGCATGACTGAAAGCCATTCGGGTGTGCTGTGTGCTGACAGGTTACATGCATATAGAAGGAGAGAGCAATGTGGACCAAGACATCATTGGACCTCCTCCTAATCCCACACTATCCAATCAGCATACTGGGGTGGAGAATTGACACCACTGTATTCCTTCTATAACGGGAACAGAGAAAGTGATGTCAACCACCTGGTTGTGCTGTCTGGCAGGGCAGTGTAACTCTAAGAGATAGATCCAGCTAGACAATTAGCAGTTTTAACTACTTGCGGACCGCCCACCGTCATTATACGGCGGTTGTTTGACGTTGAATACCGGGGTTATGGCTGCCATATGGCTACCATAACCCCGGTATTTTTTTAAATAGCGGGCGGTCCGCTTCAGATAAAAGTGGTCTCTCCAGTGGATTCGCCGCAAGATCACTTTTATCGGCGGCGTGAGAGGTGCCCCCCCTCCCACCGCTCCCCGCCGCTCCCCGCCGCTCCCCGGTCTCCGCTGCTTACTGGAGCGGAGATCATCGGGTCTTTTCCCCTCTGAGGCATGGAGTCAAGTGAGGGAAAGATGGCCCCTACGATTGGATGATGATTGGATGATGGAAGTGACGTCAAACGTCACTTCCGCCCAATGGTCCTAAAGGGGAAATTTTTATTTTTTTATTAAAAAAAAGACTTTAAAAAAAAAAAATATTGCTTTTAAGTGTAAATGTGATCTGAGGTCTTTTTGACCCCAGATCTCACCATAAAGAGGTCCTGTCATGCCTTTTTTCTATTACAAGGGATGTTTACATTCCTTGTAATAGGAATAAAAGTGACCCAATTTTTTTTTTAAAAAGACAGTGTAAAAAAAATAAATAAAAAAGTAAAATAAGAAAAAAAAGATGTAAAGCACCTCGTCCTGCCGAGCTCGCGCGGAGAAGCGAGCGCATACGTAAATCACGCCAGCATATGAAAACAGTGTTCAAACCACAAGTGAGGTATCACCGCCATCGTTATAGCAAGAGCAATAATTCTAGCACTAGACCTCCTCTGTAACTCTGTAAAATTGGTAGCCTGTAGAAATGTTTAAACGTCGCCTATGGAGATTTTTAAGGGTCAAATTAAGGGTCAAATTTTTTCGCCATTCCACGAGCGAGTGCAATTTTGAAGCATGACATGTTGGGTATCAGTTTACTCGGCGTAACATTATCTTTCATAATATAGAAAAAAATTGCTTGTAAGACGGTGTGACATAAAGTGTTGCAAAGACAGCCATTTTATTCTCTAGGGTGTCTGGAAAAATATATATATAATATTTGGGGGTTCTTAGTAATTTTCTAGCAAAATAAAACAACAAGTTTGAAAAATAGGCCTGGTCCATAAGTAGTTAAAAAAGGAGTCAGCGATGGCGGCTTTTGTGTTTCCTCATGACAGCTTTCCTCTTTGTATTTTGCATTCTATAGACAAATAATGTTTTACTTGTAGAGTTGTTATTTTAAAATAGGCAAGAACCTAATACAAGTTTGTTTAGCGGTGCGTGTATGGTCGATTAATACTAGGGACACGCAAAAGCAAAAAAACAAAAAATGCTAAATAAATCATGTTTTTTTCATAATCAAAGACTTTTTAGCTATTGTAGATGATCAGGCAGAAATAGGAATTGTTGTTTTGAGTTCAGGATCAACGAGAAACATTGATAAAATGTGCAAATGGAAAAAAAAGAAATTCATGTTCTTGGTACATTTTCCAATATGTACATTATTTATAACTCAGTAATAAGGATGACTGAATGGGGAGAATCGCCAATTCATCACTTTGCGATTCTCCAGGATATTTACATGTAGAGTTGTCTGAACTGTAGAAAATCACACAATTTAGGAATCAGAGCAACGGTTTCCAAGTCGATTGTCTCATTACTATTCAAGAATGTTTATTAGTAACATCCAAAGGGCATATGTTTTTACTGGACACTGGTAATTAGTGTGTATCTTCTGCTCCAAGACAATTAGGGGAAAAAATGGCATTCAACATTTCCTAGAACAATACCAGCATTTTAAGAGCAGAATGTTTATACTCAGAACCACTGTTAAAGTAGAACTACAGGCAAAACTTTTTTTTTTCATTTTGAATAGAGTAAGGGTAAGGGTAACACCTGTCAGTTAATTTTTTGCCATCAGTGTCCCATTGGGATGATTTACCTTCACTTCCTGTCCCATAGCCAAAACAGGAAGTGAGAGAAAAATTGCAAATTAACCACTTCCCGACTGCCGCACGACTATATATGTCCTAAGTTTGAACGGGGATATGGTTGTTATGGCAGCAGCTAGCTGCCATAACCCCGGTATCCCCGTTTTCGTGCGGCGGCCGGCTTTCAGATAAAAGTGGTCCCTGCGGCGGATTCGCCGCGAGATCACTTTTATCGGTGGCGGGAGAGGGGCCCCCCCCTCCCGCCGCGATCCGGTGCCCTCCGCCGCTTACCGGAGCCGTCGGTAGCGGCGGAGGCGATCGCGTCCTTCTGCCTGGTGTGTCTGGAGACAAGTGAGGCCAAGATGGCGCTCACTCGTCTCCATGATACTGCTGGGCGGAAGCGACGTCAAAACGTCACTTCCGTCCACGCCTCTTAAAGGCATATTTTTTCAAATGTCATTTTTCTAAATGACTTTTTTTTTTTTTATTGCATTTTAGTGTAAATATGAGATCTGAGGTCTTTTTGACCCCAGATCTCATATTTAAGAGGTCCTGCCATGCTTTTTTCTATTACAAGGGATGTTTACATTCCTTGTAATAGGAATAAAAGTGACACAATTTTTTTTTTTTTTAAACAGTGTAAAAATAAATAAAATATTTTAAAATAAATAATAAAAATAAAAAAAAAAAAATTTTTAAAACCCCCCTGTCCTGACGAGCTCGCGCGCAGAAGCGAACGCATACGCGAGTAGCGCCCGCATATAAAAACGGTGGTCAAACCACACATGTGAGGTATCACAGCGACCGGTAGAGCGAGAGCAATAATTCTAGCCCTAGACCTCCTCTGTAGCGCAAAATATGCAACCTGTAGAATTTTTTAAACGTCGCCTATGGAGATTTTTGAGGGTAAAAGTTTGACGCCATTCCACGAGCGGGCGCAATTTTCAAGCATGACATGTTGGGTATCAATTTACTTGGCGTAACATTATATTTCACAATATAAAAACAATTGGGATAACTTTACTGTTGTTTTATTTTTTTATTCAAAAAAGTGAATTTTTTCCAAAAAAAGTGCGCTTATAAGACCGCTGCGCAAATACGGTGCAAAAAAAGTATTGCAATGACCGCCATTGTATTCTCTAGGGTGTTAGAAGAAAAACCATATATAATGTTTGGGGGTTCTAAGTAATTTTCTAGCAGAAAAACCTGTTTTAAACATGTAAACACCTAAAATCCAAAACGAGGCTGGTCCTTAAGTGGTTAAGGGAATCCCTTGGGGACCCCCAGGCCAACAGAACTAGTGTCCCCATTGGAAGATTTCTCCTCTATTACTTTTCTGGGGACAGCACAAAATTTGTGATTTCCTTTTACTTTCGATGATAATGGTAAACAGGACAAACAGAGGGTGAATTTGCTTAATGGGGGCGCAGACAGCAATACAAACTGACAGGTGTTCTAATGCCTCTCCACTCTATCCAAAAATTAAAAAAAAAATGTTTTGCCTTTAACCACTTCAGCTCCGGAAGGTTTTACCCACTTCCTGACCAGGCCATTTTTTTGCGATACACACTGCATTGCTTTAAATAACAAATTGTGTGGTCATGCGAAGCTGTACCCAAATGAAATTGATGTCCTTTTTTTCCCCACACATAGAGCTTTCTTTTGGTGGTATTTGATCACCTCTGTTTTTATTTTTTATGCTATAAACAAAAAAAAGACTGACAATTTTGAATTAAAAACAATATTTTTTACTTTCTGCTATAAAACATTCCCAATAAAAAAATTGAAAAAAATCAAATCTTTTCATCAATTTAGGCCAATATGTAGTCTGTTACATATTTTTGATAAAAAAAACATCCCAATAAGCAAATATTGATTGGTTTGTGCAAAATTTAAGGCGTCTACAAACTATGGGATATTTTTATGTACTTTTTCTTTCTTTTTTCACTAGTAATGGCGGCAATTAGCAACTTTTAGCCAGACTGCGACATTGCGGCGGACAAATTTGACACCTAATTGACACTTTTGACACTTTTTAGGGAACCAGAGACATAATTATGATTGGTTTGTGCAACAGTTATAGCGTCCATAACTATGGGATATATTTAGAGACTTTTTAAAAAAAATTGTTTTTACTAGTAACGGTGGTGATCAGTGATTTATAGCGGGACTGCGGACAAATCTGACACTAAGTGACACTTTTTGGGGACCAGTCACACCAATACTGTGGTCAGTGCTAAAAAAATGCACTGACCACTGTATAAATGACACTGGCAGGGAAGGGGTTAACACCAGGGGGCATCAAGGGGTTAAGTGTGTGCCTGGGAAGTGCTTTCTAACTGTGCGGACTGGTACACTGGAGGAAAAGAGAGATTGTGTTTCAGATTAGCTAAAACACAAGATCTCTCCTTTGCTCCCTGTCAGATCAGCGGTTTGCCTTGTTTACATAGGCACTTCGCTGCTCCGGTCATAGGAGTGCAGCTTGTTTTGCACTCCTGTGACCCGTTTTGCAGAAAAGAGATCTCTGCTGACATCACAGAGTCGGTACAGGCTCCATGTTATCATGACCGTGGAGTCAGGATCCGCCCAGATCCCTGGACCGACACCCAGCTCAGCCTCTTAGCGGGTCGCTCACGCCCCCCCCAAAGCCTAGTGCTCTAGTGAGCGAGGAGGGGGCAGAGCAGAGAACTGTGACTGACAGTCACCAGCTCTCTGCTCGGTTCTCAGTGTTAAAGGCGCCAGGGGACAGATGCAGCATCGGACCGATGCTGCATCCACCTAGGTAAGTATGAATAAAAACCCCCCATACTTCCTTTTTAACCATTTGCCGTCATTATACTGCGGCAGGTTGGCACGGTTGGGAGAATCACTGTAGGTGTATGTCAGCCGCTTTAAGAGCGATAGGGGGCACACGCAATGCCGGAGCTGATGCGTGTGGCTGGCAGCCGTGATCGCTCCACAGAGAGCCAGAACGAGGATCTGTGTATGTAAACAAACAGATCCCCGTTCTGACAGGGGAGTAGAGAGATCTGCTGTTCCTAGTGAGCAGGAACAGCGATCTCTCTCCTCCTCCAGTCAGTACACTCCCCACACAGTTAGAAACAAATCCCAGGGAACACACTTAACCCCTTGATCGCCCCCTAGTGTTAACCCCTTCCCTGCCAGTGACATTTATATAGTAATCAGTGGCTATTTTTAGCTCTGATCGCTGTATAAATGGCAATGGTCCCAAAAAAGTGTCAAAAGTGTCCAACCTGTCCACCGCAATGTCGCAGTCCCTCAAAAAATCTCAGGTCGCCGCCATTACTAGTAAAAAATAAATGAATAAAAAAAATGCCATAAATCTATCCTCTATTTTGTAGACGCCATAACTTTCACGCAAACCAATCAATATACGCTTATTCCAATTTTTTTTAACCAAAAATATGTGGAAGAATACATATTGACCTAAACTGATAAAGAATTTTTTTTTTTGGGGGGGGGGAATATTATAGCAAAAGTAAAAAACAATGTTTTTTTTTTTTTTCAAAATTGTTGCTCTTTTTTTGTTTATAACACAAAAAATTAAAACCGTAGAGGTGATCAAATACCACCAAAAGAAAGCTCTATTTGTGGGGAAAAAAAGGACAGACATTTTGTTTGGGTACAATGTCGCACGACCGCGCAATTGTCAGTCAAAGCGACACAGTGCTGTATTGCAAAAAATGGCCTGGTCATTAAGGGGGTCCTTAAGTTGTTAATTGAACAAGCCGAAGGTTAGAAGCTGATTGGTTTCTATGCAGAAGTGAAAAAAAGATTAAAAAAAAAAACAAGGTGTGCCAGACTCAGTGCAGTTTTATGATATAAAAAAATAGTTGCTGCAGCCCAATTAAAATGAATAGGTCTGCCTGGACTGGAATGCACAGAACACTTGTACATCCCCATACAGGGAAACATAGCCCTTGCATAGGTGTACGCTATAGTACACCTGTGTGAAAAAGGCCTAAGACACCTTTCACACTGGAGCGTTTTGCAGGCGCTATAGCGTTAAAAATAGCGCCTGCAAACCGCCCTAAAATAGCTGCTCCATTCACTCCAGTGTGAAAGCACAAGGGCTATCACACTGGAGTGGTGCGCTGGCAGGGCGTCAGAAAAAGTCTTGCCAGCAGCTTCTTTGGAGCGGTGAAGGAGCAGTGAATTCACCGCTCCTCCACCGCTGCTCCCCATTGAAATCAATGGGGCAGCGCTGCGACACTGCCGGCAAAATGCCACTCCATTAAAACCACCCCGCTAGCGTCTGAACAGCACCGCTAAAACGACGGTAAAGCGGCGCTAAAAATAGAGCCGCTTTACCGCTGACACCGGTGGCGGCACAGTGTGAAAGGGGTCTAAGTGTTCTGTTTATCACATTTACTTTGTGAATGCCTCAGTTTTCACACAGCTGTCACAGATATCCCCATGATGTGTCTGATGAGTGTATTCACTATGATTGACAGCTGCATCTAGTGGTCATAAGGTGTTTTTTTGCTGATTGTGGTATTTAAAAAAACGCATTATGGCCACTAGATGGAGCTGACAATCATTGGAAATACACACATTAGACACATTATGGGGACTATTTGTGATGTCTGTCTGTGCATTCACACAACACTTTTTTCATACATAGACCCTTAAATATCTTATTTATAAAAACTTAATATCTGTGTTTCTGTTGCAGAAAAACAACAGTTATAAGGGAAGAAAAAATGATTTTAATGTATGCAGAAAGCCATTGTGTTGCCACAAATTGAACCACTGGAATTATGTTCTGTAATTCCTCATAGCTGCTAAGCAGAAAGAAGGTGTGTTTTATGGCTGGACCTCGAATTCCAAAACATACCATAGAACTAGTACTGCATCTGAAACACACGATCTTATTTTCATGATGGTGGGGATGAAGTAGGAGGTTCTAACATTAAAGACAAGTAAGTGAAAGATTTTTTCTAAACTCCTACTCTACCCCTTGGGATCAAACACCACCCCTTCCTTCTGCAAAAAACAATCATGATAGTTATGGTAACTTGCATATGTAAATATGCAAAAACCATTGGTGACACTGCTGATCATCCATCGAGTTCTACCAAATACATGGGAGTTTCTATACTGTGGATGCTGGAGT
The DNA here is from genome assembly GCF_042186555.1 of Aquarana catesbeiana. Taxonomy (NCBI): domain Eukaryota; kingdom Metazoa; phylum Chordata; class Amphibia; order Anura; family Ranidae; genus Aquarana; species Aquarana catesbeiana. The sequence goes on along the minus strand of NC_133327.1, from coordinate 398,528,431 downwards.
AAATGTTTTTGTGTACTGATTGTTCTAAGGAAAAAAAAGTACCTTTTGTGAAAATGAGTGAAAATGTGCCATTTACTGTTTACTTGTTTGTGTAGAGCAAAAGTAATTATTGCAGCTGCACACGTATAGCAGTCATTTGATTAAAAAATTATAAAAACCAAAAATAGAGCGATGATAAAACTGTACTTTCTAAAAAAAAAAAAAAAATAATTTATATTACTCACCTAAGAATCTACTTCTCTATCAGCTCAAAAATATAGAGGGGTCCTGAATACAAGATACACACAAGGTAATTAATAATGATATACTGTTTTTCGTTACAAACAGTGCATATATACGTAATGCAGATGAAACATCTCTCTAAGTAATTTAAAAAATAAAGTAGTACTAAAGCTTACCTAGCATCCTTTAAATTTTCTGGCTCTTCTACATACATACAGTATGTTGCAAACAAGCTAGGTGGGTAATTAAAAAAAAAAAAAAACTTTGCTAATATGTAGGAAACTATTATTGATATCCAATCTGAACAATCAATACTTAAAGCCCAACTATGCCATTCATATCATTCATAAGTTATGTAAAATCCTCCACTTAGTCTCCAGATTTAACAGACACCAGTGTCGGGGTCCCATCTTCACCCACTTCTCTGTACTTTTCTGTTCAGCCTGTGATGACAGTGCAGCTTTTGCAGCATCATCACAGGAAGGCTTTAATTAATGATTTCAGGGTCTATGAGGGGCTATGTCTACGTTGTGAAATGGGTGGTACCTGGAGTTGGGCTTTAAAGTAGATCTAAAAGCAAAATCAAAAATGGCAAATTCAGTGCAGTCTGTCAACAGCATTAAAACAGCTATATTTGGTTTTTCTCAAACCCCCCCCCCTTTAACATAGTTTTCTTACCTGTCTTGCCAACTGATCTGGTATTTTTCCACTTCCTTTAACAGGCCAAGCTGTCCGGCAAAAGTGACAGTTAGAGGGATTGGGGTAAACTATTCGACACTGACAGGAGTGCTTGTAATGTTCAGCTTTTATTCATGTGGTTTAAAGTGGTTGTAAACCTCAGACATGAAATATCAAAAAAGCACATCCTTCTATACTGTGTATGTGCCTCTTTCCAGAGCACTGAGTGTCATTTCTCCCAGCTGCCTGGTTTCTCTGTTATCAGCATATGTCACTTCTGACCAATTTTCCAGACACCAAAAGTTAAAAAGGTGATGGGGAGAGAGCTGCAGCACTCCACCTGTGACTCATATTCACAGCTTTGCTTGTTCTTTGTACTGTGTGAAGGGGGGTGTGTCCCTTCCCTCCAATCAGGGCTCAGAGCTTTCACCTCTTTGAAGACTTTAGATCCCCACCCCCTGCTCCTAGATCAAAGAATAAATCCCTTTCTCTTTGAGTTTTCAGAATGATCTACAGTAGTTATGGCTGCAGATACACAGCTACAACTTATGTAGGAGGATTTGTTTCATCTCTGTGTATCACCTAATGCTAGTCACTTCACTGGGTTTACAGCCACTTTAAACCTTTAAAAAAACAAAAGCTAGCCATTAATTTGTTTGTGACTTACTTAAAGTGTATGTAAACCCCAAAGCAAAACTGTAATATATTGCAGCTTACTAGTTCTTAAGGCTAGCTTCACATTTATGCATTGTGTGCAAAATTGCCTCTAGTCAACTTTTAATAGAAAACGTTTAATCCAAAAGAACCATTTTTCTAGCTGCTTGAAAAATGTTAGGCTGGAGTAAGGCTTTAATTCATTAGTCATTTAACTAAAGTCCATCTAAATTTGCTAGTCTATGTAACATTACACTCTCCACAGGATGGCAATGCTGCTGTCCAAAATATTACATTTTTTTTTTCAGTTTAGATACACTTTACAGTCCTCTGCAGAATTAACAGTGTTGCCACCCTATTACGGCAAGTAGAAAAATAATGGAATGACAATAAATCTATGGTATAGTGTCGACTCAGAAAAACAAAATCTATTGTGTTAATGTTATTGACAGACTACATTATATATATATATATATATATATATATATATATATATATATATATATATATATATATATATATATATATATATATATATATATATATATATTCAGTGGATATAAAAAGTCTACACACCCCTGATAAAATGTCTAAAAGGTTTCTGTGTTGTAAAAAAAAAAAGACAAAGATAAATTATTTCAGAACTTTTTCCACCTTTTATTGTGACCTATAAACTGTATAACTCCGTTGAACAACAAGATGAATCTCTTAGGTGGAGGGAAGTAAAAATAAAAAAATAAAATAATATGGTTAATAACCTTCTTGACTTACAGTCTGGCTTTCGCTCGCAGCACTCCACGGAAACTGCCTTACTAAAACTCACTAACGATTTACTAACTGCTAAAACCAACAGCCAGTACTCCATACTTCTACTACTTGACCTCTCTGCGGCCTTTGATACTGTTGACCACCCGCTCCTTCTCAATAAACTACATTCCCTTGGCCTCCGAGATTCTGCTCTATCCTGGTTCTAGGCCTATTTATGACAGCGCTCCTTCAGTGTCACCTACAACTCTGTCTCCTCCTCTCCATTGCCCCTTTCTGTTGGGGTCCCCCAAGGCTCGGTTCTTGGACCCTTTCTCTTCTCTATCTACACCTCCTCCCTTGGTCACTTAATAACCGCCCACAGCTTCTAATACCACTTATACGCTGATGACACCCAAATCTATCTGTCTACTCCTCACCTCACTCCTTCAGTCTCCTCTCGCATTACTAACTTACTAACTGACATATCAGCATGGATGTCACACCACTTCCTTAAATGAAATCTCTCTAAAACTGAGCTATTAATATTCCCCCCCGCCCGTGCCCCCCTCCATGACTTTTCCATCAAAATCATCAATGCAACCATCAGTCCCTCCCCTCACGCCAGGGTACTAGGTGTAATCCTAGACTCTGACTTGTCCTTTCAGCCTCAAATCCAATCCTTGTCAAAAGTTTGTAGAATTCACCTCCGTAATATCTCTAAAATTTGCCCCTTTTTAACAAATGAAACCACCAAGCTCCTCATTCACTCCCTTGTTATCTCTCGCCTTGACTATTGCAACTCCCTTCTCATTGGCCTACCTCTCCATAGGCTATCCCCTCTTCAGTCTATCATGAATGCTGCTGCCAGACTTATCCGCCTTACCAACCGCTCAGTGTCTGCCAACCCTCTACTCCAATCCCTACACTGGCTCCCAATCACCCAGCGAATTAAATTCAAAATACTAACCACAACATACAAAGCCATTCACAACTCTGCCCTGAGCTACATCACTAATTTTGTCTCCAAATATCACCCAAATCGACCTCTCCACTCTTCTCAAGACCTCCTGCTTTCAAGCTCTCTCATCTCCTCCTCCCATGCTCGTCTCCGGGATTTCTCCAGAGCCTCTCCCATCCTCTGGAACTCGCTACCTCCATCTATCAGGCTATCCCCTACTTTTGCTACCTTCAGGCAATCGCTGAAAACTCATCTCTTCAGGAAAGCCTATCATGTCTCCAACTAATCTCCTACCACTTTCACCAGCTCATTCACCACAGTTACAACCTTTTGTACCACCTGCCCCACCCTATTAGATTGTAAGCTCTTCTGAGCAGGGCCCTCTTAATCCTCTTGTATTTTATTGTATTATAACTGTATTGTCTCCCTTTTATATTGTAAAGCGCTGCGTAAACTGTTGGCGCTATATAAATCCTATATAATAATAATAATAATAATAATGGTTCCATAAGTGTGCACACGCTTAAAATAATACTTAGTTGAAGCACCTTTTGATTTTATTACAGCACTCTTTTTTGGTATGAGTCTATCAGCATAGCACATCTTGACTTGGCAATATTTACCCACTCTTCTTTACAAAAACACTCCAAATCTGTCAGATTGCGAGGGCATCTCCAGTGCACGGCCCTCTTCGGATCACCCCACAGATTTTCAATGGGATTCAGGTCTGGGCTCTGGCTGGGCCATTCCAAAACTTGAATCTTCTTCTGGAGAAGTAATTCCTTTGTTGATTTGAATGTATGCTTTGGGTCGTTGTCATGCTGAAAGATAAAGTTCCTCTTCATATTGAGCTTTTTAACAGAAGCCTGAAGGTTTTGTGCCATTATTGACTGGTATTTGGAACTTTTCATAATTCCCTCAACCTTGACTGAGGCCCCTGTTCCAGCTGAAGAAAAATGGCCCCAAAGCATGATGCTGCCACCACCATGCTTCACAGTGGGTATGTGGGTATGGTGTTGTTTTGGTGATGTGCAGTGTTGTTTTTGCTCCAAACATATCTTTTGGAATTCTGGCCAAAAAGTTCAACCTCGGTTTCATCAGACCATAACACATTTTCCCACATGCTTTTGGGAGACTTCAGATGTGTTTTTGCAAAATGTAGCCAGACTTGGATGTTTTTCTTGGTAAGAAAAGGCTTTCATCTTGCCACTCTACCCCATAGCCCAGACATATAAAGGATACAAGAGATTTTTGTCACATGTATCACACAGTCAGTACTTGCCAGATATTCCTGCAGCTCCTTTAATGTTGTTGTAGGCCTCTTGGCAGCCTCCCTGACCAGTTTTTTTCTTGTCTTTTCATTGATTTTGGAGGGACGTTCAGTTTTTGGTAATGTCACTGTTGTACCCTTTTTTCTCCACTTGATGATGACTGTCTTCACTGTGTTCCATGGTATATCTAATGCCTTGGAAATTCTTTTGTACCCTTTTCCTGACTGATACGTTTTAACAATGAGATCCCTCTGATGCCTTGGAAGCTCTCTGCGGACCATGGCTTTTGCTGTAGGATGCAACTAAGAAATAGTCAGGAAAGACCTACTAGAACAGCTGAACTTTATTTGGGAATAATCAGAGGCACTTTAAATGATGGCAGGTGTGTACTGACTCCTATTTAACATGAGTTTAAATGTGATTGCTTAATTCTGAACACAGCTATGTACACCCCAGTTATAACAGGGTGTGCACACTTATGCAACCACATTATCTTATTTTTTTATTTTCTCTTCCCCACTCCTAAAAGATTTCAGTTTGTTGTTCAATAGTACAGTTGTACAGTTTATACGTTACATTAAAGGTGGAAAATATTCTGAAATTATTTAGGTTTGTCTCATTTTTTACATCACAGAAACCTGACATTTTACCAGGGGTGTGTGGACTTTTTATATCCAATATATATATATATATATATATATATATATATATATATATATATATTAGTTTGCACATAAACCACTCTAGGAACTCCTTCCCTCGCTGATGCTTGAAATAAGCATAACTAAATGAAGACAGCAATCGTGCTTCAAACCTATGTGGCAGTTGTGATGTTGTAGCTTAGCAATGAAGAGATTTCAGTTAACTATCCAACTGAAAAAAGTATTATGGAACCTATAAGGGCTTCAAAAGAGATCTAATAGGTGTTTTTATATTTCCTGTGTTCCTTTAAAAAAATGAACCTGTGGCAAAGTCATTGACAGATATGTAGTGTAATGCCTTTTTTCTACTTTTTTTTTTTACTTTTGCCTCTCACATAAAATGGAACATTTGTTAGATAAATAATATATACATTTTTTTCTTTTTTTTAGCAACTGCTCAGTTTTTGATATCTGGATCCAGATTTGTGTTAAAGTGACCCTGTGTTTGCCCATGCAGTGAAAAGCAACATATTTACTTTAAAGTCAGGCACCACAGCAACTAACCCTTAAGCCCAGTACACACTATGAGATTACCTGACAAATGATAGTCTGTTTTTTTTTGGATGCTAGTCTCCATTTCGAAAATGAATAGGTTACTAAAGTATGAAAATTCTCGTACGACAGAATGAAAATCCCTGAGGTGATGTAATATGGAACAATTCAGACAAACAGTGGGTGACCCTGTCAACTCAACAAAAGTCAATCAAGTAATTAAGTAATGTCACGTACACACGACTGGACTTTCCGGCAGAAAAGGTCAGACGGAATAATTCTGTCGGACATTCCGATCGTGTGTGGGCTTCATCGGACTTTTTCTTTCTAAAATTCTGATGGACCTAGAAATAGAACATGTTTCAAATCTTTCTGACTGAATCAGTTCCTATCGGGAAAACCACTCTTCTGTATGCTATTCGACGGACCAAAAATGATGCAGCTACTGGCTACTGGCTATTGAACTTTTTCTAGTCCCGTCATTTGTCATCGCGTTCTAAACGATTGGACTTTGGTGTGATCATGAGTAGGCAAGTCTGTTTCAGCGGAACTCCGTCGGAAAGACCGTTGGAGTGTATTCTGACGGAAAGTCCGGTCTTGTGTATGTGGCATTAGGAGCTGGAAAAATATTGTTGGCCAAACAGCGCTGGCAACCACTTGGCTGCGAGCACTCTTTGGGTATTCTTGAAAACTGACACTAGCAGCTGTCAGAATACAATAGCACGGCAGGGGTATCTATTTGTGTGGAGGAAGGAATCTGTTAAGCCGACCATAGATGGTTCAAATCTCAGCCCCGTTAAGCAGGAACTATGTATGGACAGCTTAAATGTACCTAAGTTGTTCAACTGATTTTGTCAGCTATAACTTGCAGTTATTGCTAGGGACCCCCCACCTGGAGAACACAATGGCTCAGTGGGATGCAGAATGTGTTGATGGGGGAATCAAGCGATTTTCTTTCCTGAAACCAGTGGTTGCAGGTAAAAAAATTGCTCCATCTATGGCCGGCCTTAGATTTTTTTCCTTCAGCCTGCAGGCTGAAAGAAAAAAAATCTATTAGTATATGGCCGGCTTTTACCATCCTTTTCCTTCTTCGACAGTTTGCTGCTGGTAATTCAGACAAAAGCCATTTCTAAGCTTCAAATTAACCGTAGTTGGAGCTTATCCAGAGATGTGGTTCCTCTCCTCACCCACATGGGATGCCACCAGCGTCTGAAACAGCTAATAGCCTAGCACCAGTGCTGTCATGTAGGAGAAAGGGGTGTGAATTGCATATTGCCCTGTACCAGAACTACAGGTGATTTTTCTTGCAGAGAATGGATTGGTGGTGGAGCAAAGTGAACATACTAATTTCCCTATACATAATGGCTTTTTAACTGATTTTTTTTAAAGCACAGTTTTGTCTTTCATTTATATTTTATATTTATTTTTTGTTTCATATATTTGTAAAGATGTAATTGAAAATGTATTGTTTTATTTCTCCCAGAAATGTTCTAAGCCAAAATCAGGTACTTCTGCTCTTTTCAAGGATAACAAGTCTGTGTGTGATATTCAGCGTTGAACACTTTTATGTTACCAGAACAAATCCTACTTAAAGGCAGTGACTCGATATCACACCCTTCAAAACAGCAAAAACCGTGTTAGTTTGATTTGATATGGGATTTGTATTGCGCCGAATGCGCTCCGTTAGGAGCGCGTCTAGGCGCACAAAGACCCTAAAATCAAGTGAGATTTCCAAAAGAACGTTAAAAAAGGAGCCTAGGATGCCCAATATGAAAGAGGTAGAGTAAAAACAGAAAAGAACGGGGAGGGACTAACCCTCCAGATGGGGGGGGGGGGGGGGTGAGCATACAAAATCCATGTTTTTGTATGATTTCTATGCTTCATCAGATTATCCATAGGCCTGGATAAAGAGGAAGGTTTTTAAACCCTTCCTGAAACTTTAGAGACGCTGGAAGGGAGTTCCACAGCTCATTGCCCTTTGTAACCAGGCGTCTGTTACCAGTAAATTTTAGTCTGCTGATTGTCGGTTCTGTGAGAAGTAGGTTGGCCGATCAGAGTGGTCTTGACGGTACATGGTGAGGGGCCCATTCAGACAAATAAATTGGGCCCAGTTTCCGATGTGCCCTATACATATAGCACATTGCCTTGAATAGTACTCGCTCGGTGATAGGGAGCCAGTGCAGTTTTTCCAGCACGGGAGAGATGTGGTCTGTTCTGGTGCATCCGGAGACCAGGTGAGCAGCTTGATTCTGAATTGCTTGCAATTTTTTTTTCCACTTCAATGGAAGTCCAAGAAAAAAGATGTTAGGGCAATCCAACTGAGAATGCACAAGGCCCTGTACAAGAATTAGCCGGTTTTTGTGCGAAAACAGATCTTTAATTTTCCGGAGTCTTTGTATATAAAAGTTGGAATTTTTGATACAGAGTTTTTCATGAGGTATAAATGACAGGAAGGGATCAAAGATGATACCTAGCTTCCTGACCTGTTTTGCCAGTGTTGGGATGGGGCAGAATGAAGTGGACCAGGCCAAGAGAAAATTGGTGGTTGATTGAGGACCCACCAGCATCACCTCGGTCTTTGCTTCATTAAGGCCTAGCTTGTTGTCGGCCATCCAATTTTGTATGTGAAGGAGGCCATTTCTCAGTTGTAGGTGCATATTTGGCCCATTGTCAGCGTCAGCCAGGATCTGCGTGTCATCTGCGTAGATCTGGTATGCTAATTTGTGTGTATCAATAATGTCAGCGAGTGGGCGCATATAGCAGTTGAATAGCAGGGGCGACAATGCCGAGCCCTGCGGGACTTCATGGAGAAGTGGTTCCATTGGCGAGCTGCAAACGTTCATCCGCACTTGATGGGTCCTATCCGTGAGAAAGGAGTTGATCCAACGGAGGACAGTGACACTACATCCAAAAAGGTATTCCATGCGGTCTCTAAGGATTTGATGGTCGATAGTGTCAAAGGCTGCGGAGAGGTCGAGTAGCACCAAGGCTGCCGACCCCCCCGCATCCTTTACCCTTACTTAACAGGCGTTCGCGTATATCGAGTGCGGACAGTTCAGTGCCACGTCCCGGCCTAAATCCCGACTGGGAGTCATGGAACAGGTCGTTACCCTTGAAGAAGCTTTGCATTTGTTGAAAGACGACCTGCTCCAGGATCTTCGCCAGAAAGGGAAGATGAGATATAGGTCTGAAATTAGTGAGCAGAGAAGGGTCCAGTGTTCTCTTCTTCAACAAGGGGGAGACAATGGCATGCTTCAGTCGTGTTGGAACGGCTCCTATTTTTAAAGATAGATTCACCATCCTTGTAATTTCTGGGGCCAATGTATCTGCATTTTTCTTCATAAACCATGCGGGACAGGTGTCATTCAGAGAGCTTAACGGTTTAAGCTTGGACATAATATTGGATATTTCTGCCACTGAAGTGGATGCAAATGAGCTAAAAGCTGGAGGAGCTCTTATTAGTGCTGGAGGGTCAAAGTCATCAGGCAAGATTTTGTCCTGGTTACGGATTTTTAAAATTTTTTTCCCCAATGGAAGACTGAAGCGCAGAGCATAATTCCATAGATGGGACAATCTTAGAATACATTTTTTCAGTTCAAATATGTCCCTAACCAATGAGAATAATTCCTGAGGCTTGCATTTTTGATCGTTATAATAGGATCTTTTATGGCGTTTTACAGCCTTTGTGTAGCCTCGACAATAGACCCGATACACCATTTTGTCCCGAGGAAGTTTTGATTTAAGCCACTTTCTTTCCAATATTCGTCTTTTATTCTTAAGTAAGTTGAGACTAGGGGCATACCAAGGGCTTGACTTAGAAAGTCTTGGGCGCCTATCGACTGTTGTCAATGAGGCCAGGATAACCAGACTTACCTTGATTCTTAACTCAAATTCATCTAGGGATCTTTCCAGCCTTTCAATCTCGGTTTCTAAAGCCGGAATTCCAATTTCTCTCTCTTCATTTACTAGGAGTGGCTGTCCATGATGGTAGCAGCATGTTTTAAAGTCTTCGACTGTTATATTTTTTAGTTTCCGAAATAGAGCAGATTTTGTCATACAATTTCCTTTGGGGATTTTTATTGGTGCAAAATCCAAGAGGTTAAAAGTTAATCAGACTATGGTCTGACCATCCCACCTCATGTGCTATAACATTGAAAGCTTCCATGCCATGAGTAAAAAGGGCATCTAGCATATGGCCCTTTATGCGTGTGATCATGGTGGATGCCAGGGTAAAGTGGAGGCCATCTAGGTCACCTATGAGTCACAGCTTGTGTCATCCTCCAGCCACATATTCATGTCTCCTTGGAGGACGACACAATCCAATTGTAGACACAGAGACATCATTAGTTCAGATAAGTCAGCATGGAAAGTACCTGCTGGACCAGGTGGACGATAGACAGTGGCTAATACAAATGAAGAGGAGACACTTACTTTACTCCTCATCACTAGGTGTTCAAATGAACTAAACTCAGGTGTTTTTAGCTCAGTGCAATCCAAACAGTCATCATGAATCACACAAACCCCCCTCCCCTCTTGTATTCTCTATTTTTAACTAAAATCTTAAAATTTCGGGGAAGTAATTCTTCTAAAACTGACTTATAATTCACATTAAACCAAGTCTCTGTGATTCCTAAAATGTGAAATTTCTCTGACTCTAGCATGTCAAAAATTTCCGAACAATGCTTAGTGGCTGAGCGAGCATTAATGAAGGCGGCCCTTAAAGTCTCAAAGGTAGATTTCGCCGATGTACTTTTCGGGCTGTTTGTCCCTTTTTTTATGTTCCCGGGGGCACCAGATTTTATTTTCGATGCAGTTAAGTTGAATGTCTCTTAAAATTGCAGTATGTTGATTATTGAGTGAAATAAGAAACAACCTTGAGTAGATTAAACGGTGTGCGGTACTCATTTCCCCGGCAGAAAGTTTTCCTGTACTGTATCCAGGGGTTTGTGGCTCGTCTGCCCCGTCCAGCCCAGACGGGCACCGACGGGCTTGCCTCTGGCGCGCCTGGGGCACGCCCGCTTGGCGCGGGGGCGCCATGATGTTTATAGCAAGTCCTGGTGGTGAGGGGGCGTGGCCAAGTCGCACGTCATGTCGCGCTGGTTGCCAGGCAGCGAGATGCTGGATGGACTGGCTACGCTATGCAAAGCAGCAAGGTAAAATCTGTTAACACAGTCTTTAGAGGAGAGTTCAGCAGAGCAGCAGCAAGCAGGTGGAAGCTGTTAACAGTCTTGAGAAGAGAGTTCAGCAGTGCAGAGATGAGGAGGTGAGACACATTGGGGGCCACCCTGGGCTCATTCCAAAATCTCAGGTCTGTAGTTTATGCTTGGCACGGGGGCGCCATGATGTTTATAGCAAGTTCCGGTGGTGAGGGGGCGTGGCCAAGTCGCACGTCGTGACGCGCTGGTTGCCAGACAGCGGGACGCTGGATGAACTGGCTATACTATGCAAAGCAGCAAGGTAAAATCTGTTAACACAGTCTTTAGAGGAGAGTTCAACAGTGCAGCAGCAAGCAGGTGGAAGCTGTTAACACAGTCTTGAGAAGAGAGTTCAGCAGTGCAGGGATGAGGAGGTGAGACACATAGGGGGCCACCCTGGGCTCATTCCAAAATCTCAGGTCTGTAGTTTATGTAGTTGTAGTGAATAGTAAATGGTGTAGGGAAAGGGCAGATTAGGGGAGCTAAACCAGCTATATATCAGGAGGTCATCAACCCAAAAGCCTAACTGAAGCAGAAAGAGGACAACATAAGGACGATAAACGACCCCCTGATATCACTACTCTCCATAGAACAATAGGCTAATAATATAAAAAATCATGTCTTTATTACAAATTGTTAAAAGCAAATAAATCAACAAAAGCATATCAATGTACATATCCATATGACATGGCCCAGGGGCACTTTTAAGTGTGCCACTGTGGCTTTTGCCAATATATCTGTACTACTAGGGACCCTTTTCAAATACGATCAGTTACTCTCTATCCCAAACATTTTGTGAACTGTGAGACAAAGGGTATCGTATACCTATATACATGTGGGTGCGATTACTTTTATGTAGGCAAGACTAGGAGAATGTTTTGGCAGAGAGTGAAAGAGCATGTGGTGGACATTAAAGACAGTGATCCAGAGAGCCCCATTGCTAGACATCTTGGTGACAAGTACAGATTCAAATTATGGCCCTAGACCGTATACTCGCCAACACGGGGGGGTGTTTTCAACAATTGTATTCGATGTACAGCAGGGGTAGGCGGTAGGCAACCTGGGGCCCTCCAGCTGTTGCAGAACTACAAGTCCCATCATGCCTTTGGGAGTAATTGTAACTGCCAGCCTTGCAATGCCTCATGGGAAATGTAGTTCCACAACAGCTAGAGGGCACCAGGTTGCCTACCCCTGATGTACAGAATCAAGGTCGATTTTTGTCCTTAAGGCAAACCATCCGCCAGGTCTGAATGGTTTTGTCAGCTATGCTCCTATTTTGGAGACTTGAAAGGTGCGACCAAATTTATTTCTAATTTTTTGACTATGCCCCCATTTTTTGGGGACATGTTAAAAATGACAAAAATCTAATTTTTTGCCTATATGGTTTATTGCTAGTTGTTTGTGTATAATGATATATCCAGAATGTACGCCTTACGGACGAGGGGAAATAATTAACAATACCTCCGCTTCCTCTTCATATGGATATGTACATTGATATGCTTATTTTGATTTATTTGCATTTTGTATTTATTTTATATGTTTATTATTGTAGCAAAGTCCCGGGCTCCTTTAGATCTAATGGTGACCTCCAGAGTCAGGGACAGCTGACTTCCTTCTGTGTAGAGTGGGTTGCAAGGCATGGTGGGTGTAATGCAAGATGAAACAGTGGGCGCTAGAAACTTTTTGAATGCGAAGAGATTTACTGTCTCTTAAACAAAACTGTGGGAGAGAGGGTTAGGGCCAAAACACCCTTAGGTAGATGCAAAGGTAATTAGCAGACTCCGAGGCTTCTATAGGTGGACAGCTATACAGGTGAAGGCCTCCAGCCGGACACCACTTCTGTATAGGTAGGACGCTGTCTCCTATGGCAACAATCTTATAGCTGTTGCTAACGGTAATGATATTCAACTATTTGCAACACGAACAGTTCTCCTTACCCCACACTCACTCACTGTGGGTCTTCACTCAACAAGCTCCCAGTCTCTCTCACTAGACTTTAGATCCACTAGCCACTGGATGCCCTGAGCTCTTCCAATGTTAGCACTCAGTATCTTCCTCAAGCATCACCCCCGCTTCCCTGCTGGGTCCCTAGTTCGACACTTACAGATACTCCTCAAGCGTCACCCCTGTTGACACGCTAGGTCCCTGGTTTGAAACTTTACCAATGCTCCACAAGCATCTCCTCTGCTGTCTCGCTTGGTCCCTGACTTGGCACTTGCTGAAGTTTTCCCATTTCTTCATCGTCCCCGGCTGGCGAGCAGTCTGTTCTGGTACTGACTTCAGCTCACTCACTGTGGTCTCTGGTAACAAGGTGGATGGTCCCTTAGTGGCTACAGCTTCCCCTTTACCTCCGACCACAACTGGTTCCCTGGCCGGTGGAACCATTACTTCTGGTTGGACTACAAGCCTGCAGTCCCAACCCTCCGCTGCTCTCCTACTTCTGGATAGGCCCTCAGACAGCCTAGTAGCCAGATGTCTCCAGGATAGGCCTAAGGATTATGGCCTAGCAGCCCAGGGCAACATAACGCACGTCCACCCAGACAGCCGTCCAGGTGGCGCAGAACTCCGATCACCTGACTCCACCAAAATAACCACCCAGCAGGACAAGGGACCCAAGAAAATCCCTGCCCTTTGGCTGAGACACCCCATTCACTCATAACCTGTGCCCTTGTTTTATCCAATGTCACCAGATACCCGGCCACCTAGTGAGAGAAGTGCAGCAATTCCAGAATTAGGGGAAATCAATTTATCACCTAACAATTGGCCAAGGCAACTATCGCCTGGCAACTAAATTTAATAGCAGCCCTGCCTAAACATCAGGGTGCTACATTTCTAGTAGATATTCAGTCAGATGTTAAGAGATTAAAAGCCCTAAAGAAGCGGCTCTGACCACGAAATGCGTAGGCGATTTCTACTGTCCGACTACCATCTACATGTGGTTATTATACACTTTGGGCTATATGTTGCCCCTATGATGTGACTTATCTGCTTTTAACAATTTGTAATACAGATATGAACTTTTTTTTTTATATTATTAGCCTATTGTTCTATGGAGATTAATGATATCAGGGGGTCGTTGTTTAACGCCCTTATGTTGTCCTCTTTCCGCTTCAACCATGTTAGTTGTGCTTTGCTATGATAAGCAGCATTCAGTAACAATGCAATCACCAGCAAAAAGTTGAGCACGGAAGTTTGCCTAAATAAGAGCAAGCAAGTCTTTTTAAAAGGTGCTTGAGAGTATAAAATGGGGAATTTATTAAGCACATTATCAATGGTATCATGTGCACTTGTAGTACTAAACCCACAGGAGGTCCTTGGGGACATTTATTAACCACTTCAGCCCTGGAAGGTTTACCCACCTTTATGACAAGGCCATTTTTTGCGATACTGCACTGCGCTATTTTACCTGACAATTGCGCGGTCGTGCGACGCTGTACCCGAAAAAAAAGTTTGTCCTATGTTTCTCACAAATAAAGCTTTATTTTGGTGGCATTTGATCATCTCCGCATTTTTTTTTTTTTTTGCGCTATATTTTTTGAAAAAAAACCTATTTTTTACTTTCTGCTATAAACCCCCCCCCCCCCCCAAAAAAAAAAATCGAATTTCCTCATCAATTTATGACAATATGTATTCTGCTACATATTTTTGGAAAAAAAAAAATCCCAATACGTGTACATTGATTGATTTTGAGAAAAGTTAAAGCGTCTGCAAACTATTGTGTGTGTGTGTGTGTGTGTGTGTGTGTGTGTATATATATATATATATATATATATATATATATATATATATATATATATATATATATAATATATATATATATTTTTTTTCTTTTTTACTAGTAATGGCGGCGATCAGCGACTTAAAGCGGGACTCCGATATTGTGGTGGACGAATCGGACACCTAACTGACACTTTTGACACTTTTTGGGGATAAGTGACACTAATACAGTGATCAGTGCTAAAAAATATATACTGTATTTCTGTACTAATAACACTGGCTGGGAAGGGGTTAACATCAGGGCTGATCAAACGGTTAAACGTGTTCCCTAGGAGTGATTGATAACTGTGGGCGAGGTGCTTTGACTGGGGGGGAATGTAAAGATCCATGTTCCTGCTTAGCATTAACCCAAGATCAGCACATTCTCCTCTCACAGAACGGCAATCTGCCTTGTTTACATAGGCAGATCGGAATTCTGCTTTTCTCTTGAACAATCGGCGGGTCCCGGCAGAGATCGCATCCGCCGGACCCGCTGATTGGCTCCCGCTGTGTCCAATCACAGCGGAAGTGGGTTCCCGGCGGCGCACACGCATGCCCCGGGCCCAGAACTGTCAGCTCACGGACCAGGTAGATGATCTGGCTCAGAGCGGCCACCCTGCCGCAGTAAATCTACGCTGGGTGGACGCTGAACAGTTGAGCAAATTGGTCGCAAGTTAAGCTGCAACTCTTTCAACAAAATCTCTACGACAGGTTTTCAGACCTGTGTGTCTTTATTCTTGGGTAGTCAAATACAACAGTTTGCAAAATGAAAAGACAGATTTATTACTTAGAATAGGACTGATTTCCAATCTGTATAGACACATAATTAAAATGGTTGTAAACCTCTGAAATGAAAAGTGAACACAGCATATCCCTCCACAGTGTACTTGCCTCAACCCAGAGCACTTATTGTGGTTCTTCTCTGATCTCTCCTCTCTCTGCTATCTGCATGCATCATTTATGACAGTTTAACTCAATACCACAGAATCTCTTGAGATGGCCACCCCCCTCAAGCATAGAGAAGGTGAATGACAGCCTCAGTTGTGCATGTTTTCCTTTGAGACTGTGTAGGGGCGGTGTGTCCATTCCATCCACTCAAGTCTAAGGTTACACTGAGCTCTCTTGTTTATCCTGTGTAGGGTGTGACATTAGATCCCTGTCTTGCTTTCTAGAGCTGCAAAAAGCCTTTGATCTGTGTGTTTTTAGAGGTTATATAGAAGAGAGGGCTGCAGATAAACAGATTCAACTTATGTAGGAATCTTATTTTCACCCCTGTGTATCATCTGAGGCTAGTCACTTCAGTGAGTATATGTAAGGGTTTACAACCACTTTAAAGAGAAGCTACAGACTCTGAATGAAAATGAAAAAAAAAAAATCATTCTGGCTTTTTACAAAGTGCCTTATATACTTTGGCTACTGTCTGATATGTGTGTGCAATTTTTACTTGCCTAATTCGAGAAGGAGCTTCTCCTCACAAATTTCTGGGGGCAGCCATTGCTTATGTGTTTTTCCGCCAGAGCAGCGAAGATACTGTGCGGCGCACAAAATGCAATGCCAGAAGCAGTGGATACCCATTGACTCCTAGGATTGATGACACCGATATCCCAGGGGTCAACAGGACATCCTTGAGGATGTAGATAGCTACGGCAGAGTGGACCAGAAGTAATGATAATTTTAAACTAAAAAAGGTAAATAAGTAATAAACAATAAGGTAATATCCAAACAGTGAATACCAAGGTATCAGGAATTAAATGGGAAAAATTTGTTTAAAGAGGGTGAAACTCTGCTTTAAGTAGTGATCAGGATCAGGTTTAATGCAGTTGTAAGTGCAGAATTCAGAGGAATTTATGACTCAGGCTGTAACTTTGTAATAAATCTGTCTCACTATGCATGTCACTGCTCCTGTTTAACATTGATTTGCCTTGCGACAGGATTGATAAATGTCTCCCTTTGTGTGTATGTAAATCCTCCGTACATGCAGACTAAGGCCCGGTTCACACTGATGCGAGTTCAAAACGAATGCGATGCATCAAAAACACTTTAAATTCGCATGTCATCCCTAAAGTCATTGTTTTCAATGACGGTTGTTCACATACATGCATTGAGATTCCTCTACGAATGCGATGCGATAAAAAAAAGGGTCTTGTGCGAGTTTACTGGGTGGCGTTGTGAATTTAGTCTCCATAGACATCAATGTAAATCGTTCTTGAATCGCATTGATGGTTCAAGGGGTTGTAAAGGTATACATTTTTTCACCTTAATGGATTCTATGCATTAAGGTGAAAAAACTTTTGATAATACCGCCGCCCCCAGCCCCCCCGTTTTACTTACCTGACACCTCAAAAACTCGCCTGCTCGTTCCCGTCCTCCATTCAGCCGATCAGCCTGGTCGCTGATTGGCTATAGTGGATGGATTGAAAGCAGCGCAGCCATTGGCTCGCGCTGCTGTCAATCACATCCAATGACTTGGCGCGCCGGGGGGCGGGGCCGAGTGATACAGCGAGTGGCTATAGCCGCCGGCTGTATCACGGGAGCGCGTCCGCAATAACTAACCACCATGCGAGGGAGCTCGCATTAAGGTGGTTCGTTATTGCGGGGAGGAGCTGAGACAGCCGCCGAGGGACCCCAGAAAAGCAGGTTCGGGGCCACTCTGTGCAGAACGAGCTGCACAGTGAAGGTAAGTATAACATGTTTGTTATTTTTAAAGAAAAAAAAATTTACCTTTACAACCCCTTTCAGATATGTGCGAATTCCACCACACTACTCTCCACAAAAACCAGGTACAAGTACACAGGAAGTTAACACCTTTTTTTTTTTTTTTTTTTTTTTTTTTTACATTACGATTCTATTGGCTAGAACATCAATCACAGCTATGTCCAACTCCTGAAAATCGCTGTAAACTCGCGGTAAAATCGCGGTAAATTCGCACCTCACACAGGACAAAAAACAACAAATTCAAAGCGCACCAGTGTGAACCGAGCCTAAAGCTAGATACACACTATACAACTTTTGTTGTTTGATTTCCTTTAGATTTACCTTCAACTATGTAGTGCAAGGGCCTGCCTGATTGTATACAAATTGAAAGTGGTTTTGGTAAATCTAAAGAAAATTATATAGTGTGTTTTAGGCAGACAACTGCATCAGACGTGCAGATACAGTATCTGTGACAATAATTCAAAGATATGGGATGAATTTCTACAAAAGCACACATTACTGAGTGAGAAGTGGTCAGGATCAGGCTTTGCAACCTGTGATCTTATAGTAATTATGTCTAATCATTTGTCTCATATCTTCTGTTTTACACTGCCCTGCTGTGCAAAATATTGATAAATGTCCTGCAGAGTGTTTTATTTATTTTTTAGCTAAAAATGGGTTAAAATTGGAACAATTATTTAAAAATAATAAAAAACCTTTTCATGTTTTTTTTTTTTTTAATATGTCAATAGCATCTTTCTAAAGTAGGTTAATCCTACCAGATTAGAACATTTAAATGTCACTCTAAAAGAGAAAATTAAAATAACGATGTGAGATGTTTCATTTAACAGATTTAAGACAAAACCATTAGAGAATATGGAAAGAGTCCATTTTAAGCAGACAGCATTTCCAAAAAATCATTACACTGTGTAGTGAGGAGAGTAATATCTAGCTTAATATTGAATGATGTAGCCCCAGGTCAGAACAGAGAAATGTGAATGTGTTTAATTTGTATTTTTTTATCCTTTTGCAGAAGTAGGCTTTTAATAACTGTCTCTCACAGCATGCATGAAAATGAAATACTTACATATACATGGGCTGCAGCTGTAAGTGCGATGTCTTCTGAGGACCCTGGTAGCCATAGGAGTCAAAGCCACCTATGAAATCAACTGCAAAGAAAGCAAAAAGCTCTATTATCACCATGACCTCAGGCAGAGTTCTGCAATCAATCAGACATAAACTTTCAGGCTTTTTTGACAGGCTGCTAATAATCGGAAAGAGTAACTAATTACCTAAATGTATCAAAATGATTCATGCTGCAAAACGACAGGGAATTGTAAAGAGGGAAAATTTGGAAGCAGCATAATTCATAATTAGAACATCTTTGTAGATCAAGTTATCATTATTATCTGTCCACATTATAGTATGGGGCCCTGGTTTAAATTTTGCATCAGGCCCAAATGGCTGCTTAATGTTTCAGTATAATACTGAAACATTAAGCAGCCATTTGGGCCAGTCATACCTCCCAACTGTCCTGGATTGGCCGGGACCTTCCCGGAAATGGATCTATGTCCCGGGGCCCCCTGCCAATCAATGTAATGTCCCGGAGCAGAGCCAAGTGGCGGAATAAGTTCCACCACTTGGCTCTATTGAAACTATTGGCAAGGGTGCGCAGGTGCGGGGCTTTTTTTCAGCCGGCGCTGCTCACGTCTCCCTGCATGGTTATCTCACTATGTCAGCGCTGCTGCCTCCACCAACCCCTCCGGGTTGGCCTGGATGAACATGAAGACTGAGCCTAGCAGCAGGTCGGGGGACCGGGACAGCACCTGGCTGAGGACTCCAGGAGGCGGCAGGAATGAAGAGCCACGAGGGCGGCCAGAACCGATTGCCTGGCCCCCTGAGCAGGGAGAAGAGCGCTGAAGACCTCCCAGCCCAGGACCGATGTGGACAGGCTGACCGGAGATTAGGACAGACGGGCAGAAGGTACAGCCAGAGAAAGCAGGAGATCTGCTGGATAGAGCAGCTCTGTGACCACCACGCTATGAGAATGGGTTCTGCGCACTGCATGGAAGGTACTGTGTCACACACACCTTCCCGCAGGAGGGACTGCAGACAGGGCTAGGATCTCTCCCACTTACCCCCCTCCTTCCCCCTCTCCCCCCTCCCCCCCTTCTTCCCCCCTTCTTCCTTCTCCCCCTTCTTCCTTCTCCTCCCCCACTTCTTCTTCTCCCCCTTCCTTCTCGCCCTTCTTCTTCTCCCCTCCTTTCTCTATTCCCTCTCCCCCCAACCCTGCACTCAGTACATAGCACAACCCGCAACCCTGCACTCAGTACGTAGCGCACCCCGCAACCCTGCACTCAGTACGTAGCGCACCCTGCACTCAGTACGTAGCGCACCCCACAACCCTGCACTCTACGTAGTGCACCCTGCACTCAGTACGTAGCACACCCCGCAGCTCTGCACTTAATATGTAGCGCACCCCGAAACTCTGCACTCAGTATATAGCGCACCCCACAATGCTGCACTCAGTATGTAGAGCAACCCGCAACCCTGCACTCAGTACATAGGGCAACCCTGCACTCTTTATGTAGCACACCCCGCAACCCTGCACTTAGTACGTAGCGCAACCCTGCACTCAGTACGTAGCGCAACCCTGTACTCAGTACGTAGCACAACCCTGCACTCAGTACGTAGTGCACCCCGCAACCCTGCACTCAGTACATAGCGCAACCCTGCACTCTTTATGTAGCACACCCTGCAACCCTGCACTCAGTATGTAGCGCAACCCTGCACTCAGTAAGAAGCGCAACCCTGCACTCAGTATGTAGCACACCCCACAACCCTGCACTCCTTATGTAGCACACCCCGCAACCCTGCACTCAGTACATAGTGCAACCCTGCACTCTGTACATAGTGCGCCCCTCAATCCTGCACTCTGTACGTAGCACACCCAGCAACCCAGCACTCAGTACATGTAGTAAAAAAATGCAGACTCCAAACACTCCTGACCCCTGCATTCTGTGCATTACACCCTCCCAACCCCTCCGCTCTGTACATCACACACCCACATTTTACCACGGCACGCGCCGTTGTCCCTTGAATCAAGTGTCCCTCATTGGGCAGTTCAAAAGTTGGGAGGTATGAGTATGTTGCATACAGTAGTTAAGAGTCTCACATAAACAAAGAGCACAAATATGGCAACATATCTTTAGCAACTTGGATTGCTTTTTTTAAACTTAAATTGATCCATACTATTCCTTCTGCCTGTGCATCCAGCAATCCCTCTTTGCTGTCACAGCTCTCTGGCAATCTATAGAAAGCAGCTGTGAAAACTGTGTAAAAATCAACTTTAAAGGCATAGGTCACCTTTTCCAAAACACTGCCTATGCAATTTAAAAATGTCGTTGGTATGGGTCTATGCCATTTACGTACCTCATGAAGCCTGACCTGAAAACTCCCAGAATGTTTCTGGGGCTTTGCTAAGTGAGGCCCAGCTATTACTGTTTACCTCCACCATCATAAGGGTGAGCTCTTTCTCTGATTCAAACCCCCTCACGTGTGCTTTCTCTCCCCTGATGGAGAAGCTCTGAGTTCAGAGTTTAAGAGCTCACTCTTATGATGGTAAAAGTCAACAGTAACAGCTGGGATTTGCTTAGCAACATCCTAGCAATGTGTTGGGAGTTTTCAGGTCAGGCTTCCTGAGGTACATACAGTGCCTTGAAAAAGTATTCATACCCCTTGAAATGTGCCACATTTTCTCATGGTACAACCAAAAATGTAAATGTATTTTATTGGGATTTTATGTGATAGACCAACACAAAGTGCCACATAATTGTGAAGTGGAAGGAAAATGATAAATCATTTTCAAAATTTTCTCTGATACCCCTAACTAAAATCTAGTGAAACTAATTGCCTTCAGAAGTCACCTAATTAGTAAATAGAGTCCACCTGTGTGTAATTTTATCTCAGTATAAATACAGCTCTTCCATGAAGCACTCAAAGGTTTGTTAGAGAACCTTAGTGAATGAACAGCATCATGAAGGCCAAGGAGCACACCAGATAGGTCAGAAATAACGTTGTGGAGAAGTTTAAAGCAGGGTTAAGTTATAAAAAAGCACCCCTAGCTTTGAACATCTCACGGAGCACTGTTCAATCCATTGTCCAAAATTGAAAAAAAATGAGTATTGCACAACTGCAAACCTACCAAGACATGGTTCCACCTGAACTGACAGGCCAGGCAAGGAGAGCATTATTCAGAGAAGCAGCCAAGAGGCCCATGGTAACTCTGGAGGAGCTGCAGAAACCCACAGCTCCGGTGGGAGAATCTGTCCACAGGACAACTATTAGTAGTACGCTCCACAAATCTGGCCTTTATGGAAGAGTGGCAAGAAGAAAGCCATTGTTGAAAAAAAGCCATAAGAAGTCCCATTTGCAGTTTGCGAGAAGCCATGTGGGGGACACAGCAAATATGTGGAAGAAGGTGCTCTGGTCAGATGAGACGGAAAACTAACACTGCACATCATCCTAAACACACCATGGTGGTGGCAGCATCATGTTGTGGGGATGCTTTTCTTCAGCAGGGACAGGGAAGCTGGTCAGAGTTGATGGGAAATTGGATGTAGCCAAATACAGGACAATCTTAGAAGAAAACCTGTTAAAGTCTGCAAAAGACTTGAGACTGGGGCAGAGGTTCATCTTCCAGCAGGACAACGTCTCTAAATATACAGCCAGAGCTACAATAGAATGGTTTAGATCAAAGCGTATTCATGTGTTAGAATGGTCCAGTCAAAGTCCAGACCTAAATCCAATTAAAAATCTGTGGCAAGACTTGAAAATTTCACTCTCTAGATGTGCAAAGCTGGTAGAGACATCCCCCAAAAGACTTGCAGCTGTAATTGTTGCAAAAGGTGGTTCTACAAAGTATTGACTCAGGGGGGCTGAATACAAATGCACGCCACACATATTTATTTGTAAAACATCAAACCATTCAAACCATTTATCGTTTTCCTTCCTCTTCACAATTATGTGCCACTTTGTGTTGGTTTATCACATAAAATCCCAATAAAATACATTTATGTTTTTGGTTGTAACATGACAAAATGTGGAAAATTTTGTGGTCTACTCCTATGGCAAGCGTATATTTCAACTTTAGTCAAGCCTGCACTGTTTATTTTTATCTACAGACTCCTCTTATCTGCATAGGTAGTTTTTTTCTAAAGGTGAACTAACTATTAATTTCAGATGACTGATGTCCTTGAGATCTGACAGTTACAGTGACACATAGTTACATATAGTTAGTCTGGATGAAAAAAGACACATGTCCATCTAGTTCAATAGTATTTTTTCTGTTTGGCTTTGCTGTCAGATTTTACAGCTGCTAATTAGGGATTGTTATAGAACTGTAACATGAGGGAGCAATAAAAATATTACAAAAGCCTTTATCTCTTCTATGCTATACAAGATAGAGAGATACAAAGTAATAGTGTTTCTTTTGTATCTGCAGATTAAGCCTGGGTTCACACTATTGCGAACACAGACATGGCAAGTGATTCATACCTCAATGCTGTGCCAATCACATGTGATGTCTGTGCAATGTGAATTCAGCCATACAGTTGTATGGTTGAATTCGGAACCTTTTTTTCCCTACACTGGAATCGGATTGTCATAAATTCACAGTTTGTGCTGCGATGTGTGAATCGATCTGGGGGTGTCATTAACTTTGTATTGGCACCCGCAGCGGTTCGCAGAGGGTAGTGTGAACTGTCTGCGAGGGAGATATTCGCTATTGTCTTCCTGATTCTCCTCCCGGGCCAATCAGGAAATGGGTCCTGAAACCAATCGGTGTGCCGCCCCCCCCAAATATTGAGCACCAGCCACCACTGCTGCTCTCTCTTTTTGATTTTAAGGAGGGGTCCACCACCATATTTGCTGTCTTAGTGTAAATGATAATAGTGGAATGAGTAGCTTAAACAGGCATTTATTAAAGCAGTAGCTCTCTTTATATTACTGCCTTACAGTAGTAGAAAAGTAAAGACCATGGCACAATAGACAAGGTTAAGTATGAAACAATATCAAACCGAAGTAAAATATCAGACAAGTCCTAGTTGTATTTCTAGTCCACAGTGTAGTGGGAATGTGGATCATAGTGGCCACATCTGCTACCTGGCAGAGTGCACCTGTAACCAAACACAGTCTACAGTAGGATGACATTACAACCTTGATTGCAATAAAACGAAGTAGTAATAACTACAGGCTCCTGACTGTTAGAACTGATCAAAACAAGCTCTGTTGCTTTGTTGCAAGATGATGGAGCTCTGTAATGTTTCCAGATCTACCTGCTGCTCTGCCTGATTGGAGGAAACTGACATTGTTGCTTGTGCACATTAGAAGTTGAAAGTACACACCTGATTGATGACTATGCTTATAAACATGTTAGTAAAACTCTTTTGCTAAAGTTTCAGAAGTCAGAACAAACCACGATTTGTAGTTTTTTTTTTTTATGCTTGAAGTTGGTTCTTAGTCATTAAAAAAGCTATTCATACTCAAGAAACTATCAATAACTATACACAGATATCCACTTTGACAGAACTTGAGATATTAAGCACAGCTTCAAAGGAAAACTGTCAGATCCTTGGGGCCCTTCTCAGCTGAGCCTCCTAATTAGCACCAGCAGCTGTCATCATCAAATCCAGAGTAGTGCTAATTCCAGGGCAGGCACATCCCTGTGTGTGAGGTTGCACATGTGCATCGGACCCTAGAATTCTTCCAGGAGTCAGACAATTGGCACAATTCACAAAGCTTCTTCATTTTTTTTTTTTTTTTTTTACTGATATCACGCTCTTTAAAATCAATAAAAGCTAATTGACATGCCCTATGCTTAGAACAGTAATGGGAGCATCTGCTTAGATTTGCTCTTCTTTTACTTTTTATTCTTGTCACCCATGTATGAAGGAAAGCTATTCAATACAATAAAATGCACCATGTAGCAGTTTTGCAGTGAATTTCTCTGACCTAAGCTGGTATCATGTGGTGGGAGTGATTCTAATTAAACCCATGCATACAGTGCCTTGCATAAGTATTCACCCCCCTTGGCTTTTTACCTATTTTGTTACATTACAGCCTTTAGTTCAATGTTTTTTTTAATCTGAATTATATGTGATGGATCAGAACACAATAGTCTAAGTTGGTGAAGTAAAATTAGAAAAATATATACATAAAACTATTTTTCAGAAATAAAAAACTGATAATTGGCATGTGCGTATGTATTCACCCCCTTTGTTATGAAGCCCATAAAAAGCTATGGTGCAACCAATTACCTTCAGAAGTCACATAATTAGTGAAATGATGTACACTTGTGTGCAATCTAAGGCTCGGTTCACACAGGGGCAACTCGACTTACAGCTCGACTTTGCAAGGCAATTTGGAGGCGACTTCAGCGCGACTTTGCGCAACTTACAACGCGACTTAAAGTTGCCTCAAGGACAGACAACTTTGGCTGTGGCCAATAACAGAATAATCAGCTCTGTGGGAGGAAGGGGGTTGCCTGAGTAAACGTGGGAAATACCTGTGTAAATTATTTTCTTTTTCCTGTAAAGTTGCTTCAATATAGATGGAGATCCGACTTGGAGGCAACTTCCATTAAAATCTATGGGTACAAGTTGCCTTGAAGTAGTACAGGAACCTTTTCTGAAGTCGGAGCAACTTCAGTAGTGTACATTAAGACGGCTCTCATTCACTTTAATGGAATTTCTTATATCCAGCGACTTGGGGCAACTTGGGGTCTGACAAGTTGGATCCCAAGTCTTTGTAGTGTGAACCGGCACTAAGTGTCACATGATCTGTCATTACATACACACCTTTTTGAAAGGCCCCAGAGGCTGCAACGCCTAAGCAAGAGGCACCACTAACCAAAAACACTGCCATGAAGACCAAGGAACTCTCCAAACAAGTAAGGGACAATGTTGTTGAGAAGTGCAAGTCAGGGTTAGGTTATAAAAAAATATCCAAATCTTTGATGATCCCTAGGAGCACCATCAAATCTATCATAACCAAATGGAAAGAACATGGCACAACAGCAAACCTGCCAAGAGACGGCCGCACACCAAAACTCACGGACCGGGCAAGGAGGGCATTAATCAGAGAGGCAGCATGGAGACCTAAGGTAACCCTTGAGGAACTGCAGAGTTGCACAGCAGAGACTGGAGTATCTGTACATAGGATGTCAATAAGCCGTACGCTCCATAGAGTTGGGCTTTATGGCAGAGTGGCCAGAAGAAAGCCATTACTTTCAGCAAAAAACAAAATGGCACATTTTGAGTTTGTGAAAAGGCATGTGGGAGACTCCCAAAATGTATGGTGGGAGGTGTTCTGGTCTGATGAGACTAAAATTTTAATTTTTGGCCATCAAAGAAAACGCTATGTCTGGCGCAAACCCAACACATCACATCACCCAAAGAACACCATCCCCACAGTGAAACATGGTGGTAGCAGCATCATGCTGTGGGGATGTTTTTCAGCAGTCGGGACTGGGAAACTGGTCGGAGTTGAGGGAAAGATGGATGGTGCTAAATACAGGGACATTCTTGAGCAAAACCTGTACCACTCTGTGTGTGATTTGAGGCTAGGACAGAGGTTCACCTTGCAGCAGGACAATGATCCCAAACACACTACTAAAGCAACACTTGAGTGGTTTAAGGGGAAACATGTAAATGTGTTGGAATGGCCTAGTCAAAACCCAGACCTCAATCCAATAGAAAATCTGTGGTCAGACTTAAAGATTGCTGTTCACAAGCGCAAACCATCCAACTTGAAGTAGCTGGAGCAGTTTTGCAAGGAGGAATGGGCAGAAATCCCAGTGGTAAGATGTGGCAAGCTCATTGAGACTTATCCAAAGTGACTTGGAGCTGTGATAGCCGCAAAAGGTGGCTCTACAAAGTATTGACTTTAGGGGGGTAAATAGTTATGCACATTGACTTTTTCTGTTATTTTGTCCTATTTGTTGTTTGCTTCACAATGAAAAAAAACATCTTCAAAATAGTTGGCATGTTCTGAATTTTAAATGATGCAAATCCTCAAACAATCCATGTTAATTCCAGGTTGTAAGGCAACAAAACATGAAAAATGCCAGGGGGTGAACACTTTTGCAAAGCACTGTATAACATGCTTAATGTGATCTTCAGAAAGGGGGATAGAGCAGGGAGTTGTTAGAACCTTTGTCACAGTTTTATTGCCCTTTGTGACCTTCAGGACATGAAGTGATGAGAAGTCACTCTGGCAGTCAATATTACTGACAATGGTATTAGTGCTATCTGCCCATGGTGATGCCTGTATCCCTATTTCTTATATTGTGTTACCGGCACAGTATTGTTACCGGCACAGTATATTATGGAAAATCTCCCAATAGGGTCAAAGGCAGATATAAAAACTTACTGTATATAAATGTTAACTCCCCATGTCATACAATGCTAAATGAAACCGCGTGAGCTAGGTTTTCTGTTATTAAAAATGTTTATTGTAAAAAAACTAACAGAAAATGTGCCCAATTATAATACAAAGACTGCCATTCTGTTAGTGCAATCTGATTGAGTCTTCTTTGTTTATTTCCCTCATCAGTTTGTGCATTTTTTTGTTGTTGATTGAATAGTGTACCATGTGCCTATAGTCCACCCCTTCTGGGACCATACACCCAGATTCAAACTACTAGCAGTGATAAAGCAGCATGTTGCTCATCCTTTCAAGTTATCAGTGCTACGTTTCTCTTTCAGTTCCTTTGCCCCATCCTTGGTTTGAATTGTATGGCTATGATGTCTGATATCATTAATGCGATTCTGCTAGGATGTAGAATAGAAAACATGATACATTAAGAGTATAGCTTTATCCGTGTGAGTATGTGATCATTTATTTTTTAGGAAAACATCATGTGGCTGCCTATATTGCAGATTTGGTGGCCTGATATTTCCTTTTGTAGCACCCTTTAGTCTGCAACTAGTGTAGGTAAATTTATTTTCTTGACTCATAGTAGTTGTGTGAGTCTGTAATTAAGTTGGGTTACTGAAGGTCAGGCTGAATGACTCTACAGGGCAGGTCTCTAGTATCTCCCCTTGGATTTAGAATCTTGGAGAAGCTTCTGTAGGTTAGTGGGCGGAGGCCAGGAGGTCCTGATCTGCATACTACATGCAGAGGGCCTGGCAGGGTGGCTGGGTCAGCCCTTAAATATGGTGGGGCCTGGCCAGCAGGGGAGTTGGGTGGAATATGGAGTGCTGAGGTTGCTGTCGTGTGGCCTGGGAGGGGACCCCAGGCCTGGGGCTCTGTCTGCAGGCTGGAGCTGAGGAAAGGAAGAAGAGGAAGCCTAAGATAGGCATCTCCATTAAATTTGGGTCTTGTGCAGAAGACATCCGGGCTGGCATGAGAAGATCTGATCAGTTGGAGGCCTGAACAGGAATCTTGCACAGTGCAGCGGGAAGCAAAGGACAGTGTGAGTACCTTAGCACACCCAGGGGCATACAAGGGAGGGCTACGACACCACGCCACTGACGTCAATTACGTCATGGACGTCAGCGCAAGGGCACTGCACATTCTGAGGACGGTGGGAATAATTTTTTGAATGAGTAACCAGGACGGTCCATTTACATACAGACATGACATACGTCGCAGCGCTCCAGCGACACAGTGACCGGATCTGCAGCGATAACGCTCCCTGGACGCCTTGGCGAGAAGTGAGCTCCAGGAATGACCAGGATTGGGCAGTGAGAGATCTCCTACCAGGCCGTCATCAACAGTTCTGCCTGGGGTGCCTAGGAATCAAGCCTCCTTGTCGGGTGAGTGGGCCTGTGTCCTATTGATCAATTACCAGCTGTTTACTGCTTTCAACACTGCTCTGTGGCTACTACCCAAAACCCACAGACTGTTTCACTAAATAATCATTGATCATACAGGTTGATCTGTGTCAACAGTGCTGAACTAAGGACTGTGTGTGGCTAATCTATGCCAATGTATCTACAGACCACCTACAACTGGTTCATTCCCCACTAACAGTTTTCTTTCTTTAATGCTTGCCCCCTGGACTAACTTACTCAGTACTTAAGTCCTTGCTGCATACACCCTATATTCCCCAGTGTGGGGGTATTTGGTAGATAGTGTGGTGATATACGCATATCACCACAGGACCTACGTGTCTATCACATCCCCACTCTCTACCTTACATGCTGCTATATTCTATACCTGTGCATATCATGTGTGCTTACAGTCTGATCTGATGTGATGTTCTTAATAGACAATGTTGTCTTAATTTTATATCTTATTCAGGTGTTGGTGAAGGGACCCAGTTTCTGTAATCTGATATTTTTGTGCAATAAAGTATTTTCCCTATTTAAGCTGCCTGGTCCGCCTGTGACTCCCTTTTTTCAGGGGGACGCTAACCCCTGATTTCTTCTCTTTGTGTCAGACTTTGAGTCACAGAGACCTCACCTAACTGGTGAGTCAGCAATACTAGGGACACTGCACCCATATTCGCAGGACAACCTGTGGTGTAGTGTTTACACTTTAGTGAGCAGATGGTTCCCTTTTTCTGCATACAAGGGAAGAGACTGCCAGATGTAGCATACTTTCCAGGGACAGCATTGTGTTAAATCCCAATCCCTTGTCCTGGGGAGTGCTTCAGAAGCAGCCAGGTGGGCTAGTAGTCAAGACAACCAGGAGGGCTGGTGATATCTACACATGTCAGGACTGTGTGATGTTCTACTGAGGAGACATTATACTCCTACATACAGTTGGGACTTTGTGTTATTTCACTAAAGGGGACTAAGAGCTCCTAGTTTGAAAAAAAAACTTTGCCACTGATCCATAGAGACTGCGTTTATCCTGGAGGGAGTGTAGTCCAGGATCTTCATCTCTTTTTGTACATAGAGAAGGAAGTTTGTCCTCATCTGTTGTTTTTCAAGTCAAGTTGGGCATCCCATAATTTCTATACCCTATCCAAGTTGTTTTCCCCAATAAAATTACCAAAACAAGCCTATGGGCTGATTTCTTGTGTCTGGATGCAAGTTGGAAATGTGTGTTGCCTGGCTGTGCAGGAATAGGGGAACTCAGTATCTAGTGGCTCCTGTGGGAGCAGTGCTACACTTTTCATGGCTGACTTAAAGCAGTAGTAAAGTCTGCTTTTTTATTTATACCTACAGGTACGCCTATAACAGTAGGTACAGTAAATATCTTCTACAAATGCACCATTTAGAAGATTTTTACATGTGTAGCAGCCAGTGATGTTACAGGCATGCTGTCCATTGAAAGAGCTGTGCCGTGGGAGTGACATCATTGCCAAGCGGACCCAGAAGGAAGACTGGGTGAAGATGGAAGCTCTGTCAGCGGTGACAGCGTGCCACTGGAGGGCTTAGTTTTAAGGTAAGTCTGTCAAAATGCAATGCATACTAGCACATTATGATATTATCCTGCAGGGGCCCAATTTTTTTTTTTTTTTACTACCAATTTACTGCTATAAGCACTACAAAAACTAGGACAATATATCATGTGATATACAACAACAACCATTTGTCCA